>NC_065538.1:28574467-28886232 GCF_932294415.1 Quercus robur
GAAATGACTGTAGCTTTATCATGAAGGTTCAGCAAGCTTCCTTGAACAATCCCGTACATTCCAATATTCTTCCTTGAAAGCTTGGTAGGTGCTTTGTCTTTGTCAGCTTGATAAGAGTCTTGTCTTCGAATGAGGTCCTTGGTGAGTTTCATCCTCGGATCCAAGGTGACATATTGTCTGATCTGCTGTCCGAGGTTGGTCTCTTTTAGTATGGCTAGTCCTTAAAGTGGGCTAGCCTGGATTGGGCTTATTTCACTCATGGCCCAATGTTATTTGGGCCCAAAAAATGATCTCCCTACACTAAGTATAAAAAATATAACATAATTTATGTCTCTTTTTTTTTTTTTTTTTTTTTTTTTTTTTTTTTTATGTTTAAAATATTTGTTGTATATAAAAGGTATTTGAAAATTTGAAAATAAAATGAATATTTATTTGTTATACAAGTTAAATTGGTTATGTTAACTAGGTCATTTCGAGTTAACATAAATAAATTGACATGTCAAATGTGTTAATTGCGGGTCACAAAGGTTAACCCGCTTATGATATGTTTCTTATCGAATCGTTTATAGTAATACTTATTTATGACCCAAACCCACTAAGATTCAACCTAACCCGTAAAAACCATGTCAAATTCATGTCGTATTCGCGGATCTTGTCAAACATTGACACCCCTAAAAGCATCTACCAGGAGTCCCTAAAAAATTGCGGCCAACAAAACATGTTGCAAGTAGCTAAAAATAATTGTTGAATCTCAGGTATAAATAAGGCTAGCATTCTAAAGAATGGACACACTTTCACTCATATATTCACTTGTCATTCTAATTTTTGGTTATAGTTTGCCTGGTGTTGTTTCATTGTAGTTTAATTTGTTGCAAGTTGATTTGTGTAATTTTAGTTGTGGATGGTAGTTTATTTTCATTAGGTTTAGCCCTAAACTTTAATGTCTTATCTTTAGATTTAAAAATATTAAACTCTTCTTCAAGATATCCCTTTGTAAAAAATTGACAAAGAAAAAAACAAAGGCAATAAAAAACCAGAAAACTCTATGAGGGATGCTCAAGATAGCGTTTGCAATTCAATTGAAGACATTAATCTTCAACACTCGCAGAAAATTAAAAAGACAAAAAACAAATGTTTTCTCTTTTTCTCACTTGAAGTTTTTAGCTAACCAAACCAAACACAAACAAGTTTGTTTATTTATTGCTACTATTTGGGTATCTATGATTATTTGCTTCAATTTTTATTTACTTACAATTTTTTCGGCCTTAGATCAGTTAGATGTCCATGGAGATTATTTCACCATTGGAGACTATTTGATTGGCTAACTGAATCATTGCAAACTTTAAAGCAGTTAATGACAAAGTAGCTTCGGTTCTTTTTGGTGGTTTGATTCTAATTTTACATCTGCAGATGATGCAGCATGGCTTGCATTTATACAGTCTAACAGTCCAGTTTTGTGATTTATTTGATGATCTTTAGTTGGTTTTTTTCAATTTTATTTTCCAGAAAATTATGACACTAAATCACAAAAAAAAAAAAAAAAAAGAAGCGCCTTCAAGATAACAAATCAGTGTAATTTAGTTACTATTCCCATAAAAACAAAAAAATTTTGTAATTTAGTTACTTATTACATAGTACATGTACTTTCATTTTATTGCTAGTTGTTTTTATTGCCATCAAAGATTCAAAATCACAACATATTGCCTCCAATTAATTAGACTCCTCTTCTTTGAGGCAAATTCAAACATACCATCCTTAAACACAAAGTCAAATTATCTCACGTCGATTCATCGAGGCTAACCGCGTTATAACAAGATCACATCAATGCATGATTTCTAGAGTGTGTAACCAAATTGGATAAATAAATAAATATAGAGAGTTAATAAGTGAAAAAAGAACAAAAAAGAAAACAGAAAAATTGTTAAAATGCGTTCCATCTTACATTATGTCATATTTAATAATATGGTTTAAAAATGATATTGTTAAAATAACCACAAATTGTCATTTTGTTTAAGCATTTTCTGCTTGTCTCTAAAAATGGGTTTATAGTTTAAATTGAAAAGGTTATATATATATATATATATTAAAAAATTAAGGTTAAAGTTAACATTTCTATTTTAGATAAAGAAGATAGAAAGACATAAGTGGGGGAAAAATTCTCAAAACTGAAAACGTTTTTGGTTTTGGATTTCAGACTGATCAAAATTTTAGGAATTTTAGATCCGCATCTACTTGACTTGGCGCTGAAGAGGCAATTGATGAACCCACAAACTCCAACTCTGGTGAGACCACCAACTACACCGTCTAGTTCGATACTCTCTCCCTCTTAATCGGTTGCAAGTTTGCAACAATTTGCTTTAAATTTTTATTTTTTTTGTCACGTGACAAGAATATAAAGTTGATGTACTATATTAACTAAAAATAAAAAGTTCAAAATGCGTTTGAGCATTTTTCCCATGATAAATGATTGACAGTGTGTGCTAGTCAACAGCCCACATGATGCATGAATGAATAATAATAATAATAAAATAAAACCCGGAAAATTAAACAACCTCAAAATTGTTGTAGGAAATGTGGAATGTTGTATGGAACAAATGGACACGAAAAAGATATTAACGTTTACAAAAAAAGAAAGATACGCAAGTATTCACTTAATTCCTAGAATACTACAAACAATACCTAGCGCCACATCAAAAACCTGAACTGTATAGAATAGAATAGATCAATTAATCACTGTTGAAAACCTAAGTACCAAAAAAAAAAAAAAAAAAATTAAATGCAAGGACATTTGATCTACCTACAAAATGAAATTGAGACCTAAACCTAGACTTCCATTTTCACAATTGCTTTAGAAATCTCAGGTGTTGCTGTTGTATTTGTTGTTGATGGTGATAATCCACACTGAAGCCAATCTTTGGCACAAATAAGGGCCTCAAGTGTCATGGGACCCAATGAATTCCTGTAGTTATCCATCTTTCTTAATTCAGTGTCAAACACAGAATCAGGGCCAACAGTACATACTGGTATTGACAAAATATCAGAAGCCATTCTTGATAGAGTTGGGTACTTCAATTTATTTAGTTTCCACCAACCTAAAATGTCAAACTCATGTTCCCGAGGCAGAAGAGACTCTTCCAAGTATTGATCTAGCTCCGACTTCATATGCTGGCTACTTGTAATCTCATTGATATAGATTTCAAAATCCGAGAGCCCATCCACAGTAGAAACAAGGTTTCCTTCTTGAAATCCATCTTGTGATGTCTCTGTTTTGATGACACCCTCATTTCCTTCTTCAAGTGCCGGTAACGGAAGTGCTTGAGCAATATATTCTAGAAAGAGTTCATGAACACTATCATTAACAGCCCTAATCCATGGTTCAGCATGCTCATCATACATCTTGTTAAAGTTGAACTCCACAAGCTTCATTTTGAACCTTGGATCCAAAACTACAGCTATCGCTAAAACCAGATAGCAGTCTTTCCAATATTTATCAAATTTTTCTTGCAACGGTCTGATCAAGTTACTGACAAAGGGATCCTCGCTCATGGCTGCATGTGTCAGCTCTATATGAATTTTTGACACTTCATGGAAGAATGTATTAGTGGCCGGGTACCTTAGGTCAGTTAAAATGAGAGCTGCATCGAACAAATGCTTCAAGTATGTGCAGAGAGTTTCTACCTGCTTCCACTCCTCCATTGATGGAGCTATCTTGTAATCAGGATCAACGGTATCCAAGCAACTAAAAACTTCCTTCAATTCACATGCAGCTACTAGCATGTGATAAGTTGTGTTCCACATAGTTTGATCATCAACTAAAAGGTTTTTTGAGCTAGGGACTCGAAGCTGTTGCTTCAGCTCGATAAATTTATCTTCATGTGATTCTGAAGTTTTCACATACTTGACACTGTCACGAATTTTTTGGATCGTCTCCCTCATTACCCCTAGTGCATCTTGTGCGAGACGACTGAGAACACGAGCATAGCAATTCCCTATTAATAACTGACCATTGAGCATGAATGGGTTCCTGACAGAAAGAAGGCCTCTTAGATTTCCAATTACAGTTTCATTTGATAAGGATTGATCAACTGTGAGGGTAAACAACCGGCCCTCCAAATGCCAATCAGATAGGCAAGCCATAACAGCTTGATTGAATGCATAATCTGACTCAGGAGAAGGAACCGTAACAACATTAAGGATCCGGCGCTGTAGATTCCAATCGGCATCAATGAAATGACCTGTTAGAAACACATAGCCTAAAGTTTGATTTGACGTCCATAAATCCAATGTAAGACTGACATTTCCATGAATGCCACTTAAAAGATTCAGGAGGTTTTGTTTCTCCGTCAGGTACACATCCACACATTCCCCTTGAACAGTATCAAAGCTCAACATACTGAACTGAGGTTGCAGAGACCGGACAAAGTCACTGAAACCAGAATGTTCAACAATGTGAAGTGGATATTCGTGCAGAATGACCATCTTAGCAATCTCACGGTTGCAGCGGTCCTGATCAAAAGTGATTCTTGCAGCTCCTTGGCTTACTCTCTGGCGTTTTTTTGGTGGATCAGTTGCAGTTCCTGGACCACCAGTTCTGGAGCCTGGTGTATCTGGCACTTGCAGATTTCTCTGGCGAAATACTGGGCAGATTCCCAAGGAAATATGCCGTTTGAGGTGGCTGGTGCCTGCAAGCTTTGAGCCAGAGATGTAAGCGAAAGATTTTTTGCATAGCTTACAGCATGCCCTAGTACATCCAGGTCCAACAGTTTCTAAGGTGAAGTGCTCCCAGACAATAGACTTCTTTCTCCTACGCTTATTAGGCTGTGCTTCTAAACAGAGTGGTTCATAGATATCAGTCGGGGTAATAGGGTCAACTATCTCCATTGAAGGTGTAGTCCTAAAAAGAAATAAGGATGAAGCATTAGAAAGTGCATAAGTAAGTGGATAATCCAGCCAAGAACTATCCATTTGGTGTAAAATATGTATAATTTCTATCCATTGAATAAAGAGGAAAATTTGGAATTTAAAAACTATGGTGGACTTTGAAAAGGCTGTTCAATAACAACCATAACAAACCAAGATTTCATGTGCCAAAGGACTGCCTTATCCCATTGAGACTTAAGTGAAGTAAAAATCTAAACAACTGTGCCACATTTCAAAGTATAAGGAATTGGTGTGTTTATAGTGAGTGCTCCATCTACTAAGGTATATACAATCAAATGATTCATATTTGGCTTCCCATGTGAACATATCAAAATGAGTGTTACCCTAAATTGTCCTTCAATTAGTGTTTCTGATTATTGCATCCTATTAAACAATGATAATCACAAATCAAGTATCTTAAACTAAAATCCAAAGCTCCCATTGTGGAACATCAGTGATGTAACAACTACAAGTACATCCAATGGATTTCAAGGATCTTTTGTCAACAACCCAGTGCAATTGACAGAAGCAAAACAAGCACTTTTCCTTTTCCTCAAAAGTGAAGGCTCAGACAGAACATAAGCATATAAAAAGATGAATCAACACTTGGGAATATTTTTGCAAACAAATAGCTCAGTTACTTATAAAAAAGTGGCATGTTATATAAAGTGTATGTTCAGTTACTATTTGGACTCGTGTACAACAAGTTATATAATGTCTGGTGCTGGGAAAAAAATGGCCGGTGTAAGAATATGTATTGGGAAAGAGGCCAGAGATGTAGGGGAATACAAAATTCAGTGAATATAAGGTGTGCAACTTTGATAATCCAAGTGTAGAAAAAATTGGAAATAGTAAAAACATATAAAAAGGGTATACCAGGTGCATAGAAATATAGAAACAAACCACAAGAGCATTTTTCTGGAACGATAGATTTCATTCTAAGGAAGTATAGTATCTTCAATTAAAAAAAAAAAAGTACATTATCTCAATTTACAGAACTGCATTAGGCTAACAAGTAACAACACCCTTAGATTGAGAAATACATAGCTATAAGAATCTACTGGAATATATATTCAAAATGTGGGGATGTCAGAAAAATTTCCCATGTATGTTATATTGCCTTTTAGAGAACAATGCTTGAACACTCAATAATACAATTTTAATAAAAGGAATGTGCATACCTAAACAACAGCATGTCCATATCATTAGAATAGATTCAACACAAGAAAAAAATTTTGTTGATGTGGAGGAGTTACTGTGCAATAAAAGTAGATAAATAATGGATTCCTGAAAGCCAGCAGAAAATGTAGACATGTGAATTACATAAAAAAATGTGGCATGTTTGTGAGAGAAATGTCTAATGAGCAGTAGACAAGTTAGGATAAAGTTTTGATGCATACATGGCAATTAGGAAGGCATGATGATCTTAAGACGCATGGACATGTACATTGACACGGAATATGGCAATTCTTGCAAAATTACAACATGACATGGTGAGAAAACAACAATTAGTTAACTAATACCTATATCTTTAGGTATATTTTATTTATTTATATTTTATTTATTTTTAGGAATTTTTTTATTATCTTATTTTAAGTTTTCAAAACAAATGACTATTACAAATTCGAAAATATCTTAAATCACTACATATTTCCTCCTTACACACACTGAGTACACACATGCACGACTGTCGCTCTGTCCCTGACACAAATGCATCAGGGGATTTGGAGTGTCCATGCTTCTTAGAGGATGATTATATATATAGAACTCAGGACCAGGAAAGCCTAAAGCCTCACAAACAAGACTAGAATCATAACTCCCTATCACACTGCCAACCTCCAAATCATCTCAATTCACACAGTAAGTTGATTGTCCATCTGTTTATTTCTTTTTCTTATCTTTAATATTAAAAAAAAATTTACCACCTGAGCTATGATCCAGGGGCAGGTTGGTCTATTAACAAGAGTTAAAAATAGAGTTTCCCTTTTCCAATGGTTTTGATACTCAGCCAAAATACGCACTCCACCACCCATGTTTTGGACTTAAAAAGTTAAAAGTCTCACTTTGGGCCATCAAAAGAAGAGCCCATTGGACATGAAAATCAAATGAACTAAAAATACTTGTACGTTGCAAATTTTAATTTAAAATTTTAGACTCGTCCCCAAAAGGGAAAAAAAGAGGAGGCGTGTATCTTGGGGGCGCCTTTAAGACGTTCCCTAAAAAAACGCGTATTCTTATCTAAATCAGATCGGCCTCCAGTTTCAACCAAAACCCTAAATATACACGAAAACACCCAGTCCGTAATAATCAGAGTAACCTATACATAGGTATATTCACATAATTTTCACAGACACATATTCAACATGGATTTATTTCAACCTAGAGTTTGCAACAGAAAACTGAACTATAATCCCAAACAGATACTTTAAACACATTAAACCCAAAATTTGAACAAAACCCAGAAAACCCAATAACCAAAAGCCACCACAGAGCCAAAGAGCAACAAGAATCGGATCCAAAGAGAACCCAAAAAAGAAACCCACAAATATAGTCAGAAAACACAGAAAAACATCGAATTCAATACCTATGAACAATAAAACTGAACAAATATATAAAAAAGTGGAAAAGTATCCTTACAATGAATCAACCGCTGGACCAGAATATTAGAAAAAAACCTCTGCTCCCGAAACTCCGAAACTAGGGTTTTTGAATTGTCAAAGTTTCTGGGGTTTATGCAATTTCTTTTCTTGAATTTGTAAAAGAAAGAAATATTAAATGTTGAAAAAAATTGAAAAACTGGGCAGAGGGAAGAGGTTGAAGACGAAGTTGATGGGCTTTTGGTTGAGGTTTTGAAATTTCAGGTTCAGAGCTTTCGGTATTGAAAACTCAAAACCCTAATGGACCTAATAACAAGGAGGGCTAGGGCTAGGGCTAAAAGCCTTTAGGCCTTTGGAGTTTGTTTTTTTTTTGTTTTTTTTGTTTCTTGGTGGAGTTTGCTTGTTGGGGTCCATTATTTATAGTTATAGAGAGAGCCCAGATTGTAGGTGAGGAATCTGGACCGTTGGATTCTGATTGAACCCACTTTGATTTCAGTTTCAATGGCGGTGGGAGGGTTTTCTTAGTGTGATTTGACTAATCATCAGAGGACACGTGTAACTCAAGCACAATTAATTACTACAATTTAATGGCGGTTGGTATTGGAAAAAAAAAAAAAAAAAACAAAAAACAAAGGACGCGTGGTAATAGTAATATAAAGATCTATTTGATTGATTAATGGTGATGTAATTTTAATTTAATGATTTTTTGTTTTCTGTTTTTGGTAAATTCTATTAAAATATTTTGAGTTTAATCAGGTTCAAAATTTTTTAAAACTAGATTAATTTGATCTCAAAGTCCAACTAAGTCCATAAACAAAGTTAGATTAGTTAGTCATTTTTCACAACTGTCTTAAAGACTACAAGTTGGCTTTAGGGACCAAATTAATCAGTTTTAAAAAGTTTTGGATTTGGTTGATATTAGTCCAAACATGAGTTAGATGTTAATGGAATTTACCTTTAAAAAAACTCTAGAGTGCCATCCAATAGTTTATCTTGTATCTCAAGTTTTTAGTTGTAAATATTTTTTTAAAAATAAATAATTCTAGAATCACAACAAAATTTCTTAAAATGTTTTACAATGGTTGTATTTGTCAAGTTAACAAGATGTTAATGGCGGTGGGAGCCTGGGAGGGTTTTCTTAGTGTGATTGGACTAATCATTAGAGAACACGTGTAACTGAAGAGAGATTAGTGGGTTTTTTCTCAAGCACAATTAATTGCTACAATTTAATGGCGGTTGGTATTGAAAAAAAAAAAAAACAACAACAACAACAGAGGACGCGTAGTAATAGTAAGATAAAGACCTATTTGATTGAGTAATGGTGATGTAATTTTAATTTAATGTTTTTTATATTTTGGTAAATTTTATTAACATATCTTGAGATTTGGATTAATGTCAATCATGTTCAAGAATTTTTAAAACTGACCGATTTGATCTTTAAAGCCAGCTTAGTCTTTAAATACTGTTAGACTAGTTAGTCTTTTTTTTCAACGGTCTTAAGAACCAAATTAGCTAGTTTTAAAAAGTTTTGAACTTGATTGCTCAAATCTCAGGGTATTTTAATAGAATTTACTCTTAAGAAACAATAACTCTAGAGTGCCATCCAATAATTTGTCTTGTATCTCAAGTTTTAAGTTGTAAATATTAAAAAAAAAAATAATAATAATAATTCTAGGATCACAACAAATTTTCATAAAATGTTTTACAATGGTTTTATTTGTTAAGGTGACAAGATGTTAATAGTATTATGGTAGATAATAAAGTAATGTTAATGGTGGACTTAATCCATAAAAAAAAGTGGTAGCTCTAGATAAGAACTAATAAATACAGCTCTTAAGGGAAAAAAAAAAAAAATATATATATATATATATATATATATGAGATGAGTTTAAGTTACACATTTTCTAAACCATTGGATTTAAGTAGATCCAACGGTCAAAAAAAGACTCTCATTAATGTTAATATTCTGATTAGTGTCTCATTAATTATCCCTTATTTATTACATTCCATACCTATCTCTAAACCTAAAAAAACACAAAAAAGTATAAGTCTCTTTTTTTTTTTTTTTTTTTTTTTTTTCCCACCGTTTCTCAAAAAAAAAAAAAAAAAAAAAAAATTCTCCACTGCACGCCTCTCTGTCTCTCTGTCTCTTTCTCCTTCACTGCTCTTCCACCTCCACCGCCAGGTCACTGGCTAAAAAAAAAAGAAGAAGAAGAAGAAGAAGAAGAAGATGAAGCCGCTTGTTGCACAACTGGTTAGTCTCCCACTTTTTTTCCCTTGTTATAATTTCTTCAATAGAACTATTTTATTGTAGTATAGATGTTGAAAATTTTGGTGGCTATTGTGGTTCTTTTTATATGCTATAGTAATCTTTTAGTTCTTTTTATATGAATGAGGGTACACTACTTTTACACACACTATTCCTTCATTCAATTTCACATGTTACTAAATTTTTATTCCAAGTTTCCAATGACAAATATTACTATGTATCTTGATTTAATATGAAAAAAATGGAGATAAATAGATTTGTTCTATCAAAAACTTCAACATACTCTATGAACCTATCAGGGGCTGTAATTTATGTTAAATGGCTAGAAATATGTATGTTTAATTGTTAAAAGGAATTACTATTTTCTATAAATGGTCCTTTGGGTCCAACACCATAATTTCAATTTGAATAGTTGTGGTTGTATATACTTCTGAATAGTTAAAAGGAATTACCATATTCTAAAAAAAAAATAATAATAAATAAGTTTTTTTTATATGCAACTATATTTTTCGGAACAACTTGCTATTGACTAAATATATTGGGTCTATTAGTTCTTTTTATCTGCAATAGTAAATATAATGCATCATCTGGATCAAAGGAACTTGTTACTTTGTACTTATAAAAAGTTCCATTTTTCTCAACCTTTTCCTTTGTATAATGATCACTACTCACCAACTCTTTTTGGAACTTGCTAAATGTGGTTCTTGTGTATATAGAAGTAGCTTGATGCTCTATTTTTGAGCCAATTACTAAAGAAGGACTTTTATGTCTTGAATCAAAATCTTCATTTTTTTTCTTTCTTATAACAGCTGTCCACTGCTTTTGCAAATTTGACCACAAAATCTTGTTATGTAGTTCTCGAGTTAACAAAGCAGTCAAAAAAATGCATTGATGCTTTCACTTCTATGGGTAGTGTTCATTTCCGCAAAGAAAGTATTTCTATTGTACATCGGTATCAATGACTCTCGAATATTATATAATCCTTAAAGCCATTCATTTCTATCCAAGCCATAAGTTAATATTAGGCTCTTCCAAGCCTCCTCAAATTTTTCCACACTAGGTGACTTACGTATGCATCTCTTCAACTCACGTTTGAATAATGACTTCTTATGATATATATGGGAAAGTTTCTATAGAAATTTCTTCTTAATATGCCAAAGGCAAAGATGATAACGAGTTCTTAGGAATACCTTTGCAATAGCTGCACCCATAGCTAAATCTTGATCTGTAATAATAGATAGTGGTTCCTTCCCCCACATTGCTTGAAGCAAAGTTTCAAACAACCACACAAAAGTTTGTTCTGTCTCATCTTGCAACAATGCAAAACCAAATAAAATTGATTGACAATGATGGTTTAACCCTGTAAAAGGAGCAAATGGCATATCATACTTGTTTGTTTTATAAGTTGTGTCAAATGTCACTACATCCTCAAAGTATTGATAAGCCATTCTTGATTGTGCATCCACCAAAAAAAAAAAAAAAAAATTAACCATATGGCTAACATCATCACATTGAATTGCGTAAAAGAAATTGGAGTTTTTAGCATGTTGTTTTTGGCAATAATTAAGGATAGCTAAGGCATCTTTAGCATCTAGATTTTTCCCCCTAACATCTCTCAAGTGATTCTAGCAATCTCTACTTGTAAATGTTTGGTCACCTACATTAAATATCATGGCAACTTTTCCTGTTGGAAGACCTTCTTCACCAAATTTTTCAACAAGACTTTTGGTAGCAGTAGACATTTTTTTGTGGTATCAGAGGTATGACACACTTTTTGGACTAATTATACCATGATTGTGGTTGTTGTCAAATCCCTTCACAACCCATTTTTGCAACTTCTTATTTTTCATGACCCTAAGCATTGCTTTGCATCCAGTTCTAAGACTTGAACAACTTCTACGAGCCTTTTGTTCATCATCTCTGCTTTCTCCTTTATCAAGTGTCTTTTTTCTTTTGTGTTGCCCTTCACTACAACATACATAAATACAACTTGTTATATTATCACTTCTAGGTGGTCTTTTACTGATACGAACATGGATCCCAAAACCTTCTTTTTTTGCAAATTATTTGTAAAAAGTTTCAACACCATCGAGGGAGTCAAATTGCATTCCAGCATATGGCTTGGATTTCAACTCACAATCACCAAAATCTTCAAGTGGTAACTCTTGCTCTAATAGCTCTGGATTGTTTAGGGCATCATATAACTCTTCACACTCCATTTGCTATTTAGTAACTATAACAACCAATATAAACAATGAACACAAATATAAAATATGTAAATATAACAACCAATATATTTACATAAATAAAAATTTGAATAATTTCATATCTAAAGAAATAATCACTTTGAGAGAAGTACTATTCAATTTAGTAGCCAATACCTATAGCTACAACTAATAGACTGAATATAATATCAAAGTTCCCTCTCATCAGTGTGTAAACATACAACTACAAAACATATGTTCCTTAACTACACGTGAGACAATAAAATTTGGAACAACTAATAAAATTTGCCATCACAGTTTCTTTCAAAGGAAAAGATAACCTTATCACTGATTATCTTTCTAGAAAGTCAAGAATTTCACTCCTTGATTCTAGATTCCTGGAATATCAGAATGCAGTCATAGGAGCAGTTCAAACCACTCTAAATGCAGGAACAGTCTTTGTCACACTTTTTCCTAATTTTAATATGTCCCTTAAAGACCCCCATCTCTGTGATGCTCTTAAGGTGCAGGTTCAAATTACAGGAGCCTCTCAAGTACAAGACACATTTGCTACCACTCTCCACTACCAGCTTGCCTATAGGCTTCAAAATCATGCCTTTGATATGGCGGTCCCAGATATGGCTCAATCTAATGATGCTTTGTTGAATGAAGTTGATCCTGGAATGACACCTATGTGTACGTTTGTTCCAAGACAACTTAACAGAGAGCAGATGACTTCTCTCTTTCCAGAATCATGGATTACGAAATATGAGATGCTCCACCAAGTGGCTAAGCCAATTCAATCAAAAGATCCTCTTTTTATCAGAAAAGCAAATGGTGAAGTAGAGACAAAATTCTTGGCAGCTTCCCCAGAAAAAAAAGATGTGACAGTCTTTCCAACACAAATTGCTATGGTCCAACCGGTTTCATATGTTGAAGAAAAGGGTCTTATGATTCGGGGATTTTGGGAAGACGGAAAACCTTGCTTTGAAGGAAAATCACCTACTGGCCACATCTAGTAGGATGTTTGTAACTGTGTTGATTACCAAGAGGAAGAGATATTTAAAGCAGATCCTCCACGAAGAAAGAAAAAATCTTCCCAGCAAAAACTTAAAGAAAGATATGAGGCAGGAGATCCAGAAGTTGACCTCCTTGGGGAGCCATTTGGAAAGTTTGATTATTATGTTCTTTATCCTAGAACCAAAAAACAAACCCTTTCCTTCTTCCCTACATGCAAAGAAAATCTAGATCAATACCAGAAACCTCCATTAATCTCATACTACCAAAAAGTCCTTCCACAAATACCAAAACATCAGCCACTTCCTACTCGCCAAATACATTACTCTTCACCTTGCTACATGTTTGACCAAGCCTTACCTTCCTATTCACAGAACTTTCCTCCACTAGAAAGTTTTGATCATCCCCAGACCAATACCAAACATATCTGGAAAATTAAAAATCTTGTTGGAACTAACCCAGATGGAACCAAAAAGCAAGTCTCTTCTGCAAAAGCAGCCCTAAACTGGCAAGTAGAAAATGTTGTGGCCCAAAATAAAGTTCTCTCAAAGATTCTTGATAACCAACAAAAGATGGCGGAGGTAGTTACTCACACCTTTTCCTCCTTAAATATCCTAATTTAAGATTTGAAGAAGAAAATTAAGATGGTTGAACAAGAGCTGGCCACAATTACCTCCACGATCAAAGATTTGTCTGTCTCTTTTCCTCTTATTGGACAAAAAGAAAAAGAAAAGAAATAGTTGTTGCTACAACTTCAATCCATGGAAGGATCACAGAAAGAACCTACACCCAGTCCTCCTATATATGTCCATATGCCTTTTCAATCACGACAGTCATTATACAAGGACTTGTCAGTACCATCGACCTCCCCATTCTCACCAACTTCTCCCTATCAAAACCTCCAACCATTGGCCATAACACATCCTGACTACAACCCTTTCAAATCAAGTGGAATTTTACCGACCATCACATACTCCACCCCACTTTAACCAGAGACCCAAGCTAGATCACAAAATGAGCCTTCCTTAATGAAAAAGGACAAGGAACCATTATACCAACCTCCAGATCCGACTATAGGAGCTTCTTCAAGGCCTCTAGACATGAATATGTTGGCTATGGATCCTGATCCTCCAAACCCAATCTCATCATTTCTCAGAACTCTCACCCTTGAAGACCCAAAAGAACCTTTTGTGCTCCCTATTGTTGAAGACACAGACTTAGATCTGTCTGATCTTGGTTTAGAGGAAGTATTTATGACAAACATTGATCCAAAAGAAGAAGAAGAAGATGTTCTCCGTCCTAGAAGGCCCCCATCCCCGCCACCGATCTTTTCTCCACCACCTTTTGTCCCAGAATACCAAACCAGACTAACTTATTCACCAACTACAGATTCAAAACATCTGTTCACTCTTGATAATGTTCCTCCTTCCAAATGGAATGATGAGTTCTTTAACTTGTACTCTTGGTGCATAGCTGAATTTCAAGCTCCAAATGCTACTATTTCTCAGATTATTGCTAAGTTTGTTGCAAGACTTACAGGAAGATTAAGAGAATGGTGGATTAATCTGGGAGAATACAGATAGAGACAGCCAGCTTAATGTAATACATTGGAGGATTTCTTTACAATTGTCCATAATGAATTTCTTGGTGCAGCAACCCACTATAAGGAGGTAGTGCGAGAAGAATTCTTGCTGATGAAATGTTGCTCATTTCAAAGAAAAGATTTAGAGAAACATTTTGACAAAATGTCAAGAAGATACTATTCTTTTAATGATATGGATGATGTCAATGCCAAACATACCTTCCTCAACTCCCTTCCAGAACCATTAGGGGATGAGACACTTCGCATGATGAATCTCCAGAAGATAACCCTGCAACAAGCCTCCTTGGGAGAAATTTACCAGCATGTTCTCATTGCCCTAGAAAAACTTTGCAATTAGAGAAAATTTCTTTCAAAAATAGACAAGGTTCATAGCAAACTCAGAGATACTTGCAAAAGGAAGGATTTGCAGATAAAGAGTTATGAGAAGAATTGCTCATGTCCAACAAAAAGAAGAGACCATTTCAAGAAATATTCCTGGAAGAAAAAACATCACGCAAGACAGAAGAAAAGATTCTTAAAAAAGAAAAATTGGAAGTTTCTTTGAAGAAAGCAGTTCAAAGGGAAAACTTCAAAAGTCTGTTTTGTATGCAGAAGACCGGGACATTTTGCAAAAAATTGCCCAAAGAAGGAGAAAGCAGCAAAGCTTCTTGAACAAGCACAAATCCATGCCGAGGATACTCCTTTTTCAGACGTAGAATCACTTTTTTCGCTGGATGATGAGTACTCCCCACAAGCTCTGGTAGTCATGGCCTATTCCACTTCAGAAGAAGACTCAGATCTAGACAATGAAGATGAATCAGAACCAGAAATTCAAACCATTTATACATCCTAGCCTATTATAGCCCTTCTAACCAACCCCACCCCCATAGCCCAAGTACACATCCTCCTAGACACTTACTCCAGACCTATTTCGATGATAGCTTTGTTTGACACAGGAGTAGCGGCAACAATTCTCCACCCCAAGATTTTACTTGCAGAATGTTGGTTACCCCATAATCAAATGTTTAGGGCGGCAAATGGCGAAACATTCCTTATCACCTTGAAAAGTAAGCCTCTCTTCATTAGAATCTTTCCAACCCTCACCATTAAACACCAAGTCCTTGGATCCCCTCTCACAGGGAGAGACCTTTTCATAGGATTTGATCTCCTACATTAAATACCTAATCTCAGATGGTCCTCAAAGGGACTTATGCACAAACAACACCTTCTCACATGGACCCAAGTACCCCATCTGTTTACCGTTGACCCCTTTGATTCCTTAAAACTCTAGATTATTCATGACTGTTGTGCAAACACCCATTCTGAATTCCTCCTTAGAAATCTGAACCCTCTGTGGAAAAACCCAAACTTTTTCATATCCCTTCCCTTCAAGAAAAATGAAGATGTTAACCTCACAAAAGCTAGTCATCGAGGAATGAATCCAGAACATTTAACCTTAGCCAAACAAGAGCTTGCCACCCTCCTTTCAGAAGGCTTTATTGAACCAACAAACTCTCCATGGGCATGCAAAGCTTTCTATGTCAACAAGCATTCCGAACAATTCCGAGGAAAACTTAGGTTGGTGATTAACTACCAGGATCTTAACCATTTCCTTGCAGATGATAAATTCCCCCTGCCAAACAAAAGTGCTCTTTTTCAGCACCTTTCAAATGCAAAAATATTTTCAAAGTTTGATCTCAAAGCAGTATTTTGGCAATTGGGAATCCATCTAGAAGAAAGATATAAGATAGCGTTTTGCATCCCTGATCACCATTATCAATGAACTGTCATGCCTTTTGGCCTAAAAAATGCACCATCCCAATTCCAAAAAGCAATGGTAACGCTGTTCCAGCCACTCTTGAACAATGCATTGATTTATGTAGATGATATCCTCCTATTTTCCAAAGATGAAGAATCCCATGAGAAGTTGCTCACTGAATTCTATAATTTAGTGAAATCACAGGGGATTATGCTCTCGGAAAAGAAAATGGTCGTTGGACAATCTTCTATAGATTTCTTAGGGGTAAACATTTCAGATGGAAAGTACATATTGCAGCCTCACATAGCCGCCTCCCTTGGTGAATTTCCAGACAAGCTCACAAGTGCTAAGCAAATACAACAGTTTCTTGGAATTGTAAATTACATGTCAGATTTCATACCCAAAATTTCCAAGTATAGAAACTCTCTAGCCTAATTGCTGAAAAAATCCCCTCTAGAATGGAATTCTGTTCACACAGAAGTAGTCCAACAATTGAAAAAATTGGCTGAAAAGCCTCCTCCTTTGCAGATCCCAGGATCAGGCAAACGGATATTGCAAACAGATGCAAGTGAAGAATATTGGGTAGCAGCTCTCTTTGAAGAACTTGATGGTAAAAGAAGTATTTGTGATTATAAGAGTGGTGCATTCAAACCTTCAGAATTGCACTACCAATCTACTTTTAAAGAGATCCTTGCGGTCGAACATGGAATTGAAAAATTCCAGTTTCATCTTCTTGGGCATCATTTTCTGGTAGAAATGGATATGTCCTCTTTTCCTAAAATGCTTCAGTTCAAAAGGAAAATGCTCCCACATCCTCAGTTACTCAGATGGTCAAATTAGTTTTCACAATGGTCCTTCCAAGTCAAGCACATCAAAGGAAAAAATAACCTTATCACTGATTATCTTTCTAGAAAGCCTCCAGCCCTCAACACCACAATTCTTCCTTCTCCCTTATGTGTATACCCTGTTACAGATCCTTCCTCATCATCAAATCCTTCTCCTGCAATCTTTAGTGATATCCTTAACATGATAGAGAATCTCCCTCTAGAAATAAAAGATCAAATAAAGACCTTGACCCTTCAAGCCAGAGCCAAAAGGATTATCAGAGTCCTCCATAATTATCTCAGAAACCACCAGCCCCACTTCCTTACTGTTTTCCTTGATATTGACCAACCATGGAAAATCCCTTTTGCCTTTTGGATAACAACTTGGACGGTTGCACATTATCTCTACATGTGGTATTTACTCAATGAGTATCATTTGTGCATCCATTATCTGTTTCCCACGTGTAAACAGATACTTCCATAAATTCTGGTTTGATATTTTGAAAAATGATGCCTTTGATGGTGATTGGATAAAATATCCTACTACAGAACATCCAAGATTTGCAAGCAAGATCACTTTAGCAACTTTAATTGTCAAGCTTAACTCCAAAAATGATCTTCGTGCAGAAGGACTTTTCCACCCTGCAGAAATACAGTGGATTACTAATCCAGATGGCACCTTACACACACATCGGGACCCATCTTGGGTATCCTGTTACTATGCTCTCACATTGATAGAATCTCTAAATAAGGAGATCTTATCTGAAACAGTACCAATGGATCCAGAAACTTGTAGATAGCAGTGGCCACATGAGGATTATTGGGAAATGCCTAATCCTCTTGAAGGATATGATGACCCCTACTACCATAACCATGATCCAGATGTGATGTAGATGAAGAATGGTTCCAAGGAAGAGATGGATGGGACTAGACATTCCTAATAACAAAAAAAAAAAAAAAAAAGGCCCTAGAAACGTCTTTAGACGTTTCATCCTTATCTCTGCATTCTACTTTTCAAAACGTACACCCAGCTGTCTACCTCTGAAGTAAGGACCCCTACCATGCATGACACCTGCTTCACAACCCAATTATGGCTACCTCAGGCCTCTGCCCCTTTGGACAGTTGTCAACATGGAGTCGGCCCCTACTCTCTCTTCAAAGACCATTGTACTCTGAATGTAATATATTTCTGTATTGTTTTGCTTATAAATAGCCCTAGAGGGCTTTGTAAAGAGCAGAGTGAGGCAAGTAGAAAAAAGAATCCTTGTAAGATGTCCACTAGCGTATCCAGTGTAAAAAAGTTGTTGAATCTAATAATATCCTTGGGTTTGCTGTACTTAGTTCTTTGTTCAATTCCTTATTTTCACGAGATCTTTTATTTCTTCTTAGTTGTGTACTTTGTAAATCAATTCCCATAATCTTCTTAGTTGTGTACTTTGTAAATCAATTCCCATAATCTTCTTACATCCCTTTCTGGTTATATCCACACATACAGCAGCTATTTTGATACATTATATTTATGATTGCATATAAAAAGAACTAATAAACCCAATAGATTTAGTCAAAACAAGTTGTTCTGGAAAATATAGTTGCATATAAAAGGAACTAAAAGACTACTATTGCATATAAAAAGCACCACAACAGCCACCAAAATTTTCAACGTCTTTACTACAATATAGTTTTTTTTTTTGGTTAAATACTACAATATAGTTGAATACAATAAAATAGTTCTATCTAAGAAATTATAACAAGGGAAAAAAAGTGGGAGACTAACCAGTTGTGCAACCAGTGGCTTCTTCTTCTTCTCTTTCTTTTATTTATTTATTTTTTCCTGTCGGTGACCTAATGGTGGAGCTAGAAGAGCAGTGGAGGAGAAAGAGATAGAGAGACAGAGAAGAGTGCAGCGGAGGATTTTTTTTATTTTTTGAGAAATGGTGGGGAAAAAAATTAGAGAGAGACGTATACTTTTTTGTGTTCTTTTAGGTTTAGAGATAGGTATGGAATGCAATAAATAAAACATAATTAATGAGATACTAATAAGAATATTAGCATTAATGAGGGTGTTTTATTTTTTATTTTTAGATCTACTTAAATCCAATGGTTTAAAAAATGTGTTTCTCTTTAAAGTTACACCAAGTGTACCTTGAACTTATCTTATATATTTACACCTGGTGTAACTCTTGTAAATTTTTTTATTTTTAATTTTTTATACCGTAGATTTCTAAAAGATCTAACGATTAAAAAAGACATCATTAAATGTTATTACTTTCCACTCTTATCTCTCTCCTTATTTATTGTTTTCACTTGATTAAAGGGCACTTGCCATTTTCAACAACTCACTTTTCAAATGAGTCATTAAACTCTCTCCACCCAACCCGTATTCTTCTTCTTTTACTATTCTCTCTCTCTCTCACTCTCTCTCTCATGTATCTGTCTAGATCTCTCTGAACTCACCTCCTTCTCCTGCATTGACCCACACAACTTATTGGAGCTACATGTTAAATTTATTAGCTTGTGTTGGTGCAAACACAATAATAATGGAAATAATACACAAAGAGAAACTGAATAGTACTTCTGAATATTATTAATATAAAGAAAGGAAATACACAACACTATTTGGACTGAGGCGCGACACTCGCTCTCTTTAAGGAGATTCAAGCCCTTGGTTGGCTAACTCTTGTAACCGATGCAGACCTTCTCTGACTTGTCTCCCCCAGGATACAACAGCCTAACAAGTGTCGTATGGCTAGAACAACCTCTGCACAAAGTGTTCAAGCCCAAAGCTCCACCAGAAAAAACACCCTTCCTTGCCAATAATCTCTCTATTTTTTTTTTTTTTGTGTGTATTGTAAGTTGCAGTAACATGGATTGGGTCTGAATGAGTCTATTTATAGGCTCAATGGGCCTTACGAAATTACTACCCAATTTATTCTGATTAATTAGGTCCAATTATTCTGATGTAGTGGGTGTTACAAGATTAATTGTTGGATATTAATTTGATGGGCTGGAGTTACACAATTAATGGTGAGATAAGGAGTTTCTGAAGAATGAATAGGCCCAAACGGATAGTCCATTAAGTGGGTTAATGGCTCTTCATTGTCCATAATAAAAATGGAGTATTAATACGGGCCATTTACTCACCAACGGATATGGTAATTATTCTCAATGGGCTGTCAAGTAGGAGGATCCAAGGGGTTGATTCATTTCCATTTTTGATACCTCCACTCTTCACCTCCCCCTTGCGCACGTATCTAGCCCAATATCTGAGACAATTCATGTTAGCCCATTAATCACCACAATTAAAAAGAATAAAATAGTCTCTCTCCTTTTCAATGTGGGATTAAACATTTTTCACAACTTTTCATCTTCCATATTCACTCCCACATCTTTACATTTATGTTATAACATTTACTCATTTTAATTATTTAATATTAAAATGCTCCAACAATCCCCCACTCATTTTAATATTAAACTTTAGTTAAAGAGAGATTACCAGGCAAAGATGGGTCACTATGCATCATGAAGGTGTGCTCTGCATTGAACCTTCACTTAGTAAAACAGCGATCTCAACTCCAGAGTCGTAGTGGTCTCCGACTTGAACTAGGACTTCTTTAGGGAAATTAAGCATCACTGCTTACACATAACAACCCAGGTGTTGACATGAGCTTTTATAGCTAGCACTTTACGGCCATGTGCTGATCCCAGTTTCATGAGTGTATTTGAGATTAAGTCCAAATCTCATAGGGAGCGGCCCCACCCCCACACTCACATAGGTGAAATTTGTCAAGGGTGCTCCTGTAATTCTGACACCCTACTCATATGAGCTACAAATTTCATTAAGAGTTTTTTACTCAACCTCTCCACATTACAGGATAAATGCACTTACATCATAGGGATGAACAACTAAAAAATTATTTACAGAATAAATAATTTAAAAAAATAATAATAAATAAATAGTGCATTTCTTACGACCATCATATGATTCGTTTTTCCCATTGAACCCAATTCTCAGGATCTCTGGTCCTTGGGTTGGGTATCCTCATACATGGCTCATGATTCTATGGACTTTAGTCCCATCCCCCTCGATGTATTCCAGACTCTATCTTTTGCCAAGGCCTTGGTAAATGGATCTGCAAGATTATCATTAGATTTAATATAATCCACAGTTATGATGCCACTACTCAAATAAGATCGCACGGTACTGTGCTTTCTTCTTATAGGTCTGGATTTACCGTTGTAGTAATGGTTTTTAACTCTACCAATTGTGGCAGTGCTATCACAATGAATTAATATAGGTGGAATTGGCTTTTCCCAAAGTGGAATTTCATATAACAAATCTCTAAGCCAATTTGCCTCTTCACTAGCTGAAGCTAATGCTATTAATTCAGCTTCCATTGTTGAATTAGCAATTATCGTTTGCTTTTTAGATTTCCAACAAATAGCACCACTACCTAAAGTAAAAATATAACCAGTGGTAGAGAGAGAATCACCTGACAAAGTATTCCAATCGGCATCACTAAAAGCTTCAATCACAGCAGGGTACTTTTTATAAAATAAGCCATAGTTTTTAGTACCAATTAAATATCTCATAACTCGCTCAATAGCTAGCCAATGATCTTTACTAGGTTTGCTAGTAAATCTGCTAAGCACTCCTACTGCATATGCAATGTCAGGTCTAGTACAATCAGTAGCATAACGCAAACTACCAATGATACTAGCATAATCCTTTTGATTAAAAATCGCATCATCATTATTCACAGGAAATAAATGAACACTAGAATCAAAAGGAGTAGCTACACTTTTGTGACCATGAAAATTATATTTTCTCAATATTTTATCAACGTAATGTGATTGATCAAGATATATTCCATCACATGTTTTTGTAATTTTCATGCCCAAAATAAAATTAGCCTCACCAAGATCTTTCATATCAAAATGGCTTTTAAGCATATTTTTTGTTTTATTTATAACATGCATATTTGAGCCAAAAATCAACATATCATCCACATAGAGGCTAATAATAACATGTAAATTATTCCATGATTTAGAATAAATACATTTATCACATTCATTTGATTTATAACCATTCTCAATCATGCATGAATCAAACTTTTCATGCCACTGCTTAGGTGCTTGTTTTAAGCCATATAGGGATTTAGTTAGCTTACATACCTTGCTTTCTTGGCCAGGCTCTACAAAGCCTTCGGGTTGGTCCATATAAATCTCTTCCTCTAGGTCCTCATTTAAAAAAGCAGTTTTTACATCCATTTGATGAATTTTCAAATCAAAAATTGCAGCAATGACAATTAACAATCTAATAGATGTAATTCTTGTTACCGGAGAAAATGTATCAAAGAAATCAAGATCAGCTTTTTGTTTAAAGCCTTTTGCAACAAGTCTAGCTTTAAACTTATCTATTGATCCATCCGGTTTCAACTTTTTTCTAAGGACCCATTTACAACCTATGGTCTTACAACCCGGTGGAAGATCTACTAATTTCCAAGTTCTATTAGAAATTAGAGATTCCATCTCATCATTTACAGCCTCTTTCCAAAATATAGCATCAGGTGATGTTAAAGCCTCTTTTAAATTTTGGGGATTTTCCTCAATGTTAAAAACATAATAATCAGGACCAAAATCCTTTTCAACTCTAGCTCTTTTACTCCTTCTAGGTTCCATTTCAAAATTTTCTTGATTTTGTAAATGTGAAGTAGAAGAACTAGGTTGTGACAAAATATTTTCTTCACCCCCACTATTTTTCAATTTAAAAGGAAATTTTTCTTCATGAAAAATTGCATCACCAGATTCAAAAATTATTTTGTTTTCAAGATCAAAAAATCTATAGGCTGCACTATTAATTGCATAACCAAGAAAAGCACAGGTAGTAGCTCTTATACCTAATTTAGGCATTTTAGGGTCAGTAAGCCTTACATAAGCAAGACAACCCCATACTCTCAAATATCCCAAATTTGGCTTATGTCCTTTCCACATCTCAAAAGGTGTGGTGTGTGATTTTTTATGTGGCACCCTATTCAAAACATGACATGCAGTTAAAATAGCTTCACCCCAAAAATGTAAAGGTGCACCAGATTCAATTAACATGGCATTTGTTAACTCAATTAAAGTTCTATTTTTTCTTTCAGCCACACCATTAGAAGCAGGTGAATATGGTGCAGTAGTTTCATGGATAATTCCCAAAGACTGAGCAAATGAGTTGAATGCACTTGATTCATACTCATGGCCTCTATCACTTCTTATTCTTTTTATTTTTCTACCGAATTGATTTTCAACTTCTTTTAAAAAATCTTGAAATTTTTCAAAAGCATCACTTTTATTTTTCAACAAATAAATAGTTGTATATTTTGAAAAATCATCAATAAAAGTGATAATATATCTATTTCCTCCACGAGTTAGAATTCCCTCAAATTCACATAAATCGGAATGAATTAACTCAAGCAATTCGGTATTTTTTACAACATTTTTATGAGGCCTTTTTGTAATCTTAGCTTGACTACAAGTTTCACATTTTTCAAAATCTTTTGACAGTCTTGGAATTAATCCTAAACTACTCATGATTCCCACATATCTACTATTTATATGACACAAACGAGCATGCCAAAAATTAATAGAAGAAAGCATATAAACTGAACTGGTAGATGCTTTATTATTCTCAACATTCAATTTAAACATTCCATCACAAGCATAACCCTTGCCCACAAATAAACCCTTTTTTGTGATTACATAACTATCAGATTCCATAGTTTGCTTGAAGCCAGCCTTGTTAAGCAAAAAACTTGACATCAAATTCTTCCTCATGGACGGAGTGTAAAGTACATCTTTCAATGTTAGCACACGTCCAGAAGTGAATTTCAATTCAACCTCACCACTCCCAAGAACCTTGGTTTTACTAGAGTCACCAAGCATAACAGTTTTTTCTTCTTCAAAAGGAGTGTACAATTTGAACCAATTCTTGTCATAGCAGACGTGCCTATTAGCACCGGAATCTGCCCACCACCCTTCAACATATTGCACCATATTGATGTCTGTAATCATAGCCACTAAAGGCTCTTCGGTTACGTTAGCCTGTGGGACAGATTCACGTTTCCGAAATTTGCAAAATCGAGCAATATGCCCACTCTTGCCACAGACAAAACAGGATCTATTAAATTGATCTTTTAATGTAATTCTTGTCAGTGAGGATGAGAAGACTCAAGTAGAAGAGGACCTTTCCTTTCCACCTCTTGAAATGGGCTCCCTTAAAGCGAAAGGGCTTGTTGAGATCTCCAACAGGCTCATTTGGTTTCTCTTGTGTAGGCTCCATGTGATTGAATCTCCTTAAAATTGTTGGTGCAAACACAATAATAATGGAAATAATACACAAAGAGAAACTGAATAGTACTTCTGAAATAATACACAAAGAGAAACTGAGGCGCGGCACTCGCTCTCTTTAAGGAGATTCAAGCCCTTGGTTGGCTAACTCTTGTAACCGATGCAGACCTAATTATTCTCAATGGGCTGTCAAGTAGGAGGATCCAAGGGGTTGATTCATTTCCATTTTTGATACCTCCACTCTTCACCTCCCCCTTGCGCACGTATCTAGCCCAATATCTGAGACAATTCATGTTAGCCCATTAATCACCACAATTAAAAAGAATAAAATAGTCTCTCTCCTTTTCAATGTGGGATTAAACATTTTTCACAACTTTTCATCTTCCATATTCACTCCCACATCTTTACATTTATGTTATAACATTTACTCATTTTAATTATTTAATATTAAAATGCTCCAACAGCTTGTTAAATTAATTCAAAATTATAATATAGTTTTAGATATCAGTCCAAAACCAACTAAGGACAAAAATTTTAACTTTTTTACTGGTTATAAGTCCTCTGTCACTTGGCAATGGTGTGAGGGAGATCTGGTCTGAATATCAATTTAGAAAACTAAACAAAAGACGTTATTTTTTTCTTGAGTCTTTCCTTAAAATTTTCTTCTGCTGTGTTTTTATCGAAAGGAAGCTCTAAATTTTCTTAGAAAACTATTGCTTTGTTTGCTCTACCAGGTTCACTTTAAGATTTGTCTTTTTCTTTGAAAATTTTCTTTTGGGTAAGTGTTAAATTGTTAATCTTTCGTATTTTTCACAAGTAGTCTTTTGTGGATTTGGTGGCTCTAGGTATTGCATAAATCTTTCACATGGTTTCCATACCCAGATTTTTCCAATACATTAGAAATCTACTGTCCATCTTTCTACTGAAAAGATAAGTATTAAACCCGAGGAAACAAAAAAGTTTTAGATTGCGATGAAAATTTAGAAATTTCTTTTGTAGCTTTCACTTGCTTGTCAATGAAATGGGAGGTTTGGCCATGGTGGGATGCTCTTTAGTAGATTAGTATGGTTTCTAGGTTATTGAAAATGGCGTGTGCCTTTAATCAAGTGAAAAATAATAAAACATTAAATAAGGAGAGACAAAAAATTGCTGGTATTAATTAGAAATGAGGTGAAAAGTAATAGCATTTAATGATATTTTTTTAACCGTTAGATCTTTTAGAAATTTACGGTGTAAAAAATGTGTAACTTTACAAGAGTTACACCACGTGTAACTTGAACCCATCTATATATATATATATATATAAATATATATTCCATCTGATAGAGGAATGTATTAGGGATGTACATTGGTTGGTGTGGTTGGATTTTAGAGGCAATTTTGCACCACACCGACTTTGTTGGTATAGAAACCACACTTCATTGTTGAGAGAGCGGAGGCCAAGCTGCACAAGCCTCAATTTTTTCAATAAATTGGGATTGGTTTGGTTGGTGTTGCAAGAGAAACAACAAAATTCCAAAAACCACAAATCACAAAAAGTTAACCCACAAAACAGGGGAAAAAAAAAAAAAAAACCCATATAATTTAGAATCTCATATTCAAGAAAAGAAAAGGTTTTTCATTGATTTAGAGCATGGAGGAATGGGCTAGACTGAGAAGCCCTTAAATTTAAACATGACATTTTTTGGTCTTTCCTCTCCATTCTTGAATAATAGCAATCCTTTTTCTTCTACTCTGTTCTTGTTCCAATAAATTGCTTTGCTCTCTTTATTTTGAAGTTTGTAAGCTTTGATCCCTTTGATAGAACCATGAATTTTATTTTAAGGGCCCATGTTATAAGTATGTATTAAATAGTGTTTAATGAAATTATTTTTCTTTTTGAGAAATATGTAAACTAACACCATATAAAACTTATTGTATCAATTTCTCTTCTAAACTTCTTAACTTTATATTTTATCGGTAGCTTCTTAGAATTATGATTTTTGATTGAATATCATTATTTCATATAAGATCGTATGAAACTCAATTAAAAAATTATCATACAAATTTGAGAATTTTAAAGACTTTGTGCTAAAAAATGAATGAAAATAGGGCATTTGAATTATCTTTGTAATATTCTTATAGATTTATTCTCATTTATAAGACAACTTTACTTCTTGAAAGTTTGAACCTCTTGAGTATTAGAATATAAAACATTTCAAGTTCAAATATATATATATATATATATATATTTGAGAGAACGGAGATTGTAACTTTTGTGGTTGGGGGGGAGGGGGGGGGGGGGGGGGGGAATAGGTGGGTCAAAACCAAATAGAATAAAAATTAAAAAAAAAAAAAAAAAAAAAAAAAAAAAAAAAAAAAAAACAGCTATTGGAGTTTAAGGCAGTTTATGATGACTAAGGGAGGAAAGATCTAAATTCTTGAGAAAAGAGGTTAGGGGGAAGGAGGAAAAATCTCTCTCTCTCTCTCTCTTGTTTGGGGGGGGGGGGGGTGGAGGTGTTGGTACATGCTTTATTGAAATATATTGGTTTTAATGGAGAATTAGTGAAGAAAACTCATGGGCTACAAGTAAAGATTTGTTGAATCCAACTTATGATAGAGAAGCTTTGAAATTCCTTATTGGTTTTGGAATTCCACATTGAAAAGAGAGGAATAAAAAAAAGTAAGGAGTCGTGCTACTCCTTAAAAAGAAGCGGTGGCATAGCTTTGTTGTAAGTGTGAGAGTTAGAAGCAAAGTTTTGTCGAGTAAGAGAGATAAAGACTAATTTTTCCTAGCGAGTTAGTGTAAGGGCATCTTTGGGTGTATTAGAGGTTTTGAGTAAGTTTATGTAGATTTTTTTATGTGTATGTGGGGGGGGGGGGGGGGCTTGTAATTCCTTTTATTAATAGTGAATTTTGGTTGGTGTAGGCTTGGAATTAGCCTAACCATGTTAATTTTGTTGTTGTGATGCTTCCAATATTATTGTCTTGTGTGTAGTTCATAATATAATTCTTTGTTTGTTTAGAACTCTTAAAACAGATTGTTTAACCTATTATATTAGCCAAGTGATTACTTAGGTTAATTATGAGATCTAGGTTAAACAGTGAAAGATCGTATCATGCACAGCAGCGGAAAAATAAAGAACACAAAGTTATGATCATCTAGGAAAACCAATGAAACAAACTGTTTCAAGGTAAAAACTTGGGAAAGATTTGACCTAGCTATCCTCAAGATAAACAAATCCACTAATAGAGAATTGAAAATTTTACAGTAAGATTTAACCCTAAATCTATTGCTATCTCTAGTAGTAACTTACTAACACAACCACGTGCAAGCTCCGAATCCACAGACTTTTCTCTCTTGGATTTGCAGCACACAAGCTCCCGCGTTTATGACTTTGAGATCCCACTCAAAGATTTCAGGATCTTGCAACAACAACTAGATTCCACCAGCACTTGATTGTAGATCTTGTTCTGGTAGATACTTGTAGATTAGAAGGCACAGAACCTCTCAGATCTCACAGGAGTGACTCACAAGTCTTCCAAAAGTCTTCAAAATGTAGTTAGGGTTTTTCTTTTATACTTAGGAATGTTGGATTGAAACCCTAAATGTTTTTATGGGCTTGGGCTTGATTTGAAATTCTACAGAATTTGTTTTTCTGCGATTTTTGATCAGTTGAGCCTATCCTTTGATCAATCGATCTTCACTGAAATTCAATTCTTTTTCCTACAACTTGAATGTTCTTAAGACTCGACTTGAATTACCTTGAGTAATGTCTAACACCTATTCTAAACATAAATAAATTAGGACTCTAAACATTAATCCTAAATCTTTAGAACCTAACAATCTCCTTATTTGTCAATCCGTGACAATACACACATACAAATGAATTGCTCAACTCAAGAACTAGCTCAATTTACAAAGTGTTGCCCTAATACAATTCTATGACAATCTACTATCTATTAGTTGCTAGAATAGACAGCAGTTGAGAAAGAATTAACCTGTAAATTCCTGAAACACTGAAAACAAACCATAAACGCATGTGTGGAAATTACAATATAAATCCAAACTAAAAACTGAACTTGAATTCACAAAACATAAAAGATAGACAAATATCTCAAATGAATAATCATCAAATAAACCATCATAGTCAATCATAAACCATCAATGTTTTTGAAACAAGAACAAAAAGAAAATATACATAATAAATGATAAAAAAAAATACATCAAATCAGCAAAAACTAACAAAAACTACTCCCCCTAAGTACAAAAACTCTCAAACTCTCCCCCTAAGTATAAGAGCAACATAACTAAACCTACTCCCCCTTTTTATTACACATTGTCAAAGGCAACCATCAAGGATCAGAGGGTGGAGGTGGTGGAAATGCACTCCTATTCTCAGTAAAGTCAGCTCTCAAGGCAGCAACCTCAGTAAGTAGCTCATCAATAAGCTGTCCATGAGTTGCCTGAGTAGTCATAAAAGTCTCCATCATGGCATGGAGCTAGAGAGGAGGGGTAATTGTAGGATCGTCAGTCTTAGCATCAGTAATAGGATCCACCTGAATCTCCTCAACAGTAGGGTCCACAGCAGCAGGCTGATCACCAGTAGTAGAAGCAGCAATAGAAGCTTCCACTCTAGGTCGCTTTGACATACTAGTACTTGGTTTAGCATTCTTCATTTGAGCAGATCATTTTCTAAGAAAAATGGCTCCTATAGGAGCAGTAATACGGACTAACTCTAGAGAAGGAAAGTTTTCTAACTCTAGATAGTTCAACAGCCTCTATATAAATACTGGAAAGAACAGCTTATGTGCTTTAAATATACTCCTAAAGACCCCAACAATTATCTGAATGAAAAGAGAAGGAAAGCACATGGAACCATTTATAAGAAAAGCATACAAAAAGACAAATCTATCTATAGGAATGGTGTGAATGTGAGAGAGGGAAAATGTTATGACATGCTATCCTAAAGAAAACATAGTTAAGCTCAATAAACTCACTTAAGTTTATCCTTGGTTCAAATCCCCAAGTAACTGATCTTCCATAAAGCAAAGACATCACGTCATCTATAGGAGGAGACTCAGTGTATGGATAGGTAGGTCTACGTACAAGAGGTACATTAAGAGCATCAGATACGACTTTCTTCGTTATCTGAAACTCTTCACCTCTAATCCAAGTAGTCAAGTAATGACCACCTGAATCATCAGAATGAATAGAGATATTCGAGTAGAATTCTCTAATCAAAGCAGTAGGATGGGGATAAGAAACATCACACAGAGACAACCAATTCCTAGACTCTAGACTCCTATGAATAGAAGGATCTAATTCATTTGGGACAGTTTGTCTTTCTCCCTAAATAGCAAGGATGTCAATACCGTACTGGAGGCTGTACCGGTTTGGCTACCGGTACGATATATTTCGGATACCGGTCAATACCGGTGTACCGTTTCGGGTTTACCGCTATTTTTTATATTTATAAATATATATATATATATATATTATAATAAATATAAAAGTTTACCATAAAACATTTCCTCAATTCAAAACTAATTATTCATGGTTTTAAACTTTAGTATCAATTAAAAGGGAAAAAAAAAAAAAAATAAAATAGAAAGCTTAAAAGTTACCATTGCATACTAAAAAAACAAATAATACTAATAAGTTAATGCAAATAAGTTACCATTCTTTCCTAACAAAAATTCAAAAATTACAAAATAAAAATTTTTTTTTTTTTTCTGTACCGACCGGTACGCCCGGTACCGGTCGGTATTGCCCGGTATTGGCCGGTACGAGGCTGGTACGCTCGGTATTTTTACCGGTACGAAACGTAGGGGTTAACCGTACCGGATCACCGGCCAGTACGGTATATTCCGGCCGTACCGGCCGGTACGGTACGGTATCAACAACACTGCTAAATAGACCTATACTGGGTTAAGTTTTCAAAAATTTCCTCATTTCTGGCTGTAGGAAACCTAACCCTATCAAACTGAATAGGAGCAGAGGAGGATGCTGAGGTTTTCTTAGCTTTGGTTTTAAACTTTCTACCAACCTTAGGAGCAATATCTAAGATCTAAAGAAAGAGGAAAAACCAAAACAAAACAAAAACCAAGAGCAGACTGCATTTGAGAGAGTTAAAGCACAATATAGAGAGAATTTTCAAAATCTATATGATGCATTGATGCATGATGTAAAGCACAAAACAGTTCAATTATATCACAATTTTGAAAATTGACCCAAAAATCAAAATTTATGCAAAATCCTCAATTTTGAAACCCTAATTTTCCAAAAATTCATATATTGAGCAATTGAATATTACAATAGGTATAAAACATGTTACAATCACTTAATTAAACAATATCACAAGTCAATTTCAATCAATTTTACCTAGTTGAACAAAATCCTCAAATTCCTCAAGAACACATAAACCCTAATTTCGAAATTTTGCACAAATCATGAAAATTTTGAAACTAAAATGGGGGAAACATGTTTATATGATGCATGAACAAAAACCCATTCAAAAAATTAGATCAAAACACTTAAAATCACCAAAAACCCCAAAATTCCTTTGGTTTAAAATTTTGAAAAATTTGATGAAAATGCATGTATGCATGTAATATAATAAAAAATGAAGGGTAAAAATGTCTTACCAGATGTTGAGAAAGAAAACCCTAAAGCTTTTTCTCAAAAAGGAACAAAAAAAATTTTGACTGAGAAGGAATCGAGAGGGATCAAAGAAGAAGACAAAATTTTGAAGAACATGTGTTTTGATTCCTTTTATTTTTGAATAAAAATGATTTTTGATCGATCGGGAGGAATCGAGCCAGGAATCAAAAAAGTTTTAAAAACAAGTTCAACTGATCGAGAGGAATCGAATTAGGCAGTGAGTTTTGTTATAAAAACTTCACTTTTTCGATCAGTTGAAAAACAGATTCGATCGATCGAGACTTGAAAAACCAAAATTTTTGAAAAAAACTAAAATTTTCTATAGAAGGATTTTTTTAAAAGTGGATTTCATGAACATGAAATGCGTGTGAAAGATTCCAAAAGTTTTCAAAAATCACATTCTCTTCAACATTATCAAACTTCAAAAATTTTCTCCTCAAAAATTTCAACTCAATCCCTAAAAAGAGTATTAAATATCACAAAAAGCATAATCTTGGATGGCCACATTAATTAACACACAATCACATGTACAGTGTTTAATAAAGATTTGCGTGAGATGTGTGCAACTAGCAAGTGTATGAGATACATAAAAGGTGATATGTAGATAGTAATTAAATAAATTTTCTACATCATGAATCACGTTAGTTTGAAAGTGATTATCACCTAAAAAGTTACATAATATAACTCCCGCATCTCCTAGAAAACACGCTTACAATCATGTAAAAGCATTTTATTTTTATTTTTGCTTTTCTTTTTCTTTTTCTTTTGATTTTTTTTTTTGAAATCAACACCTCGTTTAATCTTGCTATGCAAGTGCTACACCTTGCCGAGCATGGCTTTTATAATTTGCACACAAGTGTTCATGCTTGGAGAGTAATAGTGGTGAGATGGTTATTTATGCCTATCTCCTAGGATTTTTTAGTCCTTACAATCAAAAGAATGTGATATCAAAATCAAGAGCATGTGTTTAAAAACCATAAACAACTCCACAGTTAAGCATTACATAGCACAAACTAGCAAAGTGCAGAAAAATTGCTCATCAAAACTAAACAAGGTACACAATCATGAAATGCAAATTTCATAGGCCAACCTCAATTACAGACTTGGTGATGTGTAAAAAAAAAAAATTATAATTTTTTTTTTGTTTTCTATTTTTATTTTTTATTTTTTTATTAAAAAAATTAAAGCATCCTAACAAACCTAGAATGAAATGCATGAATGTAATGCAAAGGAAAATCCTAATCAAAAACATTTTGGTCATAAGGAATTGAAAGAATAAGCACGAGGACCATGTCAGACAAACTCATTGAGATTGAGTCTTTTGCATCCACACTCTCTTAGATGCAAACTTAGAATTGGAGTTTCTAGACAAATTAGATTGATGATCAACTCCAGCATTGGCATAACGGTTAAGAGCATTTACCAATTCATGAATAAGTGCCATAGGATCTTATGCTTTTGGCACAAACACCTTTTGTTTGGTTGCTTGATTTGAAACTTGCAACTTAAAACAATTTGGGCGGGTATGCCCAGCTCCACCACAAAAGTGACCAAACCACTGAGGTTTATATTGTTTCTTACTTCTAGGATGATTGGATTTCTTGGGTTTTGACTTACTAAGATCTACCCTAATCTTCCTAGTAGCTAGAATCTCTTCCTTAGGCATCTTGACTTCTGGTGTAGGAATAGATGAAGCATATACAAACTTAGTAGGATGAACAACAGAAGTAGAAACACTCTTAACAAACCCTAACCCTATCTTGTAAGAAGTAGGTTTTTGAACATTCAACAATAGATAATTCAGATTCTAAACTTTTAACTTTCTCAATCAAAGACATGTTCTCAATCTTAACATAGCTTACAAGTTCGTTAGCATCAAACAATTTAACCAACATATTTTTCTTCTCTTGCTCAAGAGTGTTTATCTTTTTCAAACCTAAGTCAACATTTATAGCATCCTTTGCTGTAATCTTGCAAAACTTGTTATAAGCTTCTTGTAAGTCAGCATTCTCAGAGAGTTCCCCATCTAAAAGGTTCTCATCAATAAATTAAGAATCACTTACTACAGCAGTAGCAGTGAAAGCCATGAAATTTCCTTCTTGATCACTTTCAAACTCATGATTAGAAACTTCATCATCACTAAGGGTAACAGTCATAACTTTTCCCTTAGATCTCAAATAAGTAGGACATTCTAACCTAAGGTGACTATACCCTTGACAATCAAAACACAGTTGACCTAGAGAATTGTTAGAGGATTGAACAACCTTATTTTTTTGATTTTTCAAAATTATTGTTTTTAGTTGTTTCATTCTTCTTCACATTCTTAGGGTCAACATTGTTTTGATTTCTTGCCCTTCTATTATTATTCCTTAGAAAGTTTCTAAAGTTCTTAGCAAGATAAGGAATCTTTGTAAAAGAGATTTCATCATCAAATCTACAATCATCTACTTTATCAATAGATTTCAAAGCCATAGATTTGGATTTATTAGTTTTGGGTAAGTCAGACTCATAGGATTAAAGAGATCCAACAAGCTCATCAACAGGTATAGTGTCCACATCCTTGCTTTCAGTTATAGCAATGACTTTGGGCCTAAAATTCTTAGTTAATGATCTAAGAATCTTCCTAACAATCTTAGATTAATCATAAACTTCATCCAAATTAAAAAGGCTGAGTTCACTATGTCATTCAGTTTGGTAAAGAACTCATCAAAGGTGTCATCATCAGACATTCTAATGCTTTCAAACCTAGAGGTCAACTGTTGTAGTTTATTAATCTTAATAGCCTTAGTGCCTTCATGCACATTTTCCAAAATATTCCAGACAGTATGAGCAACCTCAACATTAGAAATTCTTTTAAACTCTTCCATAGAAACAACATTGAATATAGCACTCATAGCCTTGCTATTAAAGCTTGCTGCTTCTTTTGAGTGGTAGGTCATTCACTTACAGCAGTGGTAGGTCTTTCCCAACCATTTTTAACAGAGAGCCATACTCTCTCATCTAAAGATTTGAAGAAAGCTTTCATCCTAACCTTCCAATAAACATAGCTGTTCCCATCAAAATGGGGAGGGACCAGGAGAAGTGACCGTGTTCCATGATAGCAGGGGTTAAGGATCAACTCAAGGTAAACTACCTATCAAGAGCTAACCCACTCTGATAACACTTGTTTATTTGTTTAGAGCCCTTAAAACAGATTGTTTAACCTAATATATTAGCTAAGTGATTACTTAAGTTAATTATGAGATCTAGGTTAAACAGTGAAAGATCATATCATGCACAGTAGCGAAAAAATAAAGAACACAAAGATATGATCACCCAGGAAAACTAATGAAACGAACCATTTCAAGGTAAAAATCTGGGGAGGATTTGACCTAACTATCCTCAAGGTAAATAAATCCACTAACAGAGAATTGAAGTTTTTACAATAATATTTAACCCTAAATCTATTGCTACCTCTAGTAGTAACTTACTGACACAACCACGTGCAAGCTCCGAATCCACAGACCCTTCTCTCTTGGATTTGCAGCACACAAGCTCCCACGCTTATGACTTTGAGATCCCACTCAAAAATTTCAGATTACCACTTGTTGATCTTGCAGTAGCAATTAGATTCCACCAACACTTGATTGTAGATCTTGTTTCGGTAGATACTTGTAGAGTTTGAAGGCACAAAACCTCTTAGATCTCACAGGAGTAACTCACAAGTCTAGAGTCTTCAAAATGTAGTTAGGGTTTTTCTTTTATACTTAGGAATGTTGGACTGAAACCCTAAACATTTTCGCGAGCTTGGGCCTGATTTGAAATTCTGTAGAATCTATTTTATTGCGATTTTCGATTGGTCGAGTCTATCCTTTGATCAATCGAGCTTCACTGAAATTCAATTCTTTTTCTTGTAACTTGAATGTTCTTGAGACTTTACTTGAATCACCTCGAGCAATGTCTAACACCTATTCTAGACATGTTTTTGTTCTCGATTTGCCAAGATAAACAAATTAGGACTCTAAACATTTAAGCCTAAATCTTTAGAACCTAACAATAATTATAAATTAGCCTGTAACCCTATACATACACATGGATATATTTAAAAAAAGAATTATAAATATATGCATATTAAAATTTCAGCCTAAGTTGAATGTTACTAGTGGTCATATTTGTTTTGTTTTGTTTTGTTTTTTTTTGGTTAACTCTTTAAAAAAGTCTTGCAAGTATTTTACTTGGTAGAGTATACCAATTGTTCATCATTGATCGTTTTATTTTTGAAAAATATAAAAAAAAATTGTCACTTCTTAACTTAATTTTTGTTATTGCGGTACAATAAATTTATTTCATGTCTACATATTTCAAATATGATATGAACAACTAATTTTTTGGAACATGGTAAAATTTTTCATTGAAGTTTATATTTGTAAGATAAATTGGATTAGTTTCAAGTGGATAATAAGCGATTTCGAATGAGGTTTAAGTAGAATGGGCTGGAAGTAATTTTAGGGACTTAAAATAGTTTTAAATATGTTAGAAGTATTATAGCATTCATACCAGTTTCCTCAGATTTTTAGTTAAACTAACGCAAGAAACACTGTTTTTTCTAATTTAGCTATCTTTTTTTTTTTTTTTTTTTTTTTTTTTTTTTTTTTACACATACATCAGCCTCCATACTACAACAATTTTTCAATTACATATATGAGTTCAAATTATACCTAATTAAAGATTTACAAATTCTTTAAGCCATAAATATATACATGAGTTTTACCTTTTTTTTTTTTGGATATACATATGAGTTTACACCTTTTTTTATGGGACTTTTGATGGTCTATTTATATTAGTTTCTTCGTCTTTTTCACAGCATTAACTCATGCAGAAAAAAAAAAAAAAATCTTAGATAGGACACGTTGCACAAAATTAAACAACAATTGAAATCCAATTTAGAATTTAATTGGATTTTCTCTTAGTTTTAGATTAAAAAAAAAAACATATATATATATATATATATATATATGAAGGGCATATTGAGTTCTTTTTTTATTTTATTTTATTTTTATTTTTAAGAGATATTAAGACAAAAATATGGCGAATTGGTAATCAAGATACACAAAATTTTATCATTCAACTTAATCTAATTATGTGCTTAGATTTTCTAGAATCATTTTCACAATAGTTGGCACAAGCGGCTATGAAGATTGAAGCCAAGCATTATCATATTCAATAAAAAGGAAGTATTATTTGCATGTTATGACTCATTTTGATTGGTCGGATGGGTGATACATGGTCAAGGTTGTCAAAATTGGGAACCTACTTAGAACCGTTGAAGGTAGGTTGGATCGTAGATCGTAGGATCGGATCATGAATAGTAAGATCCTACATATTTTCAAATTTAAAACAAAAAACACATTGATAATGACTTTGTATGTTGAATAATCATGTAAATTATAAATTCATCCATAAAAAAAACTAAGATTTGCATCTTATAATGTAATTTGCATGTCATATATCGCTAAGTTTATACTAACAAAACAAATATATTAAAGTTTTGACCAAATGTATTTAAAAAGTTCAATAAATGTTTAATTAGCAATCAAATACCAAAATATTTATCAAAACATATGGAAAATATGTTCCAAGTTCTAAGTTCCAAGTTTGAAATCCAAAATAAGTTAGCAAATAGAAACTAGCTAATTAAATATGAAATCCAAAAGCAAGATGAATATTAAGGTGAAATGAACATTTAATTATTCTCATTCTAAGGTTCTTATAACCACCGTCCTAAATTCCTAATCATCATCATCTATTTCATCATCTATGTAGACATTATATATTTGTATACTAGAGGTGCAAAAGACATCAAGATACAATTTCACACTCAACTATTCAAGTTATACCACTCTGCAACAATTAAAGAGCATGCTGAAAAAAATCAATTAATCAATATACAAATACAAGCATAACTGATAAAATAATATATATATATATATATATAATTATTTTAGTAATATTAGAACACAAATTAGTATATTGATCAAATAGCTTAAAAGGTAGCAAAGCCAACATCAAATTCTTCATTTAGAAATGATGAAGCATTCCTTCATTTTGATTATAAGTGAACTAGAAACTAAAAAACATTTGTTAAGGTCAACATAGTTTTATAAAAATAAAATAAACAGTCATACCATCACAACATGAAAAAATAAAAATCCTTAAAGTTTCATCAAAACAAAAAATTTATCCCATAAAAAAAAAAAACCAAAAATTTATGTTCTTGGTAGGATCGGTAGGATCCTATACGATCCTACATGATCCTACATACGATCCTATCATTTTTATGATTTTAGTGCAATCCTAAACGTTTTGGTAATGTGGGATCATAAAATTGTGCGATCTTACGATCCAGATCACAATTTTGACAACCATGTACATGGTAAATGTGTAAAAATTAATAAAATAATTCAAAGTTTGTACTTGATTGCCATAAATAAAGGTCTTTCAAATTTTATAAAAAAATTAAAATCCAAAGTGATGGATGAATAAATGATATTATTGTGGTCCTAAATTTTTGCAATGAGCAATAAACACTTGCACCAAAACTAAGATATTGAATTGATACTTGGTACAAAATTAGATTCCAATATAGAATTTAATTAGATGTTCTTTGAGCTTTGGTTATATATATATATATATATATATATATAGTTAGGTTCAAATTACACTTAGTGTCATTCTAAACAATGTTACACCACCCAATAGCTTGTTATGGAATTAATTTTTTGAAAATCTAACCGTTGAATTACATGTTTTATATGTTCTTAACATGCATGCTAATTTTCATATCAATCAGATGTTATTTAACATTTGATCCATAAACTCATCTTTTATGCATTATTTTAAACTACAAAAACTTAAATTTTAACAATTGATAAATGACATGGCTATTAATCTTTGATCACCTTGAAATTTTGTAAGCATGGAGAATGTATAAAAATAATGTAATCTAACGGTGGATTTGTCAATATTCACATCCAATTAAAAAATATTGAACGGTGTAATATCGCTTAAAGTTACACCATGTGTAACTTGAACCCAACTCATATATATATATATATATATATAGGTAAAGCTGAGAAAAAATCTAATTAGGTTCCAAATTGAAATTTCATTAAAGTCTAATTTTGTGTCACATGTCCTATCTAATCTAAATTTTTAATTTTTTGTGCCAAGTTAATTTAGTGTAAAAATTGGATTTTAATTAGAGTTTGATTTTTCACCAGATGTCCCATTTAATCTTAGTTTTTTATTTTTATTTTATTATATATATAGTGCCAAATGAGTTAATTTAGTGTAGAAAACAGGGAATCCAATATAAATAAACTATAAAAAATATAATCATATATCTTACTATATATATATATATATAATTAGAGAAAGAGAGAGTTTGAATGATTTTATATTTATGTGCATTTTTTTTGTATAACTAAAAACAATTCAAATTTATAAGTCATTTATGTAATATACCATGACTATGTATGGTCCATTATTAACTAGGTAATATTTGCTTTTTTAAACTAAAGTTTAGAGAAAATTCAATTAGAATCAAAATTGGATTTTGCTTTTGTTAGCTTTCCATACAAATTAAATTGTTTAGATTTTTGCTGGTATTTTTTTTTCTAAACTAATGTGCATGTTTTTTGTATTGTTTCTATTTAGATATTTTGTATACGAAGATATTGAAAGTAACAAATTGTAATTGAGTTGAACAATCTTATGCACGTATCCCTATTCAATTTAGGAGATACTATTTGCCCAATTTATTATTTTATTTTGTGTTATATTTGGTAAAATTTCACAGACAATAATTGTGAATTGATATTGTATATTTAGTATCCAATAGTGATTTTTAAAATAATATATGTAATAACAATGTAATGAGAAATTTAGAGTAACGAATATAATGAAAATTGCAAGGAAAAACTATTTTAGTACCTCTAAATGTCCTGGTCAAACTATATCCTATATGTTTAATAACTTAAACTAACATTAATTGCACTACTAAAATTTACTATTCTCGTGTCTAAGCATGGGTTACATACTAGTCTATATATATAATAATAGGTGAATTTAAGAGAAAGTCAAATTAAAATTTCAAATTAGAGTTCCAATTTTGCACAACGTGTCTAGATTTATGCGGGAATCACACCATAATTATCCTTTAGATTCAAAATTAGATTTCAATTGTGAGCAAATTTTTTGCCATGTGTCCTAAATTTTTTTTTTTGGTACCAAATGTAAGGACCACACTAATAGTTTTTAGGCCCCTTAAAACCACAAACAAATTAACCTAGGTAATTAGTCAAGTTATTACTTAGTCTAATTCAACAAAACTAGGTTATCACAATCACAACAATCATATCATGCATAGCAGCGGAAAATAAATAAAACAATGATATGATCACCCAAGAAACCAAACCGGTAAAAACCTGGGGATGATTTAACCTAGCTATCCTCAAGGTAAACTTGAATCCACTATCTTGAAAGCATCAAAGTTCATATAATAAGACTTACAAGCCCCCACGCTCGACTTCTTATTGCTACCCACTAGTAGAACTTACTGACACGACCACGTGCAAGCTCCGAATCCACGAACTCCTTCTTTCTTAGATTCACCACCAGATACAAGCACACCCGCTTGTGTTTCTTTAAGCTTCAATGGCAGCAACTGAGTTGATCATCAAGGTGTAGATAATATCTCCTTCTTGAAAACCCTAAGTTTGTGTAAAGGAAAACTCCTCTAGATCTCACAAGAGATTTACACAAACAGCAATATGAGCAACACTAAAACGTGGCTAGGGTTTTTCTTTTATACTTAGGATAAATTAGAAAACCCTAAACATTTTAAACAAACTAGGGTTGAGTTGAAAATCTGCAAAAAATACATTCTACCCGAGATTCGATCGATCGAGCCTAAGCTTCAATCGATCGAGCTAGGCCGAAATGCACAGTAACTTCTGCATCAGCTCGATTCCAACTTTACATAAAAGATACAACTTTGAGCAAGTCTAAACACTACTAAACACATTGTTTTGATCATGGTTTGCCGACAATATACATTAGAGTTCTAAATACATAAAAACCTAAGTCTTTAGAACCTAACAAACTCCCCCTTTGGCAATCCATGACAAAACACACTAGAAGCTCAAAGTTTACAAAGAAAAGCCTTTTACAAAACAAATGCTCATAAAACAAACTCAATCCTAACTACTATCCATCAGTTGCAAGTGTAGATAGCAATTCAATTGAATCAACCTGTATATTTCCTGAAACACTAAACAAAATGCATAACCGCATGTGTGACAGAAAAACAAAAATAGTAAATCAACAAATATGCAAACTAACTCTCCCCCTAAGTTAGATACATCAAAAACAATGTTAACTCCCCCTAAATAGAACATTCTTTGTATTTTCCACACATATTCCCACATTTCATCTAAATCTCCCCCTTTTTGTCATGAATTGACAAAGATAACTCAAACAAAGAGTAACAAAGGTCAAGAGAAAATAGACAATCAAGGGAACACAAAACAATTCAACTCTCTAGAAAATAGAGACAACTCCCCCTTCGAAGAGCAACAACTCCCCTTATGAACAACAAGGGTTAAAAACAAGCTTCTCTCCCTATAAAAATAGGAAAAACAAAACAAGTGTTGGGAAAAAATAGTTTTGGGGAAAGTAGGAGGTGGGGAAAATAAAGACACACAAACCAAACTTAAAAACTAAGTTGAGGATACACAAGAAGAAAAATATTCTCTCTTTCAATAAATGCAAACTTGACACTATGTGACCCATAAACAGTTGCATGAGTAGAGAAAATATTTGCACATTGATTATCAATCATATCTCTTAAGAAAAAAATATTTTCTGCAGTTCATACATAAAAATAGCATATACTAAAAAGTACATAACTCAAAAAGTAATCAATCAATTTTTAAATCAAGTTGAGTACCTAATTTAGCAAAGTGTATGCATGTTATTTGTGAAAAGAATGAGAGATATGACTGCAAAACTACAAGATGGATACAAAAAAAAATCAATGCAATACATGTGAATCCTAAACATAAATGATGCATGATAAAAATTTGGTCAAAAACTCAGAAACTCCTCAAAACATAGTATTTCATGAATAAAATGCATGAGTATGAAATTAAAAGTTTTTCAAAAACATTTGAATTCAGCCCAAATCTTGCAAAAACAAGTTTTTCAACCAATTTGTCCTCAAATCTCAAAATTTAAACACATTCTGCATCAAAATCAAGGAACATTTAATCTTGGATGGCCACAACAAAATCACACACAATATAATGTACCAAGTTTAGTAAAGAGTAACTTTTGTAGTATGTGTAACTAGCAAAAGCTTGAGATAAATGTGAGGTGATATGTAAATAGAAATCAAGCACAATTTCTACAAAATTCGTCACATAAATTTGAAAGAGACTATCACCAAAAGAGTTACATCATATAACTCCTACATCTCCTAGAAAACAAGCTTGCAATAATGTAAGTTTCTTGATTTGCCTCATATTGTACACCAATTTTTATTTGATTGATTTAACATTAAGTCCAATAATGTACACACCAATTTTAACAATTAAACCGAGGCTACACCTTATGTTATTTTTGTGCATGTGCTATACTTTCTTGAGCACAAAATCTTACAATATGCACGAAGGTGTTCATGATTGGCTAGTAAACAGTGGTGAGATGGTTATCTATGCCTTTCTCAAAAGGTTCAAGTCCGACAAAAAAAAACATGTGACTTCAAGATCAAGACAAAGTGATAAAAAACTATAAACATCTCCCACACAACATGCACTACAAAACTCAAACTAGTAAAGTGCAAAAAATAAGCTCATCCAAGCTAAACAAGATACATACGCATGTTATGTAAAAATAATATGGCCAATCCTTGATTATAAATCCAAGATGTGAAATACAAAACACAAAAATCTTTTTGGTTTTTAAAAAATGTATGACCAAAAACAAAAAAGCACACATTATGCTAAATGAACAATGCAAATGCAATGTATGACAGTGTTGAACTAAGCTATAAAGGATGCACAAACAAGAAATATCAATTTCTTAATTAACCCATGAGTACATGTACAAACTAGTACATACTCATACAAAATTATAAATAGCTTGGCACTTATATAACACATACTATTCAAGTTTCTCCACAATGTCAAGCATGTTCTAAATCAAGATAGATATCATAATTCATGTAATCCTCAAGAAAAATAAAACAAGACACAAAATAAAATATATTTGTCTTTTTGAAAATTTTTCAATGTTTTTGGATTTTTTTTTTTTTATAAAAAAAAAACAAAAAAACAAAAACAAAACATGTCCACAAACAATTGAAAAAATTAAATCAGGGACAAGTCAGCAACACTCACCTTAGAGAATCTTTTCTCACCCATCTAGCTCGAGTCTTCGGTTTTGTAGGTGAAAATCCATGAGAAGCAGAGTGTATTTGAGGGATTACATCAATCTTCTAAGAAAGACTAAAATCCTGCAAATTCCTTTCACAAGCCAACAAGCTTAAATTTTTCAAAATAATATGAAATAATTTATATGGACTTATGGCAGGAGAAATATCATCACATATCCTAGATTGAAACACTGAATGCTTAAATTTCAATTTATGACAATTAGGACGAATGTGACTAGAGACACCACAAAAGTGACAAACAGGAACAAATTTAGGAACATCAGTATTCCTAACAACAAATCTAGTCTCAGATTTTGGTTTTTGCCTCAACAAAGAACAATTTGGTCTAATATGACCAACAACACCACAAAGGTGACAAGTAGGCACAAAAATAGATTTATTATGCTCTCTAACAGTAAGTTTAAACTTAGATTTAGAAACTTCAGCGTCTACATCAAAACTGTTACCTTTGTCTAACCTAGTAAGATAAGCCTTTTCTTTATTATTCCTCTTAAAAGGAGAGATATAAACTTTCTCAGTTTTAGGCTTAAGAGAAACAGAAACACTTCTGTTATCAACAGTAGGCTTGGTACTAGTCAAATTTTCAATTTTAACTTTAGATTCAACTAACTTTTGTTCCAAGCTTTTCATCTTCTTATCTTGAGAGGAAATTTGATTTCTCAAAAATTCATTCTTTTTATTAGATTCATCTAATCTAACAATCAATTTCTCTTTTTCAAGATTAGCCAATTTTAACTCTTCCTTGAATTTCTTAGCAATTTTCATAGATTTCAATAATTCCTTATGAAGAGTTTCATAGGCATCAATAAAATCAATAGAAGCATGAGCAAAAACATGATCAGAAAGACTCTTCAAATTATCCATGACAACAGGGGTCAAGGATCAGCTCTTAGATCAAAAGATCTAAAACAAAAGAGCTACCTGCTCTGATACCACTTGTTGGTTTTTAGACCCCTTAAAACCACAAACAAATTAACCTAGGTAATTAGTCAAGTTGTTACTTAGTCCAATTCAACAAAACTAGGTTATCACAATCACAACAATCATATCATGCATAGCAGTAGAAAATAAATAAGACAATGATATGATCACCCAAGAAACCAAACCGGTAAAAACCTGGGGAGGATTTAACCTAGCTATCCTCAAGGTAAACTTGAATCCACTATCTTGAAAGAATCGAAGTTCATACAATAAGACTTACTAGCCCCCACGCTCGACTTCTTATTGCTACCCACTAGTAGAACTTACTGACACGACCACATGCAAGCTCCGAATCCACGGACTCCTTCTTTCTTGGATTCACCACCAGATACAAGCACACCCGTTTGTGTTTCTTTAAGCTTTAATGGCAGCAACTGAGTTGATCATCAAGGTGTAGATAATATCTCCTCCTTGAAAACCCTAAGTTTATGTAAAGGAAAGCTCCTCTAGATCTCACAAGAGATTTACACAAACAACAATATTAGTAACACTAAAACGCGGCTAGGGTTTTTCCTTTATACTTAGGACAAATTAGAAAACCCTATACGTTTTAAACAAACTAGGGCTGAGTTGGAAATCTGTAGAAAAACACATTCTTCTCGAGATTCGATTGATCGAGCCTAAGCTTCGATCGATCGAGCCAGGCTGAAATGCACAATAACTTCTGCATCAGCTTGATTCCAACTTTACATAAAAGATACAACTTTGAGCAAGTCTAAACACTACTAAACACATTGTTTTGATCATGGTTTTCCAACAATATACATTAGAGTTCTAAATACATAAAAACCTAAGTCTTTAGAACCTAACACACACCATAAATATCCACCAAAGTATTCATTGTGAATAAATAATTTTGATTCAATGAATGAAATTTTTTAGTCATCTACTTCAATCTTGATACAATATCTATGGCTAAGATGTTCTTGAAAGAATAAAATGTAGCTACATCCCCTTCACTCTCTCTCTTTCAATTTTCCACTCACAAGTCACAGCTCTCATTTAGCTTATCTACTTCTTCCATCCTATGCCAAAAACGAAATCCAAGGATCACATTACTAACATTCAAATGTAATCACCAAACTAACCCAAACTCATCGCTCTTCATCTCCTTTCTCACAAAGACTTCAACCTGCCATTAGAATTTGTGTTGTGCCTTGGATTTTCGCTCTATATCATTTTTATTTTTATTACCATATGCTCTATTCCATTATCTCCATGTTTATTATTTTTATATTTAAGAATTGTATTTGTGGGGTCAAAGAATTTGGCAACTCCGGCCCACTTTATACTAAGCCCAAGGCCCACGCCGAGGAGGAAGAAATGCCCGAGGATGAACAAAGAAAGCCCAAATTGCCTAGAAACATCGCCGAGGACAATCCTATTCTTGGCCAACCTAGATCCTAGAAGGGAAGAACGGCACGCCATCGAAGGCAGCCTCCTAGAGCATCCCAAGAAAAAGGACAAGTACAGTAGGACAGCCATAGGAGCATGGTGTAGGAGCAATTCAAGGAGAAACTGTCACCTCCGCATTAAATGCCCACAACTAACATTCTGGCCGCATTAATGAGGAAATGACCCTTAAACAGTGCTGTCTTGGTTGCTGCAACTCACAGAAGGTTTGGGAAGGCGGCTGATGGGATAAACACTCGAGTAGTGACCTACATGATCAACAGATGGAGGGCTAAGATCGACTGGAAGGGAATATATAATGTGAGAAATCCTCCAGGAAAAGGGGTGAGAGGAGAAAGAGAGAACACGGGAGCAATTTGTATTATCTTTGAAACCTTTGTAACCAAGCACTGAAGAAATAATAAGAACAACAAACTCCTCGGATGAGGGCTGAGGACAGAATTTCACATTTCAATCCACGTCCTTGTTATTCGATCCACTCATAACCATGTCCAGTTGTTGTAACCCTCACTAAGGCCTAGTTTTTAAACCCATTCTCTATAAATTTATTGTATTGGGCTACTTGGGCTTGAGTCCACTCATCTAATAGAAGAAGTGCTCAAACCCAGTCCCTACAATTGGGGCCGTCTGTGGGAAGAACTTATGTATTAGTAAGGGCAACAATCAAGCATGGTAGGATCAGGTCCTCATCAAGTAGGCTCCCATCAGCCTGAACCGGCTAGATCCCAACAACAGGGAAACTTTCCCAACCCTGAGCGTGATCAAAATGAAGAGAATGGAAGGTTTCGAGAGGGAAGTGTGCACACCACTCAAACTAGTAGAAGCCACTCTCATGTGGGCAATCACGTGCTCCAGAGACAAAATAATTACCGGGCCACGGAACCAGATTAAGTTAAGAGTCACGTATCCCAGAGATAGAATGATAAGCAGGCCATGCAGCGAGAGATAGATTACTTGAAGAGAAAGCTGCGCCATGCACAACAAAGGCGATCTCATTCTAGCCTTGACATGTCCTCCAATGATGAAAGCGATGATGACTATAGGCAAAGATCAAGAACTCCTCTGAGCGAGACCTTCTCTCATGAAGAAGAGCATTACCAGAGGCGTAAACGTAAAAGCCCATCTCCTAGGGGCTTAGGAAACGATGCCATGAGCAGAGCAGTGGATCAACTTTCCAAATCACCTTTCACATGCCACATAGAAGGGGCTACACTTCCTCAACGATTCCAGTAGCCAACCTTCACCATTGATAACGGCAAAACAGACCCCGTGGAGCATGTGAGCCAGTTTAACCAAAGGATGGTCGTCCACTTTAAAAACGAGGTGCTGATATGCAAGGTTTTCCCATCTACCTTGGGACCAGTGGTGATGAGGTGGTTCAATGGCTTAAATATGAATTCCATAGATTTGTATAGGCAGCTAACCCAAGCCTTTGGCTCCCATTTCGTTACAAACAGTAGAGCTCCTCGACCCTTGAGTGCTTTATTGTCGTTATCCATGCATGATGGAGAAACTCTAAAAGCCTACTTGGACAGATATTGGGAGATGTATAATAAAATGGATGACAATTTTGACAATGTCACCATCAACACCTTTAAAAATAGTCTCCTAACCGAGCATGACTTGAGGAAGTCTCTGACTGGCAAGCTTGCCACCAGTATGCGTCAACTGATGGATCAAATCGATAAGTATAAGCGAGTAGAGGAAGACCAGTTGCAAGGTAAGGGAAAATAGAAGGTTATCACTCTGGAGATGAGGGATTTCAAGTCGGACCGATATAACAGTAACCGCCCGAGGAGAGATTTTGTAGGGTAATCTGGAGTAACCAACACACAAACTGTCAATACTATATTCCGAGAACCAATACATCAGGTGTTGGAGAAAATCAAGAACGAGCCATACTTTAAGTGGCCGAATAAGATGGCGGGAGAGTCCACGAGGCGCAATCAGAACTTTTATTGCCAATGCTACCAGGACCACGGACATACCACGGAGAACTGCAGGAACCTTTGGAACTATTTGGACTAGCTAGTCCAAGAAGGAAAGCTGAAGCACCTCCTGCATCATTCCAGTGGTCATCAAGGACAGACCCATTAGGAACCCCAGAGAGATACTGCCCTAAGGCCACCCGTAGGGATGATCAATGTAATCTTGCCCGCGCCAGGAAGATCAGGCACGCGCCCTTCAAGAGTGTTATCTGTGGCTCAGCGGCTTGCCGAGGAGTCCCAGCCAGAGCTGAAGAGGGCCAGAATGAATTTTCACCAAATTTTGAGTTTTTTAGAAGAAGACAAGATCGGAACCACCCAGCCCCATGACGATGCGCTGTTGATCACTCTTAGAATCGGGGACTACGATGTGAAAAGAGTGATGGTGGATGGTGGCAGTGGGGCCAAGGTTATGTACCCCGACCTCTACAAGGGGCTGAGGTTAAAATCGGAAGATTTGACGCCTTAGAACTCTCCTTTGATGAGCTTCGACGGGAAGCTTATTATTCCAAAGGGCATGATTAGACTACCCATCCAAACCGGCCTAGAGATAGTGGAGGTGAACTTTATCGTGGTAGACACCTACTCTCCCTATACAGCCATCATCGGTAGGCCCTGGCTCCATACCTTAGGGGTTGTTGCCTCCTTATTGCATTAGAAGGTGAAATTCCCGTTAGGGGACCAGGTTCTTGAAATCCATGGTTGCCAATCCACGACAAGGCAGTGTGTGGTGGCTGCCATTTCGCATCGGCTCGATGCGGAGTCCTCGGCCTCTGCTGAAAAGAACTTATAGTAATCAAAGGCCCCGGTGTCGCCTCCTGATACAACTGCTGAGGAGGCAAAATGCGAAGATCTAGAGAAGGTAGTCATTGTTGGTGACCCGGTGAGGTTTTTTCAGGTAGGGGCTCAGCTGCCTCTTCAGGAGAAAGAGGAATTGATTGAGTTTCTCAAAAGAAATATTGACGTATTTGTATGGGATGCTTGCGATGCTTCAAGGATTGATCCAGCCTTCATCTGTCACCATCTCAACGTTAACCCGTCCATCACTCCCAAGAAGCAGCCACCCCGTCTCCCATCAAGAGAGCACGCCGATGCGATTAGGGATGAAGTGGTGAAGCTTAAGTGTGCAGGGGCTATCAAAGAGGTTTTTTTTATCCCGAATGGCTGGCCAATACCGTGGTGATTAAGAAGAAAAGTGTAAAATGGCGGGTTTGTAGACTTCACAGACCTAAACAAAGCATGCCCGAAAGACCCGTTCCCCATGCCTCGGATAGACCAACTGGTGGATGCAATAGCGGGCCATCCTCAGATGAGCTTCTTAGATGCCTTTCAAGGCTATCATCAAATACCACTAGCCCTGGAGGATCAGGAGATGACAGCTTTCGTGACACCTACTAGGAACTACCACTACAAGGTAATGTCGTTCGGTCTGAAAAACGTAGGGTCCACTTATCAAAGAATGATGACAAGAATGTTCGAGCCACAGTTGGGCAAGAGCATCGAAATCTATGTTGATGATATGGTGGTGAAGAGTAAAGTGGTGTCCGAGCATTTAGGAGACCTCGACAGTACCTTTGATGTCTTAAGGAAGCACAAGCTGCGCCTAAATGCTTCTAAATGCTCATTTGGTGTGGGATCAGACAAGTTTTTAGGCTACATGGTTACTTATAGGGGAATTGAGGTTAACCCAACTTACTGGAATGATCGCGGCCCTGAATCGATTCATTTCCAGGTCGACGGATAGATGCAAACCATTTTATCTCTTGATCAAAAAGTGGAAAGGACTTGAGTGGTCCAAGGACTGTATTGTGGCCTTCTAGCAACTCAAGGAAAACCTATCCCGGCCACCTATCATGTCCAGTCTTGAGGCTGATGAAGTCCTATACGTATATATTGTTGTGGCCCCTCATGCTGTGAGCTTGGTGCTAATACGGGATGACAATGGCCTTCTAAAGCCAGTCTATTACGTGAGCAAGTCGCTACATGAAGCTGAGGTCAGATACTTACCCTTGGAGAAAGCCATACTAGCTGTGGTCCATGCTACGCGAAAACTTTCCCATTATTTCCAATCCCACACAGTGGTTGTTTTAACCCAACTACCCTTGAAGTCCGTACTTCAGACTGCTGATTACACTGGAAGGATTGCCATATGGAGCACAATTCTGGAAGCTTTTGACATCAAGTACATGCCTCAGACCTCCATAAAAGGCCAAGTCCTAGCTGACTTGGTGGCCGAATTTACTAAACCACTAGTAGAAGTAGTAGCGGAGGAGCGAAACATGGATGGAAAATTGGTTGGGGTAATTTCTATGCTAGGACCCCTATGTTGGAAGGTGTATGTTGATGGTGCAGCAAATCAGAGGGGGTCCGGAGTGGGGCTAGTCTTAGTATCTCTTGAGAAGACTATCATAGAGAAATCCCTAAGGCTTGGGTTCTCGACCACGAATAACGAAGCCAAGTATGAGGCCTTGTTATAAGGAATGGCCATGGTGCAGAAAATGGGAGGAAAGCACTAGAGATATTCTCGGACTCGAGATTGGTAGTAGGCCAGGTAAAGGGAGAGTTGGAAGCTAGAGATGCGAGGATGCAAGAGTACTTAAGCCAGGTTAAACACTTGCAGTTAGACTTCGATCTTTTCAGCTTGTCACACGTCTCCAAAAGTGGAAACACCCATGCAGATTCATTGGCCATGCTTGCTACCTCCTCGGTAGGGGGTCTGCCTCGAATTATTCTTGTTGAGCATCTGGATAGAGCAAATGAGGTTACAAAAGGCATGGACCCCATAGTGAGGTTCCTCAAAGATGATACCCTGCCCGAGGAGAAGTCAGTGGCTGAAAAAATACGAAGAAACGCTCCTCGGTTTTGGTTGTCCAAGGACCACAAATTGTATAAGTGCTCCTATTATGGGCCATATTTACTGTGTATTCACCCTGAAGCATTAGAATTACTGCTTGAAGAGCTGCACGAAGGGATCTGTAGGAGTCACACAGGAGGAAGATCTCTGTCGCACCGAGCCATTACCCAGGGATATTGGTGGCCGGGGATGCAAAAGGAAGCCTTAGAATATGTTAAGAAATGTGACCAATGCCAAAGGTTTGCCCCAAATATTCATCAGCTAGGAGGGGTCCTCAACCCTTTGTCCAGTCCATGGCCATTCGCCTAGTGGGGCCTAGATATTGTAGGTCCTTTCCCTAAGGCAGTAGGAAATAAAAGGTATCTGTTGGTCGGCACAGATTACTTCACCAAATGGGTCGAAACTGAGCCATTGGCCAACATCAGAGATGTGGATGCTAAGAAATTCATCTGGAGAAACATTGTTACATGATTCGGGGTCCCTCGTACCCTTATTTCAGATAATGGACTCCAATTTGACAGCAAAGCCTTCAGAAGATACTGTTGCGAATTGGGGATCACAAATAGGTACTCAACTCCAGCTTATCCTCAGGAAAATGGATAGGCCGAGGCTGTCAACAAGGTCATAGTCAATGGGCTTAAGAAGAGACTGGATGACGCCAAGGGAAGATGGGTAGAAGAGCTGCCACACGTCTTATGGACTTACCAGACTACACCACGGTGGTTAACAGGGGAGACACCTTTTGCCATGACTTATGAGGCCGAGGCTGTTATCCCTCTAGAGGCAAGTTTCCTAACGCTGAGGACGAGCTCCTTCACTCCAAGCAGTAATGATGAACTACTAGGGAAGAGCCTAGATCTGATCGATGAATGAAGAGAAAAGGCAATGATCCAGTCGGCCTATTACCACCAGAAGCTTAAGCAGGGATATGATGCCAATGTGAAGCTGAGACCTCTAACACCAGGGGACCTGGTGTTGAGGAAAGTTATGGCTGCTGCCAAGAACCCATCCTGGGGAAAGTTAGGACTCAATTAGGAAGGACCATACCAAATTACTTCAGTAGCAGGAATAGGTGCATACTACTTAGAAGACTTAGATGAAAAAGCTGTAGCTCGTCTATAGAATGTAAATAACCTGAGAAGGTATTATTATTAACAAAAGCATTTCTCTAATTCAAATTTTAAGTCTATTATGATTATATGTCTTATATTTTGGCAACCATCTAAGTACTAGACAGAACCAAGGTCTTACATGGTCCTCGGATTCAAACCTATGAGGAAACTAGTTACTTCCAGAAAAATCTAAGTACTAGGCAGAACCAAGGTCTTGCATGGTCCTCGGACTCAAACCTATGGGGAAACTAGTTACTTCCAGAAAAGTCTAAGTACTAGACAGAATCAAGAATCAAGGTCTTGCATGGTTCTCGGACTCAAACCTATGGGGAAACTAGTTACTTCCAGAAAAATCTAAGTACTAGACAAAACCAAGGTCTACACAGAACCAAGGTCTTGCATGGTCCTCGGACTTAAACCTATGGGGAAATTAGTTACTTCCAGAAAAGTCTAAGTACTAGACAGAACCAAGGTCTTGCATGGTCCTTGGACTCAAACGTATGGGGAAACTAGTTACTTCCAGAAAAGTCTAAGTACTAGACAGAACCAATGTCTTGCATGGTCTTCGAACTCAAACCTATGGGGAAACTAGTTACTTCCAGAAAGATCTAAGTACTAGACAGAACCAAGGTTTTGCATGGTCCTCGAACTCAAACCTATGGGGAAACTAATTACTTTCAGAAAAATCTAAGTACTAGACAGAACCAAGGTCTTGCATGGTCCTCAAACCCAAACCTGTGGGGAAACTAACTACTTCCAACAAGAGCTTAGGTGGCAAGTATAATCCAAATGTTGGGCGGATCCTTGGACCGCAACCATTGAAGAAATTAGCAAGATCAAGCATTCATGCAAGTTGCAAATACAGCCTAAGTGTACGCTCGGTACCTCAGATCATCTACTCGGCCCCCGTCCCCTAAAGATGTAAGCAAATGCAAAATAAGTGTCCCCTTAATGCCGATGAGTTAGAATTTAAAGGTCTAATTTTAGATATGGTATATACATAACCATTTTTACCCATTAGGATAACCAACTCATGAGACACGAGATTCACACTAATAATAATAATAATAATATTAACAATAAACACAAAACGTAAAAAAAATAATTTCATACATTTAATCTAAAGGTCTGATTACAATGATTCCAATGTTCAAAAAAAAAAAAAAAAAAGAGGGGGCAAAACTAAAACAGAAGCTAGCCAAGATGGCCTATTTCTTCAGCTTTATCTTGATCTCATCCTTAGAGAGCTGAGTAGAAACAACCTCAGGATCCTTGGAGCCCTCACTTGGGGGAACAGTCTGAAGGGGCTGAATTGAGAAAGCTGACTCCTCAGCATGAGGGGCCTGAGCATCAACTGTAGACTCGACAGTCTTCTGGGGCGCTTTAGGGTTTAGGCCTTCATTTGTTTCTATCACCCTAGAAAGCTCACTCTCCCGGGCTGGCTCATTAGGAGCAATTATAGTCAGAGCAGCTTTAGGTCGAGCAACCTCAGCCTTCTTAGGAGCAACCTCAACCTCGAAGCTAGAGGGGGCAGTTTCCTGGATGGTAAGAGGGTAGTATACATTCTCCACCTTCCACAGATCGGATGACGCCTCAACCCTAGCTTCTTTAAGGACTTCATTCCAAATCTGGGAACAATAGAGCCTGCATACCCCAGGTACTTGAGCCCTGAGAGTTGCCTGGGTCTCAACCACTCCCAAGGCATAAGCCTCCTCCTCGGCTTTCTCATTGGAGCTCTCGGCCTCTATCCTGGCGAACTCCGCCTCTGCCTTAGCCCTCAAGGCTTCATCCCTGGCCCACTCCATGACATTCTTGGCCCCCTCTACCACAGCCAGCTTCTTCTTTAGGTTAGTGATTTGCTCCTTGGCAATCTTCAGCTGATCCTTGGTTTCAAGTAGGTGCCTCGTTTGGCCTTTGGCCTGTTTTTGAGTGCCAGCTAGGCCTGCTTTAGTGCTATCTCTGGCCTTTGTCTTCTTCTTCAGATCCTCCCTTGCTTTCAAGAGATCAGTCTCAGAGTTTTTAAGGGTCCGTGTAGTATCAAGGCGCTTGTCACGCTCGAGCTCCAGGGCCCTACTCTGGTTGTTGGCTTTCTCTTCCAATCTATAAGTGGCCTGGATAGCCTGCCAATTGAAATAAGCACACGGTAAGTTGGAAACCAAGGAACAAAAATCAACAGAGTCACAAGTGTTAGAAGTCTTACCATGCCCAAGTACCTCTTGATGCTGAGGAAGACCTCCTGCCTCCTCAAATTCCCCAACTCGGCCATGTTGACGGGAAGTAGCAGGGACCTCTCTAGCGCATTAGCCACGTAGGTGCCTTCACCCCCTCGGAAGTCCCTGAGGGAGGCGTTGTCCATCAAAGGCTCTCGGTGGAGCATTGGGGCAATAAGCCAAGCTTGGGGCTCGGACTGAGTGGCGACTTCTTTTTCTTGGCCCTGGTGCTCGATTTTTAGTTGTTTCAAAGCTTGTCGGGCTTCATCTTCCTCTTGAAATGAGTGAGACCTCCCCCTACCCATGGGCTCTTTGCCTTTGGAAGCCCTCTTCCTCTTTGGATCGGCGGGCTCGAACCAAGAAGGCAGAGTCGGCTGAGGAGGAGGAGGAAGTTTAGATTGTGGAGATGATGGCTTCGATTGGGTGGAAGATGACCTGGTCTGAACAGGCTGAAGCTTGGGTGGAGGAGGAGGAAGCTGAAATTGTGGCTTCCCCGGCGTGTCCTTCCCCAGTTGGCCCTCAATTAGGTCGAAAAAATTGGTTAGAGGCTTTCTCTTAAAACCCATTTCAGCCTAAGAAGAAGTCCCTACTGATAGGAGATCCGCTTCAGTTAAACTGGGGTCGCCCAAGTCACCAAAGGGATCCTCAGATAGATTAACCTAGCCGAAAACACCAAATTCGTCCTCGGACGGACCCAAATTAGCGACCTCTTCTTCGCTTTCTACTCTTCCTCCCTCGGCCTCTACAGCTTGATGGGATGAAGAAGGGCCTGCCAATGGAATGCCTTCTGGGACAGGAGATCCTTCGGGAAGCAAGAACCTGTGTTCTGCTACGGTGATTTTATGAAGCCGAGGATCCTTAACTCTGATCACGTACTTCGGAGTCGAGAATGATTTCTAGATGGGATCGTACTAGAGGATCTTATGAGCAGCTCTGACTTGGTTGTCAGTTTCGTTCACAAAGACCTTCGCCTTAAGGATGGTTTCCAAATCTTCCCCGTTGACCAAGTGAAAGTGTCGTTCATAGGCGTGTGGATCTGCAAAAAAGAAAGCATATTCATATTAGCAACCGAACAATGCAAACCATGATAATACAAAAGATTAACCCTCTCCTACTCTGAATACCCCACCTGGTTCCCCCTCCTCTGTCGGACAATGAAGGCCGTCGTGCCACTCCCCAGACACAATGAGAAAGTCCTTATTTAATCCCTTGCTGGTCTCAGGGAGGCACTGAATAAGCCGAACATTATCATCCCTCATCTTCATATAATAGGATTTACCCCTTAGGTGTTGGAGGTTGTAGCACCAATTTACATCATGATGGGTTAACCTTAACCCCATTTTCTCGTTTAAGGCGTCCACACAACCCAGAATCCTAAACACATTGGCGGCGCACTGGGTGGGAGCTAATTGGAAATGCCTAAGGTAGTCCCTCAACACCGGCCTTATAGGGACTCTCATACCACCTTTTATGAAAGCAATTATGGGAATCACTACTTCACCCTCTTGCCTCCTAAAATGCCACTCCCCTTCTTCACAGTATCTCAAACCTACATTACTGGGTATCCTATAATCGGCGACAAATTTCTCCATTGCCTCTTCAGACTTAACCAACTTTTTTAACTTACCCATCGCTAGAAATGGCTAAAAGACTCAGGGAAGGACGAAAGAAAGAGAGGAATAAGAGGAAAAGAAACTTAGAAGAGAGAAAACATGAGTTAGAGAGAGAAGAAAACTTACAAAAATGAGGAAAAGCTCCTCGGACAGGCTTTTTATTTAGAAAAGAGACGTGAGTTTGGTTGGAGATTTGACCGAACTAAGGATATGTGCGCAAGAACTCTTGAATGTAAAAGTAAAGAGGCAAATCGGTTCAAATGGGTATTTATACCTCCAATTAAAAATAACCGTGCGGATTTTCCCGCCCATAAAGTTAAAGAAATCCCCATTGTTAGATTACCATCACACCGTTGAACGTGAGGAGCACAAAGCCGCCAGAATTTAATGAGGGCGTGCTTCGTAAAGTTAAAAATAACCATGCAGGTTTTCCCGCCCATAAAGTTAAAGAAATCCCCACCGTTAGATTACCATCACACCGTTGAACGTGGGGAGCACAGAGTCGCCATAATTTAATGAAGGCGCGCTCCGTATACCAAAGCACCAGGAATGTGCCTTGGACAAGCGAAAAGGCTCTGGCACTGATGGAGGATAAGACTTGACAAGCCATGATAAAGGCCCGAGGACACCAAAATCTTTCTCTCTGTCCGAGGTGCCAGACAGCAGGATTTTGAGGGGCTATTGTGGGATCAAAGAATTTGGCAACCCCGGCCCACTTTACACTAAGCCCAAAGCCCATGCCGAGGAGGAAGAAATGCCCGAGGACGAACGAAGAAAGCCTAAATTGCCTAGAAACATCACCAAGGACAATCCTGTTCTAGGACAATCCTATTCTCGGCCAACCTAGATCCTAGAAGGGAAGAATGACACGCCATCAAAGGCAGCCTCCCAGAGCGTCCCAAGGAAAAGGACAAGTACAGTAGGATAGCCATGGGAGTATGGTGTAGGAGCAATTCAAGGAGAAACTGTTACCTCCACATTAAATGCCCACAACTAATGTTCTGGCCGTATTAATAAGGAAATGACCCCTAAACAGTGCTGTCTTGGTTGTTGCAACTCACAGAAGGTTTGGGAAGGTGGCTGATGGGACAGGCACTCGAGTAATGACCTGCATGATCAACAGATGGAAGGCCAAGATCGACAGGAAGGGGATATATAATGTGAGAAATCCTCCAGGAAAAGGGGAGAGAGGAGAAAGAGAGAACACGGGAGCAATTTGTATGATCTTTGAAACCTTTGTAACCAAGCACCGAAGAAATAATAAGAACAACAAGCTCCTCGGATGAGGGCTGAGGACAGAATTTCACACTTCAGTCCACGTCCTTGTTATTCGATCCATTCATAACTATGTTCAGTTGTTATAACCTTCACTAAGGTCTAGTTCTTAAACCCATTCTCTATAAATTTATTGTATTGAGCTAGTTGGGCCTAAATCCATTCATCTAATAGAAGAAGTGCTCAAACCCAGTCCCTACAGTATTCTACTTATAACATTCATTTTTATTTTTTATTTTTCAATATCAAAATCTTTGGTTTTGGCATATATGGTTCATACTAACAATATGATACTATTACAAGACAAGCAAGGAAAGACCCATCTTGCTAAGTTTTATGTTCCTTTCAAGGATTCTGAGAAACACAATGTCAAATACGAGGTAGGATCTTCATGTTTTACTTTTTAATTAGATCTTTTTAATTTCATTGTGGTGGTATTTTTTTTGGGGAAGGTGAATTTTTTTAGGTATTAAGTTCGGTGGGTTTTGTAGGTTCATCAATTGTTTCCATAATGGAAAATAGAGATTTGAAGCTTATTATTATTTTGAGGTAAAGGTTTTTGTACTTTGACTTTAGTTACTATTATATTCTTTATATTTGTTTATTATTCATGTATCTGTATTTGTGACAGCCGGGTACAAATCATCAAAATCCTCTGGAACAAAGCTCTATGTGAAAAATATGTTTTGCTATTCTTCTAACCCCTTCCATGACTTTTACTAAATGATAGCAGGATTAATCTAAAACATAGGTATTACATTGCAATTGTGCGCAAGAGTTTCATGTTGTGATTAACAAGAAACTGTCGCCTATCATGCGAGCATGTGATTAGTAAAATACAATATAAAATATAAGCCTTTGATTTTATGTTTTCTTCTACAGGTTTGTTTGGGATTCCGTATATTTTGTTGAAATTGAAAACTTTTTGTTGAAAATACTGTAGATAAATTAAAAATTAGCTGAAATAATATAGTAAGACCCATAAATAGTATCAAAAAGTACAGTAAAATCTATAAATAGTAGCAAAAATAAGATTAATAGTAAAATAGATTGGCAAAAATAAACTTTGCCAAATGGACACTACACATAAACATAAATTTTAGAAATCTATATTATTTATGTAATAAATAATGTTAATATGGTTCTAAAAATTATACACATTCCTAAATTATGTTCATTTAAATTAATTCAGATTCATGATAAAGTAACCCAATAATAACCAAATTATTATTAAATTAGGTTTGAATATACTCAATTAAATGTGAGTTAATCACATTCAAGCTCAACACAAATCCCATCTCTTAGCCTCCCTCTACGGTCTACCCCTCCTAACCCTTTTTCTTTCACTCCTGCAATGGTTGTCTAATAATTGATTGGACGCACTTTAGCGCCGCACATGATCTCACATAGGTCCTCCTCCTCCACAACCATGGACTTGATTGTTATTTTATTTATTTTATTTTTCTTCTTTTACGTTGTTGCTTCTTACTCTATATGCTTTTTAGTGCTTAAATTTTGCTGGGTTTGTGTTTGTGGGTGTTTTTCCTTTAGTTGCCTTTAGACGTAATGATTGGAAATTTGTAATCTTTCGTAATAATATATATATATATTTTAATCTGTTTCACTTTCTATAGTATTGTTAACATCTTTAATATATATATATATATTTTAATTTGCAAGGCATTCTTACAACTCTGGAGACTAGTACCTTTCTCCTGGCTCATCAGATAGCCACTTCATATATACAAAGCATTATAGTAAATTCCAAATATTTTACTTCACCTCTTCTCCATTTTAATTAATCAGAATTACAGAAGTTTCTGAACTTATTGATAGGTTAATAGACATTTACTTTAATAATTCTCTATGATGGATTACCAATGGATTTTTTGTTTAATTCATCTCTTACAATGTTCAAATATATAGTTGTTGAGGATGAAGGAGATAATGTTGTTCAACATATTCCAGCATGTGACAAAAAAACCAAAATCTGAATTAGAACTGATAATGCAAACTACGATATCATTGGAAGAAATTAAAGCATTGGAAGGCTCAAGAGGAGTAAAGGTTTCCTTTATCTTGAATTATTTCAAATACGTCTTTATTTCTGCAAACTAAAACTAACCCAATAAATGATTTTGTAGGAAAGGTTTCTTATTTGCTATGCTAATATTGTAAACATAGAAGCAGAAATTGGGTGGAATTATACCTGATGTCATCTTTGCAAATGAAAAGTAAAGTAGCAAAATAATATGTTTTTGTGTGCTAGGTGACCAAATTATTCATTACTTATATTATATAGCTATGAAAATGATTGCATAGGAAACCAAAATGATAATTGCTTTAATTATAGATGTAAGAATAAGCCTTATTACATTTTTTATTTCTTTCATTACAATATTCAGTTAAATTCAAGTGAAAGATGACAACTTCTTTTGTTCTTTTTGATAAAGAAGTAGAAAAAAATAATTCAGAAAATTGCTCTGAAACTTTCTTCAAAAGTATCTAATCTAAATTATTAACCATTTCCAATTTTAGTTTAATTATTCAAATTTTCAATATCCTTCATTTAATGGTCGTATATGTTTAAGCAAAGTGCAAGAATCTGACAAAACAATAAGCACTTACTATGAAACAAATGCCAAAACCAAAATATCAAATTGTGGTCAATAATCACTCATAGAAACATTATGACAAACATATAGAGAGCAACTCCAACAATCACCATTAATATGGACTGTGCAACAATCTAATTGAATTCCAAAAAAAGAAAAATATGTATGAGTAGTTCTAAAATGATAAAACCTTGAATATATCCATGTCATAATTAAATTACATTAACTAATGTTCTATATGTTTAATAACTCATACCACCACTACAATTGACAAGTCACGTGCGTAAGCACGGGGTTACATACTAGTATATATTAAAAGCCAAAACTTAGAGGAAATTCAATTAGATTTCAATTAGATTATCAATTTTGCGCCATGTGTCCCATCTATTTTTTAATTTTTTGTGCTAAGTGAATTATTGAGTATAAAAATCGAAGAGTCCAAATCCAACTAGATTCTAAATTGGATTTCAATTGGAGTCTAATTTTGTGCAACGTATCCATCTAATTTTTTAATTTTTGTGGCAAGTAAATTTTTGGGTGTAAAAACCGAAGAGTCTAAATCCATGTATAATTTGACAATTTTCTCAAAAAATGTATAATTTGAACCATGTAATTGTAATTGTTTTTAATTTGTACCTGTGTATATGCATTGGATTACACACTAGTTATACTTAATGTGACAATATTGTCATTTTTGTCATCTTTAAGTGGTGGTAATTCTCCTCGTCTCATAAATTTTAAGAAAGTGATGATTTGGATAATTTAGGTTCGCTTGAATTTTTGTGAACAAAATTAATTAAACTTTTACTTGGAACACTAAACTATAAAATTATATTATTCAAAAACTATAAAAATATCAACTTGCAGTTAATTATTTACAAAACTTCATTGAATTTACCAAAGGTGTGCTGTTTCAAGTGAGGAGTACCTAGAGTCATATCCCCTATATTGTGAGTAGTAATGTGGGAGTTTTAACCAAGTCTAAGTGTGTGTTTAGAGCAATGTGCCCTCAATATCCATTTTCTAAACCTAAACATAAACATGTTGTTTAACATAAACTTTATTTAAGAAATTAAATAATTTTTTTTTTTACATTCATTTTATGTTTTCATTTTTTTTTACTATGTGATACACATAAAACTGAAAATATTTTGATTTTAATAGCCATAATAAAAGCTTGAGCTAAAAAAATATATTTTTGAAATCTAACATGCAAAGAAAAAAAAAAACTCTAAGAAAAGAAAGAAAAAAAATATATGAAGGGAGAGAAGAGTCTATTCCTTTTTGGGATAGTTGAATTGTCTATCCTAAACAAAAGAACCATCTTAAAAAATAGTGTAGATTATATTAATGTGATATGACTTAATTTACTTAACATTATTTATGTTAAAAACCAAAATTATTTATGTTTTTACACAATTTTTTATACTATAATTATAATTTTAATGTTTTCCATAAGATGTGACTGAAAAACTATTTTTCACAATGTTGGGGAACAACTTAAGAACGAAATGCTTCAGGAAGTCATTTCTGCTGGAATATCTGTTTAAATTATAAAGCAAATGGTAAAATTAACATTGTTATATTCAGTAGAACAATGCTAAATCGTTAGGCTTTTCAGGCACAATTTTAATTTCATATTTATCAAAAAAATTGCTTTTATTCTTCAAAACTGTTTATACAATTTTATTTTATATTATAATTATAATTTTAATATTTTCCATAGGATATGACAAAAAAAAAAGTTTTTCTTGGTGTTGGGGAACAACTTAAAAAATAAAATGCTTTTGAAAATTTGTTTGGCAGGCGTACCTATTTAAATTATCAAGCAAATAGTAAAAATAACATTATTATATTCAACAACACAATACTAATTCGTCAGGTTTTTCGAGCACAATTTTGATTTCATATTTATTAATAAAATTGCTATTATTTTTCAAAAGTGTTTACACAATTTTATTTTATACTATAATTATAATTTTAATGTTTTCCATAAGATGTGATAGAAAAACGGTTTTTTACAATGTTGGGGAACAATTTATTGAATGAAATGCTTCAAAAAATCCTTTCTATTGGCATATCCATTTAAATTATAAAGCAAATAGTAAGACTAAAGTTGTTATATTCAACAGCACAATGCTAATTCATTAGGCTTTTCAGGAACAATTTTGATTTCATATTTGTGGGGCCCGGCCCAAAATAATGGGCTAGTTAAACTACGGGCCCATCCGAGAAGCATCCTGTCCGAGGAGAAGTCATAGCCAAAACATTATTCAAGCCCAATTGCGGTAAAAGAAACCTATCCGAGGAGTAACTCCTCCTCGGACATTACGAAGTCCGGACCAAGAGCTCGCCCCAACCATTGAGTTCATCCTCCAAGCATATAAAAAAGAATAAAACCCAAAATATCTCATGGAAAGCTGCCACCACCACATTAAATGTGTCACAACCACCCTCTTGGCCGCATTAATGAGGAAAAGACTCCTGAACAGTACTACCTTGGCCACTGCAACTCACAAGGGAGTGATAAGGGTGTCTGATAGGACAGATGCTCAAGTGGGGGCTCAGATGATCAACAAGTGTAAGGTTCAAATAAGAATGAGAGAGCTATATAATGTAGTGGAGTCCTTCAAAGAGGGGGGGGGGGGGGGAAATGTATTCTGTACTCAGGAAATAGAATCTTCTGTTAGATATCCATTCTTGTGTTTTTGTTTCTGCAATAATATTGTCCATGCATTAGACCGACTAAGTTCACTGAGGCTAAGTTCTTTGACCCATCCTTTACAAAGATTTATTGTGTGTTGCGCCTTGGGCCAAGGTCTGATCAGTAGGGTTTGGACCAGGAAAATCGTGCAACTACAATTGGCGCCGTCTATGGGAAGAACTAGGGTATCAGCTGGCACAACGGTCGAGCATGGCAGAACTAGGTCCACACCAGGAGAATCCTTACCAGTCTAACTCCCGACAGACACAACCCGCTGAGTCCCAGAGGCAAAATAACCCTGCCAACCTAGGCGGCAGAGGGAATCGTGAGGGAAGTGTGCATACTATCCGGACGAGCTAGAGTCACACTCAGATAGGTAGTCACGTGTCCCAGAGGCGGAATAGTCATCAGGCCATGCAGCGAGAGATAGATGACCTAAAAAGGAAGTTACGACGTGTGCAGCGAAAACGATCTCCTTCTGACTCAGACGAGTCCTCTAATGCGGAGGATGCGAGTTACTGATGGAGGTCAAGGACCCCCCCAAGTGAAACCTTTTCCTACGAAAGGGAACCATGCCCTGTACAGAAGTATGAGAGCCCATCCAGCAAGGGTTCGGGAAACGATGCTATGAAGAAGGCGCTGGACCAGGTTTCAAGGTCACCCTTCACGTATAGAATTGAAGGGGCTAAGCTGCTTCGACGCTTCAACCAACCGGCGTTCGCCATCTATAACGGCCGAGCAGACCCGGTAGAGCATGTGAGTCAGTTAAAACAAAAAATGGCAATCTACTTGCAAAATGAAGCCCTAATGTGCAAAATCTTCCCATCCAGCTTGGGATCAATGGCGATGAGGTGGTTCAACAGCCTGAAGACAAATTCCATAAGCTCCTACAAGCAGCTCACTCAGGCTTTCTGCTCCCGCTTTATCACAAACACCAGAGTCCCTCGACCCCTCAGTTTGCTATTGTCCTTATCCATGCACGAAGGAGAAACCCTGAAAGGATACTCGGATAGATATTGGGAGGTGTATAACGACTTAGATGACAACTATGATGATGTTGCTATCAGCATGTTCAAAAGCGGTCTCCCCACCGAGCATGGCTTAAGGAAATCCCTCACTGGTAAACCAGTTGCCGACGTTCATCAGTTGATGGATAGGATCGACAAGTACAAAAGGGTGGAGGAAGATCAGCTGCAAGGAAGGGGAAAGGAGAAGGTCATCCCCCCCAAAGCAAATGATTTTAGGTCGGAACGGTATAACCCTAGCCAGCCGAGGAGAGATTTTTCGTGACAGGCTGGACAGAGCAACCCGCAGACAGTGAATGCCGTATTTAGAGAGCCAGTACAACAGGTGCTGGAGAAAGTAAGGAGCGAGCCCTATTTTAGATGGCCAGGAAAGATGGCTGGAGACCCTTCCAAACGTAACCAGAACCTATACTGCCATTATTATCAGGACCATGGGCATACCACCGAGGATTGCAGAAATCTATGGAATCACCTAGATCAGTTGGTCCGAGAAGGGAAGTTACGTCACCTTCTGCACTCCTCGAGCGGCCATCCCGGTCAAGCAATACAAGAGTCACGAAAGGATGTGTCCTTAAGACCCCCCGTCGAAACGATACATGTCATCCTCGCTGCACCAGGAAGAACTGGGCCACCCCTCCCTGGGGTACTGGCTGTTGATCGGCTCCCCTCCGAGGACAGGCAAAGGGAACCCAAAAGGTCAAAAAAGCGAAGCTCTTTGATACTAGGATTCTCGGACGAGGATAAGAGATGAACTATTCAACCTCACGACGATGCCTTGGTGGTTACGTTAAGAATTGGAGGCTTCGATGTGAAAAGGGTGTTAGTAGACTCGGGAAGTGCGGTAGAGATAATGTACCCTGATCTATACAAGGGGCTGAACCTGAAGCCAGAAGATTTGACAACCTATGACTCCCCCCTTCTCAACTTCGAAGGGAGGATTGTTACGCCAAAGGGGCAGATTCGACTACCCATACAGACTGGGTCGGAGGTGGTGAAGGTAAATTTTATCTTAGTCGACGCTTACTCACCCTACACCGCAATAGTCGCCAGGCCATGGATCCACGCCCTAGAAGCCGTATCCTCCACACTTCACCAAAAAGTAAAATACCCATCCAGAAGACAAGTAGAAGAGATCCGAGGAGATCAGGCCGTGGCCAGGCAGTGTATGGTGGCCGCCATCTTACATCGGCCCCGTGCCGAGTCCTCGGCCCCAGAGAGCTTATAGCAACCAGCCGCCTCGGCAGGGCAAGGCGATGGGATAGCCGAGGAGATAAGGTGTGAAAGTTTAGATAAGTTCGCTGTCAACAACGACCAGGAGAAGTTTTTTTAGGTCGGCTCTGAGTTGCCTTCTCAATAAAAAGAGGAACTGGTCAGATTTCTCAGAGGAAATGTCGATGTGTTTGCATGGGACGCCTACGACGCCTCGGGAGTTGATCCTAGCCTTATTTGTCACCACCTGAACGTCAACCCCTCTTCCATTTCGAAGAAGCAGCCACCCCGACGCCCTTCAAAGGAACATGCTAGTGCCGTAAGAGACGATATGGCAAAACTAAAAAAAGTAGGGGCTATTAAAGAGGTCTTTTACCCCGAATGGTTGGCGAACGCGGTGGTGGTAAGGAACAAGACAGGGAAGTGGAGGGTCTGCGTGGACTTCACGGACCTGAACAAGGCGTGCCCAAAGGACCCATTCCCCCTACCTCGAATCGACCGATTGGTGGATGCAACCGTGGGTCACCCTCGAATGAGCTTCCTGGACACCTTCCAGGGCTATCATCAGATACCCCTTGCGCTAGAAGACCAAGAGAAGACGGCTTTCATGACGCCCATCGGAAATTATCACTATAAGGTGATGCCGTTTGGGCTGAAGAACGCAGGCTCAACCTACCAAAGGATGATGACCCGGATGTTCGAGCCACAACTGGGCAAGATCATTGAGGTTTACATAGACGATATGGTTGTGAAGAGTAAAAGGGCGTCCGAGCACGTGAAAGACCTTGAAATAATCTTCGCTATCTTAAGGGAGCACCGGTTGCGGCTGAATGCTTACAAATGTTCATTCGGGGTCGGGTCTGGGAAATTCTTAGGGTACATGGTAACCCATAGGGGAATAGAAGTAAGTCCCGATCAAATCAAAGCAATTAACAGCCTACATGCTCCTCGGAATTCGAAGGAAGTGCAGAAGCTCACTGGCATGATTGCAGCATTAAACCGGTTCATATCGCGATCAGCAGATCGATGTCGACCTTTTTACCTCCTGATAAACAAGTGGAAAGGGTTTGAATGGTCGGAGGATTGTGTTCGGGCTTTCCAGCAGCTTAAGGAATACCTGTCACGACCACCCATCATGTCTAGCCCTGAGGCAGACGAGGTGCTGTTTGCGTACGTTGTTGTAGCTCCCCATGCTGTAAGCCTGGTACTGATACGGGATGATAATGGGGTACAGCGATTGGTTTACTATGTGAGCAAATCATTACATGAGGCTGAGGTGCGATACCTACCTTTAGAAAAGGCAATTCTAGCGATAGTACATGCCACACGGAAGCTCCCTCATTACTTTCAGGCACATACGGTCATCGTTCTAACTCAGCTTCCTTTTCGAGCAGTGCTTCGAAGCGCTGACTACACAGGAAGGATCGCCATGTGGAGTGCGCTTTTGGGGGCCTTTGATATTAAATATATGCCCAGATCCTCCATCAAAGGTCAGGCCCTTGCAGACTTGGTAGCGGAGTTCGCTGAACCCTCTGTAGAAACAATAACCGAGCAAAAAGACATGGATGGAAAATCGGTTGGCACAATTTCAGTAGGAGGAACCTTGCATTGGAAGGTCTATGTGGATGGTGTAGCCAACCAGAGAGGATCCGGAGTTGGAATAGTTTTAGTATTGCCAGACGGTGCTGCCATTGAAAAATCACTGAGACTCGGGTTCTCGGCTACGAACAATGAAGCCGAATACGAAGCATTACTTTAAGGGATGACAATGGTTCAAAGATTGGGCGGAAGGGTAATAGAAGCGTACTCGGACTCCAGATTGGTCGTCGGCTAAGTGACGGGCGAGCTGGAAGCTAGAGATGCTAGGATGCAAGGGTATTTAGGACAAGTCAAACGCCTACAGATGAGTTTTGAGTCCTTCAATCTGACGCACATTTCCAGGAGTGTAAACACCCATGCAGACTCGCTGGCCACTCTCGCCACATCCTCGGCGCATAATCTGCCGCGAATGATCCTTGTCGAAGATCTAGTCCAGGCAAGTCCCATTAGAAGAAACCCGGCCCAAGTCCATCAGATCAGAAAGAGTCCCAGCTGGATGGACCCCATAAAAAACTTCCTCCAGAACGACATCCTACCGGAGGGAAAATCAGAGGCTGAGAAGATACGTAGGAATGCTCCTCGGTTCTGGCTATTAGAGGACCACAAACCATATCGGCGCTCCTACTCTAGGTCGTACCTACTCTGCATACATCCAGAAGAATCCGAGCCTCTACTTGAAGAGTTACACGAGGGAATTTGTGGAAGTCACACCGGAGGAAGGTCGCTGGCACACAGGGCACTCACCCAAGGATACTGGTGGCCGAACATGTAAAGAGAGGCCCAAGAATACACTAAGAAGTGTGATCAGTGCCAGAGATTCGCCCCAAATATCCACCAACCCGGATGGGTCCTCAACCCCCTCTCTAGCCCATGGCCGTTCGCACAATGGGGTCTTGATATTGTCGGTCCTTTCCCCAAAGTTGCGGGGAACAAGCGATACATAATAGCCGGAACCGATTATTTCACTAAATGGGAGCAGGCTGAACCTTTGGCCAACATTAGGGACGTGGACGCCCAGAAATTCATCTGGAAGAACATTATCACCTGCTTCGGAACTCCACGTACACTCATTTCAGACAACGGTCTTCAATTCGACAGTAAGAGCTTTAGGGAGTATTGCCGCGAGTTTGGGATCATTAACCGATATTCCACTCCCACTTACCCCCAAGGAAATGGGCAAGTCGAGGCCGTGAACAAGGTCATAGTGAACGGACTGAAGAAAAGACCGGATGAGGCAAAGGGGAGATGGGTAGAAGAGCTCCCACACATCTTATGGACCTATCGGACAACGCCGCGACGCTCAACCGGTGAGACCCCCTTTTCGATGACTTATGGGGCTGAGGTCGTGCTCCCAGTCGAGAACAACTTTCCCACATTGAGGTCTAACTCATTTACCCCAAACAGTAACGACGAGTTATTGGGAAGAAGTCTAGACCTAGCCGAGGAAAGAAGGGAAAAAGCAACGATCCATATGGCCTATTATCACCAGAAGCTAAGACAAGGGTATGATGCCAATGTTAAACTGCGACCTTTAGGTCCGGGTGATCTCGTAATGAGAAAGATTCTCGGCAGCGCAAAAAACCCCTCTTCGGGCAAGTTGGGGCCCAATTGGGAAGGACCATATCGCGTCACATCCGTGGCCGGGATAGGCGCCTACTATCTAGAAGATTTGGATGAAAAAACTGTACCTCGACCATGGAATGTAAATAACCTCAGAAGATATTATTATTAATGAAAATGGCTTAGCCCATGTTTTGTTTCGTGATTATCCTGTGCCTACTGGTATATTTACAACTATTCATAGTTTTAAACAAAACCTAAGTCCTGCATGGCTCCTCGGACCACAGACTTAGGGGAAATTATTACTTATGACGATTTATCCAAGTTTTAAACAGAACATAAGTCCTGCATGGCTCCTCGGACCACAGACTTAGGGGAAATTATTACTTATGGCAACTATTCATAGTTTTAAACAGAACCTAAGTCCTGCATGGCTCCTCGGACCACAGACTTAGGGGAAATTATTACTTATGGCAACTATTCATAGTTTTAAATAGAACCTAAGTCCTGCATGACTCCTCGGACCACAGACTTAGGGGAAATTATTACTTATGACAACTATTCATAGTTTTAAACAGAACCTAAGTCCTGCATGGATCCTCGGACCACAAATTTAGGGGAAATTGTTACTTATGACGATTTATCCAAGTTTTAAACAGAACCTAAGTCCTGCATGGCTCCTCGGACCACAGACTTAGGGGAAATTATTACTTATGGCAACTATTCATAGTTTTAAACAGAACCTAAGTCCTACATGGTTCCTCGGACCACAGACTTAGGGGAAATTATTACTTATGGCAACTATTCATTGTTTTAAACAGAACCTAAGTCCTGCATGGCTCCTCGGACCACAGACTTAGGGGAAATTATTACTTATGGCAACTATTCATTGTTTTAAACAGAACCTAAGTCCTGCATGGCTCCTCGGACCACAGACTTAGGGGAAATTATTACTTATGACCGTTAGGGAAATTATTACTTAAGGGAAATCATTTTAAGGCGTGTGCGCAGCCTAGCACCATTGCAACCCTCATTCAAATTCGCTGCCCAGCATCCTTTTTATCTCGACCGTTTATATTCATTTATGTCGTTGCAAACGTTTAAAAAAAAAAAAAAAGGAGTGGTACTAGCATACATCCATAGAAAGTAAAGCAAACATTCTATATTAATATTCCGAGGTCAATACAAAGAGAGGTCCTTACAAAAGAACGCAAAAATAGGACGACTCTCATTAAAAAAAAAAAAAAGAATACAAAAAATAAAAAGCCTAAAAATTAAGCCTTAACAGGAGGATCTTTTTTCTACTCTGGTTGAGGAGGAGGAGCCTCGGTGGTAGAGTCCGTGGTAGGATCCTTCACTTTATCAAGCACAGGGACGGCATCAGGCACCGCCAGATCCTGCTCCGAAGCCGCTCAGGCGCCATCAGGATTCTCTCGGATCTCTTGAGGGTAGAAGACGTTCTCAGGTAGTCTCAGCGCCGAATCCGTAGGAATTCCTGCAGCATCAAGGGCGCGAGCCCATGAAATGCTGTAGTATTCCCTACACACCTCGGGGATCTCCTCGGACAACCTAGCCTCCATTTCTTGGACCCCGAGCTGATGATGAGCTTTCTTTTCAGCCTCAGTAGCCTTTCGGATCAGCTGGGACTCTTCTTTGACCCGCCGTAGCTCATCCTTGACTTTTTGTAGGGCAGTCTTGAGATCCAGCACTGCCTGCTTCTCAGTGGCAAGGTTGGTCTGGGTCACATACAGCTCTTTACGCTGATCCTCCGCTTGGGTCTCGACACTTTTTAAACCGACCTCTGCACTCTTACGTCGTTTCTCCGACTCCTTGAACTTCTCCATGAGTTCAAGGTGATCGTGCTTGAGGGACCCCAAGGCTTTCTCCATCTCCGTCTGAGACTGGGTCTCAGCCTCAGCCCGACTGCGATTATCACGACAAAACTCCTCAGCCACAAATACCTGCTGAGTAATCTGCGAACGAAACAAGATTGGTTTAAAATTTAACAGGGTTAAATAAATTAATAAAATAGTAAAAGGGTCACTTACCATCGCAAGATCCCTTTTGAGGGATAGGAAAATCTCGGGCTGAGAGAACCGCCTATAGGCCTCCATATCCCGAGGAAGGAGTAGGGGTTGCTCCAAGGCATCAGCTACGTACTCTGCTCGGCCCCGGTTATACTCTCGAATTGACGCATTGTAGGGGATGGCAACCCCATCTAGCTCCACCTTGGGGCTCCATGTACGCGGGGTAGCGCGCACCTCAGCACGGTTCTCCTCATCCCGGCTTTCCACGGAGTCACCCCTTTTGCTCCTTGGTGCCCGGGTGGTTTTTTGCTGCTTGGTCGGCTGGGCAACCACCTCACCCTCCTCAGGAGCGTCAACCGGCCTTTTCTTCTTCAGGTCCGGATTAACCTTAAGGTCGAGGTCCGAGGGATCCTGAGGGACCACAGGATGAAGGGTCTGGGTCTGTGACTGAGTTGGTCCCTTTGATGACTGACCTTTTGATGACTGACCTTTCCCTCGGGAGGCCATCAATTTCCGTAAAGTTTTTCCCTTCCCGGCCATGGGTTCTATCTCTTCGTTCGAGGGGTCGTCCGAGCAGGTTATGATTAAGGGAGCACCAACTGCGGAGTGTTGGTCCTGCTCTCCTTCAGGATCAGAAAGCTCAACCAAGGGGGCTTGCTGAACCTCCTCCTCAAAATAAAACTCGTCTATCTCTTCCTCGAGGGAAAGACGAGATGATTCGGTTTCCCCTTCAACCGGAATAGCAACGCCAAGGTCGTGTGGCGGAGGTAGTTGCACTGCTAGATGGGGATCTCGAACGCCGGGTAGTACGATTGGTGGAAGATCACGTCGAGCTAGGAACTCGGTCTTAGACACGTCAATCCTAGCCAACCTCGGACTGCCAGCCCTTATGGCGTGACCAATAGCTTGGAAAGAGCGGCTTAGAGGTTGATAGCCCAGAACCAGATGAGCTGCACGTAACTGTCCGTCCTCAGTAACGTAAATCTCCGACCTTAGAAGGTAGTTCAACGCCGGCACGTTCACGAGGCTTAGCCGAGGAGCGACATGAACTTTATCTGCAAACGTCCAAGAAAAGTGGGATTAGTTCACGAAATTTTCCAATTGTAAAGAAAGCGAGAAAAATAACCCCCCAATACTAAACCCTTTCCCGAAAAGGATTGGCCCTAAAGACGCCGTACCTGGGATTCCTGCCCGAGTTGGACAATGAATACCATCGAACCACTCCCCCGAAGCAATAAGGAAATCCTTCTTCACGGTCTTATTGGATATTGGGAGACAAGAGATCAACCTAACGACCTCGGATTGGGATTTAAGATAATACCCTCCGTTCTCGATGTGGTGACACTCGTACAGATAAACCACATCGTGCCAGGTAAGGCCTAGATTCATCCGCTCGTCTAGGACGTCTACACAGCCTAATATCTTGAACATGTTTGGGGCACACTGATGCGGCGTCAACCTATGGTTGAACAGGTATTCCCTTGTAATCCTACGCATGGGAAGTGTCATCCCTCCCTCTATGAAAGCAATCATGGGGATAACAACTTCTCCCTCGCCTCTATCTGTCAATACTCCTTCAAGAGGACAGTACTGCAGCCCCACCCCCGGAGGAATGTGGTATTTTGCCTTAAAGGCCTCCATAGCGGCCGGAGTCTTTACTAGTTTTTCGAATCTACCCATCTGAGCTGAACTGGAGGAATGAAAATAAAGACCGAGGAGAAAAGTAAAGTTCAAGGAGGGAATCGAAATGGCGAAATGAACAAAATTTATTGATACCTTCACAAAACGCTCAATGGGATGCCTGGAAATCTCTCTTGGAGGAGACGCTTCACGAAAAATGGCTATGGAGGCTTAGCGGGCGTAAGTATTCGTAGATCTCTAGAGTTCGATGGAGTTCTCTGGAATCCTCTGGAGTTTATGAGATGCCGATAAAAAGAAAACTGAACCTCTCTGACATCTTATATAATAGGGAGGAGAGAGAAAAGATCGCTCCTACCTAAAAATTCGAGAAAAAATGATGGCCGTTCGATCCACGCCTCACCTTTGGATGAAGGGGACAGAAAGCCTTCGGAAGTAAATGGCCGCGCCTCGTAAATTGTAGCGCGTCCAAAGTAATTGCCCGCACGAGCGCCCCAAGCCCTCCTTACTTCCATCCTCTCATTAACATCAAAACCCCGCTTTTCTCCTCGGAAGGAGATAAAATCCGGAGTTTTTAGGGGCTATTGTGGGGCCCGGCCCAAAATAATGGGCTAGTTAAACTACGGGCCCATCTGAGAAGCATCCTGTCCGAGGAGAAGTCATAGCCAAAACATTATTCAAGCTCAATTGCGGTAAAAGAAACATGTCCGAAGAGTAACTCCTCCTCGGACATTACGAAGTTCGGACCAAGAGCTCGCCCCAACCATTGCAGTTCATCCTCCAAGCATATAAAAAAGAATAAAACCCAAAATATCTCATGGAAAACTGCCACCACCACATTAAATGTGTCACAACCACCCTCTTGGCCGCATTAATGAGGAAAAGACCCCTGAACAGTACTACCTTGGCCACTGCAACTCACAAGGGAGTGATAAGGGTGTCTGATAGGACAAGTGCTCAAGTGGGAGCTCAGATGATCAACAAGTGTAAGGTTCAGATAAGAATGAGAGAGCTATATAATGTAGTGGAGTCCCTCAAAGAGGGGGGGGGGGAAATGTATTTTGTACTCAGGAAATAGAATCTTCTATTAGATATCCATTCTTGTGTTTTTGTTTCTGCAATAATATTGTCCATGCATCAAACCGACTAAGTTCACGGAGGCTAAATTCTTTGACCCTTCCTCTACAAAGATTTATTGTGTGTTGCGCCTTGGGTCAAGGCCTGATCAGTAGGGTTTGGACCAGGAAAATCGTGCAACTACAATATTTATCAATAAAATTGTTGTTATTTTTCAATAGAAAAAAATGATGTTTAATTCATACTCTAAATTAATTGTTTGAAAAATGTAAATGAATTTGTGCAAGGCATGTCTTTTCAAGCAAAAGAATATCTTGAGGCATAACACCTATGTTATGAGTACTTGAGTAAGTTGGGATGGATTGAAATTTTATTTTGAGTCTTATGTTGGAGTAAATTCAAATTAATAGTATTATTATTTTCTAGTCATCTGATCCAACCCAATATATTATATATGTTAACTAAATATGTTATTGAATGCCCTTAGGGCAATTGATAAAGAGAATAAAATGAGTTCCAACTTCCAATGGCTAAAAAGTAACAAAACCTAATAAATAAACAAATACATCTCAAGTCCTACTTGTAAAAAAGCCATCAGATTACGATAAAAAATTCAACCCTAACCAATATCTTAGGGGACTGTTAACCGGGCACATAATTATAATACCCGCTTTGTTGTGTCTGACACCAACAGCCTATGAGATGGGCCTAAAAATATTCCAGCTGTTCTGGTGGCAGAATGTTATAGCCGCTCTTGTGCCTGGTTTTCTTGTGATGTGTCACCTCTTGATATTGTTCTTCCAGACAAAAAGGGGATCCCAGATATTGCCCTCCAAACAAGACATTATATAGTCTGATCCGATAGACATTTCAACTTGACATGTTTCACCTACGAAATGTGTCATGCTTGACATTGCCTGTTTTTTCTTGTCATATTTAGATGCTGCACTTGCATATTGAGCCTTCTGGAAACCATGAAATGCTAGACTTGCTTTGTTGCATTGCATCAATGAAATGAAATAGAGTAGAAGCCTTTTCAATCAGCCATACTGGTGCTATATTTCTCTCTCAGATGCTTATTTTTCACTTCATATCTGTGACAATTTTCAACAAGATGGAATTAACTCCCACATCTTGTTGAGTCATGTGAAAACCACAGCACTTTGTCTACAAACGGAACCAATAAGCGTAATAACCAACTTTGAGATTATATATGGTTGTGTAGTTTTTGCGTCAGAAAATGAGGTAGATATTACTTGCACTCTTCAAGTTATCTAAAGTATAGTGAGTATCAGAGTAAATTTACCGAAGGTTGTCGGGAGTCCACTAAAGCCAAAAGAACTTTGAGGGCACACCAGTTAGTTTCCTGTAAAGAAAGAGTACTCTGTCACGCAAATCTCAAATGTTCATATGATCATTTTTGACACAACTTTCTTTTTTTTCTTTATAATTGATAAGTTGGGGACACAAATAGTAAGTCATGAACCCATGAATTCACACTTCATCTCATATTATGAGAGTAGAAGATACCTCTAAAAGTAAGGGATCTCAAAGAATCCAATTTTAACTCTTCAGCACAACATCTTTTTACTATATCAAATTGCATTGCCTCAAAAAGGAAAGAAGTCCCACTATTAGTATTATTTACCCCAAACAAGCACAAATGTTTGAGATGATGCACAAATTAATAATTAATATGGATCCCTCATGACAGATCCTTCATCCCTTGGTATTATATTTACATATTTATCTTTATCCAAAAACAGAAATGGATTCATGATAAAAGGACTGAATATTCCTAGACAGGCCAATTCGACAGAATTACTGGCAGTATATAGTGGAAAACAAAATTAAAAAAGAGAACAAGTAGGCTACCAAGATAGGTAGTTTGTAATTCAGATGAAATCATTAGGGTTCACTTAACAAGCACAATGGCAAGAGTACCAACTTAAACTAAGCAACAGAAATAGAGTAACATGCATATACACAGAGCAGAGAGAGCATTAAAATACATAAACTTCAAGAGATTCATGTCCCATACATAAGAGGATATACATAATTTATAGACTTTTGAGTGTTTCAATTCATCATCAAATTAAATGGGATCCTGACTAGGAAGTAACAAAAAGGGAAGAAAGCAAGCAGTCAAATAAGGACAAACCATTCTTCAATGCACAACTCTACCAGTTGAAGAAACTTGAAAAATATTCCCCAGCATAATGTTCTTCAGTCCCATGTAATGGAGATCATAGAGTTGGCCAGCCTTGACTCCTCTAAAGTTGATTGGTTATCATAATCCAGAGACCTTGACGCTCCTGGGATCGCATGTGTCAAGTGAAATGGCCTCATCTCAGCTTCTTCTAGTTGAGAATCACAGCACGACCAGAGCAGCTGAATAACACAAACAAACAAAATGAGAAGTAATTCAACATTATGAGTTGGGATAAATTTTTTTTTTTTTTTTTTTTTTTTAACAATCTTCATTTAATGATAGGAAGTTCCCCTGCCAAGGATAACACAACTCAACGTCCAATTTACTGGGACTGTTTAATAGGAAATACCAAAAACACAACCAAGAATTATATCCAATGCCAAATGTCATTAAAATAAAAATGGCCACGACCTTACTATTAAGAAGTGGGCCATCCAGGAGATTGAAAACCGAACATGTGGACTAATTGATTAGTAAAAATGGGTACAGAATAAATAATGCAAGATAACACAAGCTTCAAAAAGTACTCACCTGTATTGAATCAGTTCAGAAGAAATTTCTCTGGACTTTGCGTCCATCTGGAAGATGGAATCTAACCCTACAAAGGAGGTTCCTATCGCCCTTGGGTTCTTCGGGCAGAGGTGGATATGCCAGCTTCTTAGTGGTGCATGTTTTTTCCTCTTCAGTAACAGTTACATCTTTGTCTTTAGCAGTCCTCCCTCTTAAGTCTTTCATGCCTTCCATAGAAGCTGCCAATGCATGTATCATTTCCCCGTCCTCTTCATTTGTTTCATCTGCAACCACAAGAGCATTATAGATTTGACCAGCAAGAAGAAACCCAATTCATTTTAACAACAAGAGATGTCTCAAATGAATCTCTCTTTACAACAAGACAAAACTCAAAAGCAAAATGAAAGCCAAAACTTATAACTAACAACATAAAGTAGTTGACATCTGCCTGAGAAAGTGTCTTTTTTTTTATGATGCGGAACCTCACCAAGGCAGGGCCCTTTGGACCCAACCCTAGGGAGGTGTTATTAATAAATAAAATATCAAAGAGTTGCAAAATAGTAATCAATGACCTCATACCATGTTTCTCATGTGTGAAGTGTCTGGAATGTTTGGTTGAGGGAAAAACTAGAGGGATGGAAAAGGGAAGTTTTCCCTTCTTTGATGTGGTGGAATTGAGGGAGGATGGAAAAGGGGAGTGGGTGGAGATATTTCACCCAGTCCCACCAAAACTCATTTTCCCAGATTGGGAGGAAAAATTCAAGAGAAAAGACATACTTCCATGAAATTTATGACTTTCCCCATTTAATTTCAATCTCTCTCTCTCTCTATTCAAATTTCATGAAAATATATATATATATATATATATATAAATATAAATGTGAGGGTATAATAGTAATTATTATCTTAAATGGAATCGATTTTAATTATATTTACAAGAAACCATAATTAAACTAAAATATGCACATTAATTCATTTGTTGATGTAATCATGTAATACATCATTTTCATAATAATGTTATTCATTGTTGTATCTTCAAACAATAGGATAAAAAGGACATATAAGTGAACTAGTACAAGTTACACTTCCTCTCATTTTTTCTTCTAAACTAAGCAAAAGAAATTTACAACTATTTTATATCCTCTCACTTTTCTATCCTATCAAAAATTGATTTCTTTTCTAACCTTCTTACATTTTCTCATCTCCCATATTTTCACCCTCCCTAACCAACAGACACTCTAGCAATTAAAGTCACCTTACAAATTTTTGGTTATTATTTTTTGCATCAGTTAATGTATTAGAAAATAACAAAAAGCTGTATTTCATCATTACTCTTTTTGTGAAGTCAAGAGCATTGAAACCCTTACATACCTTTACAGCTTTGATGAGGAGTCAAAGAACTTTCTCTTTGGCGTTTATCGGAGAGAATTATGTGACGATCTTTGGGGCCACCATCCATGAATGATAACAGATCCTACAAATGACATGAAAATTTCTATGATTAGCAATGCAATACAACTCAAACTTGGGTGCAAGTTTTTCTATACAACAATCCTTAGCCCCTTCCAAATGTGACATTTTTTTTTATCAAGCTAAGCCCCAAAAATGCAAGAATATGCATCCCCATAACGCATACCTCCAGCAATTGATCAGTTTGAACCATTCCACACCAGGAACGCATTTTCTGACCAGTTATGGGGTCAATGACAAGCACTACAGGAAAGGAATCCAGCTTGTAAAACGTGCAAACCTTTCTGCCTTCAGTTGTATCATCATACACCTATATTCACAAACAAGATCTGAGTGATTAAGTACAGACAGTGAATGTTACTAGAAATAAAAAGATATATATCCAAAATTTCAAAGTCCATAATAGACAACATCCAAATCAGCAGCAAAGATTCTCACAACCATCAAATCAATCTACAACTTATCATAGAGATCATCAATATTTGAGCCATAAAGTATTCTAGATTAACTAGAGTGGCTTCAATGGTAAATGCAACTGACAATCCAAATATATTATTACAGTTGTATATGTCAATTACTATTATCTAAAACAAATCTGATATTGTCTGTTTGCAGATAGGGGAAAAAAGGTTTATATAATTTTCAACAACCTAAACTTCCAAGATATCAGAAGATATCATTAACATAAAAGAAGCCGGTTACTGACCACCCCTCTCAATTGCCTCTCTAGAGTCATACATAAATTGCCCATAGGAGAACATCGATTGTTTATATATACAAAGAAAAAGTTCGCCATATGATCTTGAATTAGAAACCTATTATACACATAGGACAAGTAATCACGTGGCACAGAGGCATCTATTATTTTTAAATATAACACGATGGAGAAGTTTTTCTTTTTCTGAAGTGACAAGAGGATTAAGTTAATTCCCATAGAAACCAAAGAAATTGAACTATGTGATGATAACTGACTCCACTTTAATATTAATCAATACCTTTGTAATAGGTCGAAGTTAAACTGCCCACCTAAACCACCATTCCCTTAGTTCTTTAAATTACAGGCGTTGAATTCATCTTCCTATATGATCTCTCAAGCCACACACACACACACACAGACACACAGTTCAATGAATCTAAAAATTGGCCTTCACCCAAAAAAGGCAATTTCCAGCAGACCTGGACGGGGCTTCTTGGAAACAATTTTTTTTTTTTTTTTTTTGGAAAAAAAAAAGGCAAGTAACAGGGCTTCTTGGGAAAAAGTACCCAAACAATATCAGATTAGAAACCACATCAAAGGGAACATCCTGCAACAATTTATGAAAAATAAGAAGAGAATCTCGTATAAGAACACTTAAGTCTATCAAGAAATTACAGACCTGCCAGAAGAAAAAATTGGACATAATAATTTGAGAAACAGCTTCATTTGACCATGTATCCCAATTAAGCTTCACAAAGAAATATAATGATTCCAAGTGAGTATGTGTCAACAAAAAAACAATAATAATAAACAGACAAACTAAAAATTTAGAAACTACCATACGAGAGGTGAACTCTTTAGTCGATTGCAAGTTCATGAGGAGCCATTTGTCATAAGAAGCAGCAGCATTTTTCGCCTGCATTTGTAGATAAGTCTTAAAAAAAAACAAACAAAAAAACTAGTTAAAGATCAAGGTCTGCATAACCACAGATGCATTGGTACTTCAATTAACTAAAATACTTTGAATTTAAAATCAAGCTCAAAAAATTAGTAATGTACTATTTCAAGTCCTGATAGGTCACTAAATAAACTCAGGAAAAAAATTTCCATAGATAAGATAATAAAAGGCTTATAAGCAATTTGGTTCAAAATCAAAAGATATAAAAGGCTTGGAAACTAGCAAGATTGGATTAAGATACCATAAGTAGAAATTGTTGTTTAGGGCAATCATAGCAAAATGTTGAGACAAAAGCATAATGGATCATCCATGGAGGTGTCCAGAAGGCAAAGAGCCAACTTTTGACCGACCTTTTTAATCATATAATAAGGTAAGTTCATAATAAACAGATTATATAGGATTGTATAAGCCTAGCAATAAAACTATTATATAGGATTGAGATATATAATTGCAACTGTTGATTGATAGACCTCACTGAATGTAGCCCATAAAAAAAGAAAAACATAACAAAGCAACTCACAAGAAAACAGGATTTTCTCAAGTTGCGGTTTGTATGTCAAACCACTAAATCTGAGGAATTCAAAACCATGCACTGATAATGTGAATGCTATGCTAAAAGCAACAATTACACCATGAGACTTTCTAGCTGCCTTTTTTTAAAATTGTTTTGGAACTAGTGTTGCACAAGTCAGCAAATAATGTAGGCAAGCACAATATGCCCTACATAACAACTAAATGATGTTTGATGAAATGCATAACAAAAAGCTCATGGCTCACATCAAACTAAACAATAAGGTTTCTGCGCCAAACTAACAAAAATTCACTAATTAAATGGAAAAAAAGAAGGGGAGGAGGGGAAGAGAGAGAATGATAAAGAAGAAGAAATTAACATGTTTTTATCACTGATGCAAAAAGGCTTATCACACAGAAAACATACCTATCCAACACATGCTAACAAAATGTGCTAAAAAGCTAGTACTACTTATATGCCAATGCAACTAGTAATGGTCACTCGTGTCATATAAGATTAAAGTTTATAGTGTGAAAACATGCACATGTAACTTTTCAAAGGACCCATGAAACATCAGATGATAGGGAGGACGATATAAAGAAGCAAGACTATCTTGATGGTTCTCTGTTGTAGACAAAGAACCTTGGTCTGATTCCCAGACCCCAGAGCGTTTCATTTCCTCATCAAAATTATGGTGTGCTCTACATGAAAATAACAAAGAAAATAGCATCTTAATGAATGGATAATAAACAAACCAGTCCAAGATAAAATAAATAAAACAAGAAGGTGACACTGCATGCCAAGTTGCAACAAAATGATAGGAGGCAGTGAACAAATATAGTATAGAAGTGAAAAAACACATATAAGTGCTGGAACACTCACATACTAAAAGAATGGCATAAAGAAATACCATTTTCCACCATTTTTCCTTACGAGACAAATATAAAAACGCAAACAGGACCAATCGTCCTGAACATTGATGGCATAAGAAATCCATTAAAACTGTCATGATACATAAAAACAGTACCTCTTAGGTGTTAAACATAAAATAGAAGAGAAACATGACTAAACCAATCTTGACTAACATGAAAAAATGAAGAAAAATGACTCACAAATTTTAAGGGATTAAAAGCCCTCTATAGTAGGTTCTTCCTATAATCCTATTAAGAAATAAATTTTACATGCCTTTTTTTTTATAATGTTTACACAAAGAAAATTAATTTGCTAGTAAGATTTCATCTATTAAAAATTTTATGGTATATGCTTTGCGACGTGCAACTAATTTGAGTGAAGTTCTCCTACGTAATTAAAAAAAAAAAAAAAAAAAAAAAAAAAATTACACCAAAACATTGGAGTTCAAGGGAAGAACAAGGAAAATGTTAAATTGAAGAATATTATATGCAAGTCCAGTTTCTCCTACATTCACTTCACTCAATGTGTAATTTATTGATGCCTTGCTGGTGCAAATGCAAAGTCAATTTAAATTTCAGGGGATTTTGCAAATCATGGCACAAATGGGAGCTATTTTGCAGCATTTTTAAACAAAAAAGGAAAAGCTTGATTCACAAATGAGGTACGTACAAAAGTTAACCAAGGCAAGCTCTGATTTTAACATAAAAAGACAACCATACAGGACACAAATTCGGAAAAATAAAATAAAATCATTGCCGCAATTGAAATTGTATGGAAAGGTTTCAGTTCAATGATCAAGGCTGGAGAAAGAAAACATACTGATACAACATTGCATCATCATAAAGAGCTTCCCTTATAACAGGTAAAGGAGGGCGTACTTGATCTCCAACATTTTATATCTTGTGTCCCTCTCCAAATTACTGAATCAATAAACAAAAGCTACTGTTATAATCTAAACCAATCATGTAAAATTTAATCAATTAAAAATCACAATATTAAAAAGAATTAAATAAATTTCTTAACTTACCCTGTATTCTCATCAACCAAATAGTTCACATTTTCCGCTGCTAGAGATTGTGATGAAGCTACTACTGGCCCACCTTCATTACCCACAAAGAACAACTGAATAGCTTCCTCAAGCTTCCAATGCGTGGCCTGTTACCACAAGGCTCCACCATTCAGTTCCATGCCTTCTTCAATTCAAAGACATTGGTAGCAAACAACCATTCATATAGTTCAAGAAACTAGATACCGAACACAGCAGTAAAATTTAAAATAATTTCTATCAATCAAAAGAGATCAAGAGAACATAAATAAATAACCTAAACTAATAGTATTCCAAAATACAGGCATGTAATTACTAAAGTCAGCTTAAAAATTCCTACTTGAGTTGGCTCTAAAAATATTTTAAAAGGGTCATACCCAATGCACAACAAATATATATGATAAAAGGGTCAAATCGTGGTTTCAAAACCCCATGTGTCTATGTAACAATCAAAAACCTTTTTTATGAACTAATTAGTCTCAGCTGCACCTAGCTTTTTTGCCATCCTATCTAAGGTGAAGGTGAGAGTATGTCTTCCACCTCTCAATTTATCATGCCCTTCATTGTTTTAACTTTTATGAATCAATATAAACAAATAATAGTTTACCTAGCAAAAAATAGATCAACTAAAAGAATGACTAAACATTGGTGTATATTTTTCATGCACCTAAGCATGAGTATGAACTGCTTAGCTCGTTAGGGGTGAATGCCAATAAGTTTTACTAGCTAGAGAGTCCAAAAGCTCTTCTTTTGAAAGGCTCCCTACATATTACATATATATGTGTGTGTATTTTTCAATATGCAGACAACCAAGTTTGAGCGTGCTAAATCTCAAACAATTGAAATCATATAGTATAAGCTCCAGTTACACCAAAAGATAGCATAATATAAAGTTCGAGGCTTTCATTATAGTGATCATGTCAGACAACAGAAACCATTGGTATATTAAGTGCCCACATAAGAAAAATTCGTTGTCTCAAAAGTAAAGCTTGATGAATAATACACAAAGAACCAAAATCTAATAAACACACATTGCAATCTCCATCCCAAAATTCAAAACACACAGTACAATCGTAACCCAATTTTTCTTTAAAAAAAAAAAAAAACCCAGAAGAGTATTCAGTCCCTCAGTGCCAAAGATGTAAACTTTATTATCAAAGAAATCAGATATCAATATCAAATATAAAATATATGTGACCTGCAAGAACTGAATGGCGGTATCGGCGGTCTGGCCACCGGTTATCTCTAGAAAAAACAAGACCATGCTCTGCTTATCAGAAGTAGAGAGCAGTCCTTCATCCATAGCTTCTCTTCTCTTTCTGTTTTGTTTTTCTCTCACAAACCTGACTGCTGAGAGATCTCTCTTAGCCCAGGAATAGGAACGAAACAACTTAATGAAATCATGAATGCAGAGACGGAGGGAAAGGTTTATATAAACTAGGGTAAATTGCAAATTACACCCTTGAAGTTTGGGGTTAACTGGATTTTACACCCCAAAGTTTCAAATTCTTAGTTTTACACCCTAAAGTTTGGTTTTGTTAGCAATTCACCCCCCACGGTTAATTTTTTCTGTTAAGTGACACATCATCATGCTAATGTGTTCTATTTTTGCCAAATAAGCATCAAAACTACGTCATTTCAACTATGACCAAGAGAAAAGCTGGCACAAATCAAAACTACGTCGTTTTAGCCTAAAGTTAAAATACTATCATCTAGCTTAAACGACACTGTGAAGACCTAACTCTAAAATCCAAAACGCAACCCACGGATCCAGTTCTTGAACTCGGTGAACCCCACAAACCCAACTCCTTTGCTCTGCAACTTCTACCGTGAGTCAGTCCATCGAAGGCTTTGATAATTATCATTATCAAGGCTTGTCTGCTCTGCAACTCCTCTGTGATGCATCATTATCAAAGCTTGATCAAGGCAAGTCAAAACCCTTTTAAGTACCCAATATTGCTCCACATCATCTCTCATGACCAAAATTATCTTGAGCACTGAAGCTTGGATCCAAAGGTCTTCGTAGGATCACGTGCATTTGGAGGACTTGTTGTAGATATACCAAGAGACAGAAGAAAAAAAAAAAAAAAAAAAAAAAAAAAGAATAAGAATAAGAATATAATGTTTTCTCATTGGCGTAAAATTTATAGGTTTTTTTTTTTTTTCCTCTTTAATGAGTTAAAAAATTTATGGGGAATTCTCTTCTATCAATTGACTGGATGACCAATCACTTAACTTAGTTTAATTTGCATGGTGAAAAAAGAGTGGGATATTTTTCAGTGATTAGAATTTATTTTTTACTTTTTTTGTGAGTAAGAGATTAATGATTGACACCCATATTCACTTTTTTTTTTTTTTTTATAGGGGTGGACTAACTCATGGTAGAAGATACAGAGCAGAGGAGCTGGGTTTGTGGGGTTAAGTTGAAGAATAGGATTCGTAGATTGTGTTTTGGATTATAGAGTTATGTCTTCACTGTGTTGTTTAAGCTAGATGTTAGTATTTTAACTCTAGGCTGAAACGTAGTTTTGATGCTTATTTGGCAAAAATAGAACACATCAGCATGATGATGTATCACTTAACAGAAAAAATTAGCTGTGGGGGGTGAATTGCTAACGGAACCAAACTTCAGGGTGTAAAACCAAGTATTTGAAACTTTGGAGTGTAAAATCCAGTTAACCCCAAACTTCAGGGGTGTAATTTGCAATTTACCCTATAAACTACTAACACGTTTGATCAAAAGACAATAAAACCTATTGCAAATTACACTTGAAGTTTGTTTGACTTTAATGGCCTGTTTGGATGTTAAAAAATGAAAGGGGGTAGAGTAAAAGGAGGGAGAGTAGTCCAATTATATGTGTGTTTAAGACTAGCCTCTAGCATGCGGCTCTTTCTTTTTTTTTTGAAAAAAAAAACTAATAATTTACCTCTATTATAATTTGGAATACTTCATTTTCTAATCACAAAAAAACCTAAGGGTGTGATGAAAAATTATTTCACTGCTAATGCATAATACTCATCACACCTCTAAGTTTTTTTTTTTTTTTTTATGATTAGAAAGTGTAATAATCCCAAATTATATGAATGCAAATTATTAACTTTTTTCTAAAAAAATAGAAGAGCCTCTGAGCACGCGCTCACATGTGTGCCCAGAGACTAGTATTTCGTAATTATCATATATTTTTGGCAATTTTATTTATGTAATAATCAATGTTTTATTGATTGGAAGATGATGCTATAATTTAATATTAACCTTTAAGGGGAGGAAAAAAAAGATCATCTGAATAAATCTTATAAATTTACATATATTGAAAATGCATAATGAATTTGTAACTATAAAACTACTTACAAAATACATGTGAAAATATTTACAAAACCTATTATGAAGAAGATGATGGATCAATGTAGAAAATTGATATATTTAGGTCAGGTAAAATTGTAAAAGAATTCACTACATTTAAGACATGAAATAGAAGAGCCTCTAAGCACGCACTCAGTTGTGATTAAAAAATGCATCAATCCCGAATTATGATGATTAAAAATTTTTGTCCTTTAATAAAAATAGAAGACCATTTGAGCACACTCAAAGCGAAAATTCCTGTTTTAAAATAAAATAAAATAATACTTGACACAAAATCTAAAATGGACTTTTTTTGGGCAATCAATCTAAAATGGAAGTCTCTTGATAATGCAATGCAATAAATAAACTTTGGACTCTTCTTCATCCAGTGCGATTGGGATCTCAAATTAATGGGTCTACCAAGTTGCCTTTGTTATTTAAAAGTACCATTTTATTGAACATGTTCTTGTGACTTTACCAAAGGTTGGTTGTAAAACCTTCAAAGTTCAAACCATGAAATATAGAATGATAATTCCCTTCTTCTCTTCATGTATACTGATATTTTTGTCCAAATTTAACACATGAATTTTTATATCATAAGCCAAAGGAAACTTTATCTTTAATATACAAAGGAAGGGCCTACTTAATAGGTACCCTTCCTTCACATCTTCAGCTTTCAAACGCATATACATCTCTCTCCAAATACTTCACATCACTATCTTCAAATGCAATACACTCTATTTTTTTTTTTTTTTTGAAAATTAGTATAGAAAGTTTTATTTCCCACAGCTAGCCATTAAGGACAAACAAAGTAACCCATTTTTCTCATAAAAAACACTTATAACTTGCATTGTAATTGTGTCGTGCCCACTAGTGTTAACTTTCATGTTTGTAGTCTTGACTCTTGAAGCAGTGTTTTAGCCAAATCCATTATCTGCTGTGAGTGAAGTTATTTAATGTGTTTCGACTTGTCTAGATTTCTCGAACCAGTACTGCCCCATAGCTCCCCTCCTCTCTTCATTCCATTGTTAATCAATGGAAAAGGCCAGAGAAATAAATCTTCATATTAGTAGATCATGTCTGTAGTCTTCCCAAATTTCATGCCATTAGACATTCCCACAACACATGAATCATTGTTTCAGAATATTCATTCTATGCCCCAAATTCTTTATGGATGAACTTGCATAATATTATTTTGTTGGCATCAAATTTAAATCTACCTCACCACCATAATGTTGGGGAAAACAAAACATAACAGGGTTACCAAATTAGATATAACGTTACCCAAGGGGGGAAAAATGTTAGATATAGCATTAGAGAAATATATATTTAAATGAATTAGTTCATTTAAACATACATACCTGATAAAGTCTTACATTTATGCACACCATAAGTAAGTACATTTCCACAAATCATACATAACCTATTGGAATGATCTTTAGGCTACAATTTAACTATGAAATTTGGGCAGTGAATGTTGGGAATATTACAAAAAATAATAATGGAAGAACAAGATTAACAGAAAAGACAAACAGAAAATAGATAACTTGGAGGCACTATATCGTTTTCCTTAGACAATATTTGCCCCCCACACTTTTGTTGCTAAAGGGTTATCGCAAATTTGTTTCCAGGATACAACCAAGATGTTGGGTTCTACAAATAACAATTTTGGAGAATGACCACAGGATTTCTTGTGTGTCTCTCCAACTTTCAAGTGAACAAAAGCCTCTATTTATACTCATAGAGTTATGTTTCATGAAAAGACATGTATGAAGAGTTAGTTATTTTTCAAGTGAACATAAGCCTCTATTTATACCCATAGGGTTATGTTTCATGAAAAGGCACGTATGGAGTGTTAGTTATTTTTCAAGTGAACATAAGCCTTTCAAGTGAACATAAGCCTCTATTTATTCCCATAGGGTTATGTTTCATGAAAAGGCACGTCTAGAGTGTTAGTTATTTTTCAAGTGAACATAAGCCTGTATTCATGAAAAAGCATGTATGTTTCATGAAAAGGCACGTATGGAGAGTTAGTTATTTTTTTTTTTATAAAACAGTTAACAAAGATTGAAATCTCTTCAACCTTTCTGAACAATCACTAGAAAATTCTACAGAAAATTACAAAAAATTCAAATTTTTGAATTTTCACTTAGAAAATTCTAGAAGTTGAATTTTCACTTTATGAAACCATATTCTCCAAACTCAAACATCATTATCACAACCTATCCATGTATATATCTATATATACAATAGTGAAGTAATAATTTTGTACAAATGTATATACCTTATGATGAGAACATTTCTTGACTTGAAGGGCTGTTGTTGGTTTAGTTTGCATTGATTTGGTATTCAAAGAATATGTAATCTCCCTCCTGTAATCCAAATTAAAATGAACAATCATAATCGAATTCTTTAAAAAAAAAATGAAAATAAAGAAAATAGACCCAGGATATAGAGTGACCTACCCAAACTGGTTGCCTTTATTTTTTGTTTTAATTTAATTTTTGGAACCACAAATTGTAGCTGAACAGAAGTGGAGAAACGATTATGTAGCAACTAGTTGAGTTTGCTATTAATACATAAATTTATATATACACATGGAAGAAGAAAGAGTACCTCGGCAAGTCCAAATCTAATATCTCACGCTCTTTACAACCATAGTTACTGTCTTCAACTATTTCTCAAATGAAGCTGCACTGACTTGGCACATTGGCCAACGATGATGCTGAACAACTAGCGTTGATTTCAATGATAGCTTCATTGAAGTTGATTTCTCAATAGGTTTTGAATTTGGGGGTTATGTTGCAATTTTGCACACGCTTTCACTAAAATAAAAGTAACAACCAAAACCCAGTCCAAGAAATATAGAAATTTAAGAGGGAGAAGGGGGGAGGGGGGAAGAGGAGTACCATCTGCACTAATTAGATGTGGGAAATCGTAAAACACAGGCTTGAAGAATTGTGGACTACAGAATTATCTATGTGTGAACGGATTCTTCAGAAAATGATGACAAGAGAGTCTAAATATGGTTTTTGAAATTGGGTAAGGATGATAACTAATAGGGTGGTTGCTTATGGTTTTTGAATTTGGGTAAGGATGATAACTGATGAGGATGATGAGCCATTTTAATTTGAGTTTGGAGTGTAGAGGAGTGGGGAAAGTGCGAGACGTTAGGTGAAGAGTTGAGAGAAACGTGGATAAGAAACTGATGGGATGAGAAATGTTTATTATTCATTTAACCATATTATTTAAAATTTTGTGAGGTAATTTTAAAATCACACAAAAATCCAGTGCAATTTATAAAAAAAAAAAAAAAAGAAAGACATCAACTTGTATTTTTATTTTTTATATATAATTTTTTTTAAGAATCTAATTTATAAGTGGATAAAGTAATTTGAAAATCAACAGGAAAATGACCCTATTTTGTAGGCAATGTTTTAGTGGGAGTTAGAATTGTATTTTTACCAAACTGACTTTTAATTTTGCCTCTACTTAAACCTAGGGTGTAAGGGTATTTAAAAAAAAAAAAAAAAAAATCCTCTCCAAACAAGGGAAGCCCCTTAAATAGTAGTATAGATGTTTGAATTTCATACCTTAAAGTTTTGTAATTTAAAATTTATCCTCTGAAATTTCAGCGTATTTAAATTTTATATCTAATATTTTAGAATTTGAATTTTATCTCTTAAAGTTTGAAAGTTTTATATTTTACACTCTAAAATTTTAGGAGTAAAATTCAAACTCTGAAATTTTAGAATCTAAAATTCAAACAACCTAAACTTTAGAGGTGTAATTTGTAATTTATCCTCTTATAATATTAATAAGGAAAATTTATAGTTGACTTATATTGTAGATTAAATAAATATGTACAACATATTTTTTTATATTAATATTAGTAGTGTGGGAGCCAGTTAGTCAGGAGGTATTATTAAGGCTGTATGAATTGGGACTATGGCCCAATCCGAGGACATTAGCTAATCAGAGAATGACCAAATGAGGTTATAATGGGAATGGTATACAGAGAAAAATAAAGATAGTACGAGATAAGTCCAACACACGTTCGAGGAGAAAAGCCATTTCGGGAACAAGGATCCAAGGTCAGTAAGAGTGTCATATCACCCTAGACCTTCTTCAAAGTTACATCACAACTAGGAGTTGGACGTTGGACAAGGGATAAGTAAAAGGAGGCAACAAATATCTTCAAAAGCTGCTGCCTCCACATTAAATACCTCCCAACTAACTCTCTGGCCGCATTAATGTGGAGGTGATACCTGAACAGTGACCAAACAGCCTTACAACTACTATTTGATGGTTCTGAGGGGTGTTGGATGGGACAAGAAGGAACTCCTAGAATCTAACCTACACGTGTATGGTAGGGATAACACCAAGATTGTAATATATAGCACGGGAAGGTGACCTAAAAGGGGGGATTGAGAAAAATCATAAAATCTAGGCAATAACATTGTGAATTCTTGTAATGGTGTTCATCACCAAGATATTATAAGATAAGTTTCTCAGTTTGTGCCAAGGACAGATTTTCTTACTTTACTTATGTTTAACAATCTTAATTCAACAACTTTTATGGTCCATCTTTTAGAGTAGAACTAGTTCTTTCACCCACGTTCTATAAATTCATTGTTTGGGCTTGTTGGGCTTAAACTCAATCCTACAGTGGGTCTAATCCAAATACTGTCCTTACAATTGGCGTCGTTTGTGGGGAGAGCTTGATCTATTTTGAAAGAGATTTGAGTGCGTAGTTTAAGATGGAAGAAGCAGGTCCACACCAAGTGGATGCTAATTTATACCATGCAAAATCAAGGGGATCCCAACATGGCAGTCCGCGTAGAAGCCTCGAACGGAAAGGAGGTTGTGAGGGAAGTGTGCATACAACTCATACTAGTAAAGATCAATCTCGAGGGAAGAGCCATGTTTCCCATGCAAAGGATAATAGATACATGCAACGTGAAATAGATGAATTGAAAAGGGAATTGCGTAACGCTCGGCGAAGACATTCGTCGCCCAGCTCCGAGCAGTCCTCTGAGGAGACATATGGTGCTAGTTATAGACGGAGATCCAGAACTCCGCCCAGTGAGACTTTCTATTATGACGAGTAGTACCACCATAGACGTAGATACAAGAGCTCTCCTTGCAAAGGCTTGGGGAACGATGCCATGAACAAGGTGCTGAGTCAAGTTTCTAAATCACCCTTCACATGAAACATAGAGGGTGCGAGTCTTCCTCGGCGATTCCATCAACCCATGTTCACCATTTATAATGGTCGAACAAATCCAGTAGAACATGTCAGCCATTTCAGTTAGAGGATGGCCGTCCATTCCAAAGATGAGGCCTTGATTTGTAAGGTCTTTTCATCTAGCTTGGGCCCAGTGGCGATGAAGTGGTTCAATGGTTTAAAGGCAAACTCTATTGACTCATTTAAAAAACTCACTCGGGCCTTTGGTGCTCGTTTTATTACTTGTAGTAGGGTTCCTTGGCCTTTAGGATGCTTATTATCTATGTCCATGCGGAAGGGTGAGACTCTGAAGGTTTACTCAGATAGATACTGGGAGATGTTTAACAAAATAGAAGGAGAGTACAATGATATGGCCATTAGTACTTTTAAGGCTGGCCTTCCAATCGAGCATGATTTGAGGAAATCTCTAACTGATAAACTTGTTACCAGTGTATGTCAACTGATGGATCAGATTGACAAGTACAGAAGGGTAAAAGAAGACCAACTGTAAGGGAAAAAGAAAGGCTAAGGTGATCCCTTAGGAGAGGAGGGATTTTAGGTCGGACCGGTACAATAATAACCAACCTCAGAAAGACTTTTTTGGGCAGCTAGGATCTGCCAGCACCTAGGTGGTTAATGCTGTGTTTCAAGAGTCGGTGCAGCAATGCTAGAGAAGATTAAGAACGAGCCGTTCTTCAAATGGCCAAACAAGATGGCAAGAGATCCTATGAGACGTAACCAGAACCTTTATTGCCAATATCACCAAGACTATGTGCATACCACCGAAGATTGTAGAAACTTGTGGGACCATTTAGACCAGCTGGTCCGGGAAGGGAAATTGAAGCAACTCCTACATCATTCTAGTGGACGGGGAAGTCAAACGAGTTTAGAATTTCGGGGAGATGCTTCTTCAAGACTTCCTCTCGGCACAATAAATGTTATATTTGTTGCCCTAGGGAGAACCAGATCTTGTTTCTCCAGGGTAATGTCGGTGTCCCATTACCTAGCCGAGGAGTCTAGTTCAATGCTGAAGAGAATCAAGATGGGCATCCCATTGGTGTTAGATTTTTCAGATGAGGACAAACTTGGAACCATACAGCCACTTGATGATGCTCTAATGGTCGCACTCAGGATTGGTGGGTACGATGTGAAAAGAGTGATGATTGACCAAGGCAGCAGAGCTGAGAGAATGTATCCAGACCTATATAAGGGGCTAAATCTAAAACCTGAAAACTTGACAGCCAACAGTTCTCCTTTGGTGAGTTTTGAAGGTAAAATGGTTGTATCGAAAGGTCAAATCAGATTACCTATGCAAACTGGCCCAGATGTGGTAAAGGTGGACTTCATTGTTGTAGATGCTTTCTCTCCTTACACAGCCATTATGGGCAGACTCTGGCTTCATACCCTGGGGGCCGTCTCCTCTACTCTTCACTAGAAGATAAAGTACCCATCCGAAGGCCAAGTTTTGGAGGTAGTAGGAAATCAGTCTATAGCCAAACAATGCTTGGTAGCGGCCATCCAACATCGGCCTGAGGCTGAAATCTCGATCACTACTGATAACGACTTATAGCAATCAGAAACTCCAGCCTTGCCCATCAATGGACCAACCGACAAAGCGAAATGTGAAGATCTAGAGAAGGCAGTTGTTGGCGACGATCTGAAAAAGTTCTTTCAGGTTGGAGCTCAGCTGCCTATGCAGGAGAAGGATCAGTTGGTTGAATTCCTTAGGAAAAATGTTGATGTATTCGCATGGAACGCGTATAAAGCCCTGGGTGTAGATCCAAGTTTCATTTGTCATCATCTGAATGTTAACCCTTCTATTACCCCGAAGATATAGCCACCTCAGCGCTCGTCAAAAGAGCACGCTGAGGCTGTCAGAAATGAAGTAACCAAGCTCAAACAGGCAGGGGCTATCAAGGAAGTTTTCTATCCTTAATGGTTCGCTAATACAGTGGTGGTGAAAAAGAAAACTGGGAAATGACGTATGTGTGTGGATTTTACGGATCTCAATAAGGCCTGTCTCAAAGATCCTTTCCTTATGCCTTAGATAGATCAGTTGATGGATGCAACGGTAGGTCATCCTCGGATGAGCTTTTTGGACGCCTTTCAAGGATATCACCAAATACCATTAGCGTTGAACGATCAGGAAAAGACAACTTTTGTTACTCCCATTGGAAACTATCACTACAAAGTGATGCCCTTTGGTTTGAAAAATGCATGGTCTACTTATCAGCGGATGATGACTAAAATGTTCGAACCACAACTAGGCAGGAGCATTGAAGTCTATATCGATGATATGGTTGTAAAGAGCAAGGTAGCGTCGGGGCATGTGGAAGACCTCACAAACGTTTTTGAAGTTCTGAGGAAGCATAATTTGCGCCTAAATGCATCCAAGTGTTCGTTTGGTGTAGGTTCGGGAAAGTTTTTGGGTTACATGGTGACTCACAGGGGAATTGAAGTAAATCCAGATCAGATCAAGGCCATTAATGGCTTACGAGCACCTCGAAATGCCAAGGAAGTCCAGAAACTGACCGGGATGATTGCTGCTTTGAATCGATTTATATCCAAGTCAGCAGATAGGTGTAGACCCTTTTTCCTTTTACTGCATAAATGGAAAGGATTCGAATGGACTGAGAAGTGTGCTCTAGCCTTTCAACAGTTTAAAGAATACCTATCTCGGCCACCCATCATGTTCAGTCCTGAGGTGGACGAGGTTCTATTTGCTTACCTGGCGGTAGCCTCTCACGCGATAAGTTTTGTTTTGAGATGAGTAGATGGTGGTATCCAAAAACCAATCTATTATGTAAGTAAGTCGCTTTATGAAGCTGAAGTTTGGTATTATCACTGGAGAAAGCCATTTTGGCAGTAGTGTATGCTACATGGAAACTCCCCCATTATTTTCAGGCGCACACCGTAGTTGTTCTAACTCAATTACCGCTCAAATCAATACTTCGGAGTGCAGATTATACTGGGAGGATTGCTAAATGGGGCATGATTCTAGGAGCTTTTGACATCAAGTATATGCCTCGCACCTCTGTAAAAGGCCAAGTCCTTGTTGATCTAGTAGCCAAGTTTGCTGAATCTCTTGAAGAAGTAGATACGAAGCGGCATGGCATGGATGAAAAATCTGTTGGCTTAATCTCCACCCAATACCCATCACCCTGGAAAGTATATGTGGATGGAGCAGCAAACCAGCGGGGATCAGGATTGGGGCTAGTTTTGGTATCCCTTGAAAAGATCACCATTGAAAAATCCTTAAGGTTGGGATTCTTGGCTACAAACAACGAAGTGGAATATGAAGCTTTGTTGATGGGAATGACGATGGTCCAGCAAATGGGTGGAAAGGCAGTGGAAATGTTCTCAGATTCAAGACTGGTCGTAGGCCAGGTAAAAGAGGAACTAGAAGCCCAGGATACAAGAATGCAATAATATCTGGGTCAAGTTAGGCGTATACAAACGAAATTTGAATCCTTTAACTTATCGCATATTCCCAGAAGTGGAAATACCCATGCAGACTCTTTGGCTACCCTTGCCACTTCCTCGGCACAGAATTTGCCCCGAGTGATACTTGTTGAAGACTTATGCACCCCTACCCCAACAAAGAAAGATTTGCTCTGGATCCATCAAATCAAGCTAAGGCCGAGCTGGATGGATCCTATATCGCTATTCCTTGAAAGGGATATATTGCCTGAAGAAAAGTTAGAAGCTGAGAAAGTACGAAGGAAAGCTTCTCGATTTTGGTTGTTCGAGGATAAAAAGCTATATAAATGTTCTTTTTTCTGGACCATATCTGCTTTGCGTACATCCAGAGGCATCAGAATCACTCCTAGAAGAACTACATGAAGGAATTTGCGGAAGTCACACAGGGAGAAGATCCTTATCTCACCAGGCCTTTTCTCAAGGATATTGATGGCCAAGCATGCAAAAGAAGACACAAGAGTATGTTAAAAAGTGTGATCAATGTCAGAGATTCGCTCCAAACATCCATCAGCCAAGAGGAGTTCTTAACCTTCTTTCCAGCCTTTGGTCGTTTGCTTAATGGGGCTTGGATATTGTGGGTCCTTTCCCTAAGGTACTGGGAAATAAAAAGTATCTGTTGGTTGGCATAGATTATTTCACCAAGTGGGTCGAAGTTGAACCTTTAGCTAATATCAGAGACATGGATGTTAAAAGGTTTATTTGGAAGAATATCGTTACTCGATTTGGGGTTCCCCATACCTTCATCTCGGATAATGGCCTTCAATTTGATAGCAAAGCCTTCAGGCAGTACTGTTCTGATCTGCGGATAAAGAATAGATATTCCACTCCAGTCTATCCGCAAGGAAATGGGCAAGCTGAAGCTGTCAATAAGGTTATAGTGAGCGGACTTAAAAAGAGACTAGATGATGCAAAGGGAAGATGGGTGGAGGAATTACTGCATGTCCTTTGGATGTATCAAACAACGCCTCGCTGGTCAACTGGGAAGACCCCATTTTCAATGACATACGGGGCTGAGGTTGTAATCCCTCTGGAAGCAGGTTTCCTGACGCTGAGAACAAATGCATTTACCCCGGACGGCAATGATAGGTTACTGGAAAAAAGTTTAGACTTGATCGAAGAGCGAAAGGAGAATGCAATGGTCCAACTAGCCTACTACCAGCATAAGCTCAAGTAAGGTTATGATACCAATGTAAAGCTGAGGCCGTTGGCCGTGGGAGATCTGGTATTGAGGAAATTTTTGGGAACCACCAAAAATCCAGCCTGGGGAAAATTGGGGCCTAATTGGGAAGGATCGTATCAAATAACTTCAATGGCAGGAATAGGTGTATACTATTTGAAGGATCTAGATGAAAAAACTGTATTCCATCCTTGGAATGTAAACAATCTAAAGAGATATTATTATTAATAAAAACAGTCCTGTTTAGTTTTTTCTTTATTTTATTCTAATTATGTATCATGTGTTTCCCTATCTATTGAAGTGTTAAACAGAAGCTAAGTTATGTTAGGTTCCTCGAACCACAAACTTAGTGGAAATTAATACCCCTTGACATCTATTGAAGTATTAAACAGAAGCTAAGTTATGTCAGGTTCCTCGGACCACAAACTTGGTGGAAATTAATACCCCTTAACATCTATTGAAGTATTAAACAGAAGCTAAGTTATGTCAGGTTTCTTGGACCACAAACTTAGTGGAAATTAATACCTCTTGACATCTATTAAAGTATTAAACAGAAGCTAAGTTATGTCAGGTTCCTCGGACTATAAACTTAGTGGAAATTAATACCCCTTGACATCTATTAAAGTATTAAACAGAAGTTAAGTTATGTCAGGTTCCTCGGACCATAAACTTAATGGAAATTAATACCGCTTGACATCTATTGAAGTATTAAACAGAAACTAAGTTATGTCAGGTTCCTTGGACTACAAACTTAGTGGAAATTAATACCCCTTGAACTGAGTTATGACCAAATTTATATGCCAAAGTAAAATCCATGAGCATCACTTAAAGCATTTTAAGGTACCTTGGACTTGCCTGTTATTTAAACATTTGAATATTTTCTCAAAGTTGGAAACTTATTAGAATTGATGAATTAAAAGCATCTCTTGATGGTGCTGTGGGTTTAACAGTCATAACATACTTGGATTCTCAGTTAAAATATGTAAAACTGTGTTTTCCCTCATATTAGCAAACTTCGCTCTTCTATGGCATATGGTTAATGAACAGAGAACAGTCAAAATGAAAATTGCATAAATAAAAGATAAAATAATAATAACCCATGTAAATTTGGAAAGGTAAAGCGTACATCTCATTAAAACTTGTCTTAAAGTAAAAAAAAGAAAAAAAAAAGAAAAAAACAAAAAAGAAAAAAAAAAGAGGAATTTCATTACATTAACTATAACTACCCTATGTAAAAATAAAGAGTTATGGCTTTAACTTTATTTGGAGCTTGTTCTTGGAGGCTTTGTCAACTGCTTCAGGAGGAACCACTTTTTCTTTTTCCTTAGGGACTTCTCCATAGTTGAGGCTAAAACCTACTCAAAACTTTGAGAAGCTACCTTATCCTGAGGAACCTCTGCGGCCTTGTCCAAGGAGGTGTCTTTAGGAGCTTTAGGCTCTTTGGACTACTCCTGCTGACTAGAAGGAAGAGGATTCTGAGTTTGGGCTTCCTCGGCGAGGTCAGCAACTGTAGAGGCCGCCTCTTCTTGGTTGGAAGGAAGGTCTGAGGCTTATATGGCTGGAGGGAAATAGACATTTTCTAGACTTCTTAGCTCAGAAGAAGCCTTAACCCCAGCTCGGTTGAGAGCTTCTTCCCAAGTTTGAGCACAGTAGGCTTGGCATACGGCAGGGACCTTTGCCTGGAGGGTATCCTTGGTCTCAGCTACGCCGATTTCGTAGCCATGTTGTTCAGCCTCATCCCTTGCCTTCTCAGCCTCTACCTTTGCCTTCTCCACCTCAGCTTTTGCTTTTTCGGCCTGATCTTTGAGCCTTTTGGCTTCTTCCAGTTGTTTCCTAAGGGTTGCCATTTGTTCCCTAGAAGCAGCCAACTGTTCATTGGCCTCACGCAGGTGCTTCCTCTGATCCTCGGCTTGTCTTTGTGTGCTCTCCAGAGCCGAGTCAGCACTTTTCCGGGCATGTTCCTCATCGGCCAGCTTTTTTCTCAACTCTACATTGCTTTGATCAGCAATGTTGAGCGTCTGCACAGCTGCTACCCGCCTTTTTCTTTCATTATCCAGCTACTGGTAGCAGGAGTTGGTTATCTCCTCAAGTCTGAAAGTGGCTTAGACAGCCTAAAAGAAAAGGGTCAATAATATAACAAATAAGAAATATATATATATATATATGATAATTATAAGTAAAAAAAAAGGGGTTAGCATCATACCATGCCCAAATATCTCTTAACATTTAGGAAAACTTCGTTCTTCCTGATATTCCACAGCTCGATCATATCCTTTGGAAGTAACAAAGCCTCTTCCAAGACCGAGGCAACATGGCACCCAATACCCCCGTTGAAGTCCCTGAGTGATGCATCATTTCTCAAGGGCTCACCACCGAGCATGGGTGCTGAGAGCCAAGCCTGAGACTCCGGAGGTTGGTTATCTGTTCTTTCCGTGCCTCGTTGTGACGCATGGCTAACTTTTTGCTGCTTCGCAGCTCGTTGAGTCTCGTCTTCACAAGTAGGACGAGGTCTCCCGGTCTCCATCACATCTTTACCTTTTTGCTCCCTCTTCCTCTTCGGATCAGCAGGATCAGGCCTGGAAGGCAAAGATGGCTGAGGAGGAGGGAGAGGAGATTTGGGAGGAGGAGGAGGAAGTTTGGGATGGGTGGACTTCCCCAATGTGCCTCTCTCGGGTTGATCTTTAATTAACTCCATCAAACTCCTCTAGGACTTCCTCTGGATACCCATTTCGTTTGATGTACTCTCGAGGGATAAGGGCTGGTTGAACGCTTCGAATTCCTTCAAGGAGTATGACATGTCAACAATCCCCCTTCAATTTTCTTTTTCTTCTTCTTCTTTTTCTTCTTCAAGAATGAGTTGGGATGAGGATGCTTTTATTGAAGGGGTGGCAACAAAGAGCGGTTAAGTATGGGGAATGCCTTCAGAAAGTGGAATACCCTCTGGAACAACGAGCCCTTGGTAGGCAACACTAACACGGTGGAACCGAGGATCGTTGGCTTTATCACGTACTTTGGGGTTTGGAAGGCAAGAGAAAGGGGTGTATACCCAAGAATTAGGTGTGCCGCTCGAAGTTGACCATCAGCTTCGTTTACGTACACCTCGGCCCAGAAAATCCTATCTAAACTCTCTTTGTTGACTAAACTGAGCTTGGGTTTAGTAGCACTCTTATCTGCAAAATCATTGAATTAGAGTAAAATTTCGTTAGAGACAGGGATGTTGGGAGACAAAAGAGAAATGCAAACCAATACACATAAATCTATGGCTATACCCCCACCTGGTTTTCCCTCCTTAGTTGGACAGGGTAGGCCATCGTGCCATTCCCCAGAAAAGATTAAGAAATCCTCCTTTAAGTTTTTTTTTGAAGTGGGGAGACACTGGATTAACCTTACTTCGGGATGCCTCAACTTAAGGTAGTATCCCTGTCCTTTTAGATGGTGTAAGTTGTATACCCAATTCACATCGTGGTGGATCAAATTGAGGTTCATTCTCTTGTTTAGAGCTTCTATACTTCCTAATACCCTAAACATATTTGGGGCGCATTGGGTGGGAGATAGTCTAAAGAACCTAAGATAGTTCCTAGTAATGGGGCCCATATGAATGGTCATCCCTCCCTCTATAAAGGCGATCATGGGTATAACCACTTCTCCTGTTTTCCTAGCATCTACCCTATTAGGACATATGTGTTTCACATATTAAGAACATATGTCATGATTTTATGTAATTGGATTATCCTTTGACAAAACGCACTTTACTTGTATTTGGGTAGATTTAGGATGTTTTAAATACTTCAAGAAACCTTGTTTCAAGATCAAGTATTGAAGCTCTCAAGTCTGTTCAAGAAAACAAGTTCAGAGTGCAAAATCATTAAAGCTCGACAGTTGGCTCGACAGCTGCATCTATCGAGTTTAAGGAAGCTGTTCTTCATTCAGTGTGCTCGACACCTGCTCGACACCTGCTATTTGTCGAGATTTAAGATTTTCAGAATTCCAATATGATTTTCTTGGGATCTGTGAATGTATCTTTGGGCTTTCTTTTCTCCTAATCCTAGACATATAAAAGGATCAGTTTAAGGGACGTTAAAGTGTTCACAAGTTGCACAAGCTTTGAGCAAACTCTGTTCATGCAAATTGTGACTGGAGACGAAGTTCCTGCCCTAGTTCATCTCTTTCTCTTAAAGAAGTTGTTGTATATGTGCACCGTAGGATTTTGTGACCAAGCATATTTTTGATCTTCATCGTGTGGATGAACTGAAGAACTTTGCAATCAACAACCTTCTTAGTTGGTGATTGAAGTCGTGTACTGGGATCTGCGCAATTGGTTAGTCACGTACTAGGAGTTGTGCATTTGAAAGGGGAACTGTCACTACAGAACAAGTCCAATTGGGTATTGGGGTAAGAGTTCAACTGTAGGTTAGTAAGGTACTTGGGTTCCTTTACTTGTAACCGCTTGTTGTGATAATAGTAGAGTTTCGGGAGTGGTGACCTGAAAATCACCCGGTAGGGTTTTTGCCGTTAGGTTTTCCCTATTCGTAAACAAATCACCGTGTTATTTATTTTCCACTGCATAATTAGTTTATTGCTAATTTGTTTGTGCTACCACACATTTGCATGATAAATTGATTAATTAATAAATTGGTTAATTAATTAATTAATTTTTATCACAAGAAGTCATTCAGTTTGTGGCCTATCAAGTGGTATCAAAGCAGGCATACTCTGATTAGGGTTTAATCTTTGCTGTGTTGATCCATTGACCCCTGTTTGTCATGGATAGAGGATAGTCATTAATCATACCTCCTTTATTTGATGGCACTAACTATGCATACTAGAAAGTATGCATGAGAGCTTTCTTGCAGTCTTTAGATGAGAAAGTGTGGCAAGTTGTGGAGATAGGCTGGACAAAGCCTACAGAAGCGCCAGCCAACTGGGATGATGCCAAGATTAAGGTAGAAAACTTCAACAGCAGAGCATTGAATGCATTATTTAGTGCTGTCACCAATGAGGAGTTCAAGAAGATATCCTTAACTGAAACTGCCAAGGAGGCTTAGACCATTCTCTAGACAACCTATGAGGGTACTAAGGCTGTCAAGGACTTAAAGCTTCAGAGGCTCACTACAAACTTTGAAGAGATAAAGATGGAGGAGGATGAATCTTTCAATGAGTTCTATGCCAAGCTAAAGAACATAGTGAACTCAGCCTTCAATCTTGGGGAAACCATTCCTGAACCCAAGACTGTGAGGAAAGTGTTCAGATCTCTACCCGAGAGATTTCATGCCAAGATTACGAAAATAGAGGAATCAAAGGATATTGACAAGATTCCTCTGACTGAGCTGGTTGGAAACTTGTAGACCTACGAGCTAGGGTTGACAAGAATAGGCAAGTCGGGTAAAAGTAAGAGTATGGCACTGGAGGCCAAGAGCAGTGAAATAGATGAATCTTCTGATGATGAAGATTCCAAGATGAAGTCCTACATTACCAGGCAGTTCAAGAAGTTTATGAAGAACGCCAATGGAAAGGGTTTCGACAAGGACCGTAGGCAATCCAGTTCTTCTCAGTTTAAAGGCCAAGACAAAGGGAAGAAGGATGCTAAGGAAGGTGGTCAGTACACTATTCCCTCAGGACCTAAGTGCTTTGGGTGTCAAGGCTTCGGTCACATGAAGCATGAGTGTCCTACATACCTCAAGAGCATTGGGAAGAGTAAGACACTTGCTATTACCTTGAGCGACACTGAGCCTGAGGATGATTCCGACAATGAGGATGACGGAATCTTAAATGCCTTCACGGCCACTGTCAATCCTATTGATGGGATTGTTGAAGATGTGGTTGAAGAAGAGGAACTGGTGGAATCCAAATTTGAGAAGATGGATGATCAAAATGACATCCATACAGCCTATGAGAAACTGTACAAGCTTTCTGAGAAGCATGAGAAACTGTATACGCTAACCACCAAGAATCTCAGTGATGTGGAACTTGACCGTGAGGAGCTTTCCACAAAGTTTGATGAGGCTAATCAAACTATTGGAGCACTGATGTTTGAGAACAATTTCTTGGCTGTGAAGACCAAGAAGCTTGAAGATGAGCTATGTCAAGTTAGAGCTCAATTGGAAAGGACTTTAAGCGCAAAGCTAGATGAGATGCTAAGCATTTACAAATCTGCTTCAAATCGAACAGGCTTAGGGTATGGTCTTTCTTCCTCTAATACTGCTTCTTCTAGTACTACTATTTTTGTTCCTCCTGCTAATAATCTTAAAACTGAGAACAATGAGATTAAAACTGAATTAGCTAGTGAGAACTTAGACAAGGGTAAATCTATCTTAGGAGCACCCCCTAAGTTTAAGAAGAAAGATGTTAAAAACCCTAGGGTTAAGAAGGCTAACTCTCAAAAGCCTAAACAAAAGAAGTAACATCTCTGTCATCATTATGGAGCTACTGGTCATACTCAACCAAATTGCTACAAGTGGCTTGCCACTCAACAGAGCAATGACATGATAGCATCTGGGAACCAGAATCAGCTTCAATCCTCTCTTGCTCCCCTTGGTGATTTTCTCAAAACCCTCATGTTCCTTTTGAACTTGAACGGTTTTAATTCTTCCCCTTCATTGCCAGTTCAAGGGTTTGCTAGACGGAAAGATTCTTTCAAGGTGTGGATGGAAAATGGCTCCAAGTGATTCTGTCACTTTTCTCTCTCTCTTCTTGTTTTTGTGTGTGCATTACTTATGTGTTCTACTTTCATGTTTTGAGTCGGTCTAGTTTTTATGCTTTGTTTGTTTAACATGTTTTTGTTTGGTTATTTTTCAGTTTTTGCTTTGCTTTGTTTTTTCTTTATAAAAAAAAAAATTTGAAAAAAAAAAAATACAAAAACAGTGTGTGTTTTGTGTACTTTGGTACTTGTGTACCTTGGATGGCCATTGAAACAAAATCTTCTAAATTTTGTATCATTTGTAGCTTAGATGAGCATCTCTATGCACAACTAAGCAAGTGAGCTTTGTGGCTCGTGTTTGTGATGAGTACGATTAAATTGTCTCTTAAACTTAACATGCATATCACTCTTTTTGATAGGAAGGACTAAAAAAATCCTGAGAAAAAGGCATAAATAACCATCTCACCACTGTTGCCCGTCAATCATAATATGACACTTGTATGCTTCGGCATAGCAAAAGTGCAGTGTCAATGACATTTGTGTGCTTAGGCATAGTAAAATTTGAATGTCAAATATCATTGGGTAATTCTTTTCTCTCTCTAATAAGCCCATGCATGATATGTTTAAAAGAAAAATATGCAAAGAAAAATCAAAAGCAAAAAGATAAAATATGATTTAAATATGATTGCAAGCGTGTATTCTAGGAGATGTTGGAGTTATAGGATGTACCTCAAAGGTGATAGTCCCCATCAAGTAGTTATGATTGTGTGTGAGTGAAAGTGATTTTCTCATATCTCAAATCGTCATAACATGCATACACTTATGCAATCTTACAATGTTTTTCACACACAACACGCAATATTCTATGCTATTCTTGATACATATGTAGGTACAATGTGATTTGGCCATCACGAGGTTTTACATATATTAATGTATGCTCTCTAAACTGTCTAGACTTGTTTTTGAAATATAAAATTGGTTAGACCTGTTGTGTGTGTGTGTGTGTTTTTGGAGATCCACGTGCTTAAATTTTCATTTGAGAGATGTTTTTAAGAGCTTAATATGTTGATTGGATCGTTGGTTGAGTTGCATGTTGAATTGCATTCATGTCTGTGTTTTTCACATCTGGAAAAACTGTTTTTAAAAGCTGGCTCAACACCTCCTTGATACCTCCTCGATAACTGGCTATCTGTCGAGCTTCCTAAAGCTTTTTCTTATCGCAATCTCGCCTGCACCTCGATACCTGGTGGATTGATCGAGATTGGGTCTGTATGCTTCATAGCTTCTCGACACCTGGTGGATCAATCAAGCTTCTATTCTTAAGTCTGATGAGTTGATCCTTAATACCTCCTCGACACCTCAGCTGTCGATGAGCATTTCCTCGACACCTCCTCGATAGATCGCTCGATACCTCTCGATACCTGCATCTGTTAAGATTTACTGGCTTTCCTATATAAAGCCTTTGCGTGATCCGGCTCTTATTTCCATCGATCTCTCTCTCGATACTTCTCTGTTTCTCTCCCAAAAACACTCCAATCTCACTCCTATCTTGGTTCTCAAGGAGTTTACAAGGTTTTTCAAGTTTTTCTTCACTTGGTAAGCTTCTAATCCTTTCTCATTCATGCATTTCATGTTTTGAAACCTATGATTTGGGGTTTTTGAAAATTTTTGGGGTTTTTCAAAATTGATGAGATTTCATTGAAATTTTGGGTTGGGTTTTCACTTAAATGTGTTTAAAACCTCATACATTGCATCACATTTGCATTATAATGGTATTGCCATGCATTTAGATGTGTGCTATATGTTTGTGTGCTGATAGATTTGGATTGGACTGTGTTTAGGGATGAGCTCATGTTTGCTTTCTGTGAGCGCCCTTTTTCTTGGGGTGAGCGTTTTTTTACACCATGTCCACCTTTTGCTAAAGGTCCTAAATTCATGAACATGGTGATGACTTTTGTTTTGCATCCTCTCTCTCACTATAACTCCATCACAGAGCCTCGTGCTTGATTTTTGTTGTCTCTTCTTGAGCATCTTATCATAGACTTTCCTTCTCATTTCATTTTATCTATTATAGATGTTCATTTAGATTCGGCGTCTCATGATAAGCTCATCTTTCCTTCCGCTATCACGAGGATTCTACGCAATTTTTCCGTTCCTTTTTCCTCTTCCGACCATTTTACCGTCATGTGTGCCATAGATTACATACCGTTAAACATTGTGAGGCCCAGCTTCGGTCGTGGCAATTGGATTCAGCAGCTCCTTCCTCCCGTTCTGCTCCATCCCATTCGGCTCCATCCACATTGGCTCCTCCTTCTTCTTCGGGCGATGTGTCTCTAGGAGATATCATGGTGCAGCTGCAGTGCATGGATGCTCGCCTCGATACACTCTCTACGGAGTTGTATCAGGTGAACGTTTGTGTCGGTCGTATTGCACGACGACAAGTGTCCATTGGTGGTTTTGCTCCTGAGGCTACTCCTTCACCACCTTTTCCCGTGGCTTCTGCTTTTGAGGATGAGGATGATGATGATGGTGATGACAATGATGCTTTAGTTGATGCTGATGGAAATGCTAGCTCTATCGATGAGATGTTTACTTGACATTCTTACCCTTTGTCATTCGTGACAAAAAGGGGGAGTAGTTTTGGTATGAGAGTAGTCCATCTTAGGGGGAGAGTTAGTATAGAACCATTTTTGTTAGGGGGAGTGTTGATACTTTTTGAGGGATGTAGTGAGGATAGTATGTATCTTTTCTTTTCTTTCTTTTTAGATACATTACTCTTGTACATGAGGTCTTGTGACCATTTATAGAAATACATTGTACTTATCTCTTTCTTTATATTGATGTATGTTTTTCTTTCACCTACCCCTTCATGTGTTGTTTCTTTTCTCTCTTTATACACATGTTTCTTATACTTGTATGCAATCTATTATTTCAGTTTCACACAAAGATACCTTGATGAGTTTTGTTTAAAGTGTTTTAGAAATACAGGTTGTCAAAGTCTACTTGCCATAAACTCTTTTCTTGCAAAGTTTTTCAAGAGTTTGTGTTAGGATAGATTTTATTGTATTCAACAAGTAAATATGAGTTGAGTGATTTATGACTTCTCTCATATGTTCATTTGCTTGTTGTGGTTTTGTCACGGATTGCCAAAGGGGGAGATTGTTAGAACATATGTGTTTCACATGTTAAGAACATATGTCATGATTTTATGTAATTAGCTTATCCTTTGACAAAACGTACTTTACTTGTATTTGGGTAGATTTAGGATGTTCTAAATACTTCAAGAAATTTTGTTTCAAGATCAAGTATTGAAACTCTTAAGTCTGTTCAAGAAAACAAGTTCAGAGTGCAAAATCATTGAAACTCGACAGCTGCATCTATCGAGCTTAAGAAAGCTGTTCTTCATTTAGTGTGCTCGATAGCTACTTGACACCTACTATCTATCGAGATTTAAGATTTTCAGAATTCCAATATGATTTTCTTGGGATCCGTGAATGTGTCTTTGAGCTTTCTTTTCTCCTAACCCTAGACATATAAAAAGATCAGTTTAAGGGCTGTCAAAGTGTTTACAAGTTACACAAGCTTTGAGCAAACTCTGTTCAAGCAAATTGTGACCAGAGACGAAGTTCTTGCCCTAAGGTTTTGTGACCAAGCATCTTCTTGATCTTCATCGTGTGGATGACCTAAAGAACTTTACAACTAACAACCTTCTTAGTTGGTGATTGAAGTCGCGTACTGGGATTTGCGCAATTGGTTAGTCACGTACTGGGAGTCGTGCATCTGAAAGGGGAACTGTCACTACAGAATAAGTTCAATTGGGTATTGGGGTAAGGGTTCAACTGTAGGTTGGTAAGGTACTTGGATTCCTTTACTTGTAACCGCTTGTTGTGATAATAGTGGAGTTTCGGGAGTCGTGACCTAAAAATCACCTGGTGGGGTTTTTGCCGTTAGGTTTTCCCCATTCGTAAACAAATCACCGTGTTATTTATTTTCCGCTAAAATAATTAGTTTATTGGTGATTTGTTTGTGCTACCATGCGTTTGCATGATAAATTGATTAATTAAGAACTTGGCTAATTAATTAATTAATTTCTATCACAAGGGATCATTCAGTTTGTGGCCTATCATACCCATTCCCCATGGGCAGCATATCTCATGCCCACTATTGATGGGATCCTATACTTGGCCCTAAAACTTTCCATACCCTCCTCGGACTCAACTAAACGTTTGAACTTACCCATTTTTCTAAGAGGTTTTGAAGTAAAATTAACAAGTTTAAAACGAAAACTAAGAGGGTTTAAGAAAACTTACAAGTTCAAAAAAGGAGTCCTTGGACAAATTTCTAGTATTTGTGAACGTACAGGGAGATGAGAAAGAGAGAAAGAGAGAGACAGGTTCAATGTATAAGCTCTAGGACTGTGTGATTGTTGAAAGTAGGAAAAGGAATTGATTTGAAAAGCTATTTATAGTGGCGCAGAAGTTAAAAGCGGGAAAGTTCCCACTCGTAAAACTAGAAAAATCCTCCACCGTTCGATTTACATCCCACTGTTGAACATGGGGGATAAGGTGCCGCAAAATTTAATGATGGCACGCTTTGGACGCTGAAGCATCAGAAGCGTGCCTTGAGCAGGTAAAAAGGCATTTAGGAGATCAGGAATACAGAGTAAAATCATAAGCAGGATGGGCTGAGGGCATCAAAATCATCCTTTCCTCCCGAGGAGTCGAAAAACAAGATTTTGAGGGGCTATTGTGGGGGCCAGTTAGTCAAGAGGTATTATTAAGGTTGTATGAATTGGGCCTATGGCCCAATCTGAGGGCATTAGCTAATCCGGAAATGACCAAATGAGGTTATAATGGGAATGGTATAAAGAGTAAAATAAAGATAGTACGAGATAAGTCCGACACACGTCCGAGGAGAAAAGCCATATCGGGAACAAGGATCCGAGGTCAGTAAGAGTGTTATATCACCCTAGACCTTCTTCAAAGTTACATCACAACTAGGAGTTGGACATTGGACAAGGGGTAAGCAAAAGGAGGCAACAAATATCTTCAAAAGTTGCTACCTCCACATTAAATGCCTCCTCACTAATTCTCTGACCGCATTAATGTGGAGGTGATACCTGAACAGTGACCAAGCAGTCTTACAGCTACTATTTGATGGTTTTGGGAGTTGTTGGATGGGACAAGAAGAAACTCCTAGAATCCAACCTACACATGTATGGTAGGGATAACACCAAGATTGTAATATATAGCAAAAGGGGGGATCGAGAAAAAATCATAAAATCTAGGCAATAACATTATGAATTCTTGTAATAGTGTTCATCACTAAGATATTATAAGATAAGTTTCTCAGTTTGTGCCGAGGACAAATTTTCTTACTTTACTTATGTTTAATAATCTTAATTCAGCAACTGTTATGGTCCATCTTTTAGAGTAGAACTAGTTCTTTCACCCACGCTCTATAAATTCATTGTTTGGGCTTGTTGTGCTTAAACCCAATCCTACACTGGGTCTAATCCAAATACTGTCCTTACAAGTAGTATAAGTAAATTTATAATTACTCTATTAATTATACCTTGTTAAGCCAATGGATATTCGAGATACATAGATAATTAAAAAAAGAAAAGTGTTCTTTATTTTCTATAAAAAAAAAAAAAAGAATTAGAGATATCAACACTATGTTTTAAACCTTTTCGAATAACTAAAGCATGGTTTTTTTATTTTTTATTTTTAACTTCTGCCCTTTTTCCTTTAGGTGGAAAAAGTTTTTTTTTTTCCTCTACACCTTAGTCCTTACAATGTGTGCAAGGAGTAGACCATGCCACATTTTTGGATTTGACATAGAAAACCATATCAAAGAGATTTGAAAGAAAATGAGAATTTGATTTCAAGTACATGAATTAGATATCACTATTATATGATTATACAAAGGCAAATATTTGGTGCACACTTTGTTTTTTTCCTTTTCTCTTCTGTCCCATCCGTTACATGCAATCCTAGGACCCCCCAGTGGTCCATACTTTTATCCTTATGGATGACCCCTTTCACCCAAGAGAGTTTGGGTGGACAGAGTGTAGTGAATCAGGTTTTAGCAATGACTTGTTTGCTGATGAAGTTGAGTCAAAGCTTCAGACTAGTGATGAAGAAGAGTTACCTTTTGCCAGGCATGGACCAGTCTTAGAAGCTAATCTTGAAGAACTTTCTAATCAACGTGATTTCTGGATCTCCTGTACAATAGGTTTTATTCTTGATTACTGCCGATTTTCTGTTTCACATCTCCAGCATATTATTAGTACTGTATGGCGTATCCAGGGAGCTGTTCATGTTGTGGGAAGGGATTCTTCCTTTTATCTCATTCATTTTGAGTCTATGGATGATCTGAACCATGTTTGTGAGGAAGGCCTTTGGTCGGTTGATGGTGCTTTGTTTATTTTGGAAAAGTGGAGGCTGAACCTTGTAATCAGCAAGCTCCAAGTGAATTTCATCTCAGTGTGAGTCCAATTTCACAACTTACTATTGGAGTATCAGTATCTCGAGCTAGTGGAGAGAATGGGACAGTTAATGGGTGTTTTTGAGAGATTGGATTGGGAAGACAACATACCTCGCAACATCCACTTCATGCGTGCCAGAGTTCGCATTGATCCGTGGTCACCTGTGGTATCAGGCTTCGTTCTGAGGTTGGATGATTCAATGCAGGTACGAGTGCATCCATAAATTATGTAACAAATGTGGCCTAATTGGCCATACAAAAAACCAATGCACACAAAGCATGGATGATATCGAGGTGAGTATAGTCCGACAGAGGTTTTGGATCTAGAGATTGCACCAGGTACATTTTAGTTTTGATGCCCTTGAACCTCTTTTTTCAAATGAACGTAGAGCCTTTTTTAATCAGAGAAGTCGTTGGACTAGCCAAATTCATTTTGGGAATCTCATGCAACCTCATCGCCCCCAACCCCAGCCCAGAACCTCATGTAGGCCCTCATACCCATAATTCTAACCCACACACATATTCTGACCCAATGAACCCCCCACATGCTAGTACCCAGCCACAACAACATGTTGGACCCCCACAACCAAAAAATTTATAGGAATTCGAACATGCACACCTAAACTCAACAATTAATTTCCTCAACCTTGGTCATCACCATTTACCTTCAGCTCCACCTAACTCACTAGTATTTCATGTTTCATCTCTTTTTGTTTCTCCCCATCAATCTCAAACCTCTGATATACCCTCACCCTAACCCTAACGACAAAAACCCTTTAACCCAGTACCTGATTCCACCTTCTCTACGAGACCCCCTTGGTTGCCCCCTGTTTCTACTGATTTAAGATGGATTTGGGTCGGCCAGGATGGCCCTTTCATAACCAATGGGGAGTTCAGGGAGCAGAGACAAACTTCCTCTGACTTTGAGACAAAGAGTGATTCTCTTGCTGCTACCCTATTTAATCTTAACATCATAAATGAGACTCGACCAGAGGTCATGCAAGGTGCAACGTGGAGTCATGGACAAATCCCGGAATCTCTGGAGTCATTTATAGAGCCTTTAGTTCAGAGGACGATTTAGGTTTGAGTTGGGTAATTCTAGTAATGGTCCTAGGTTGTCCAGGACATAAGTAAAGTGCTATCAAAGTCAACGAACTCATGACAATGTGAACCAAGTGGGTTTGGGCCTTGAGAGGGAGGTGAACAGCACAAACAAACACCAAAAAGGGCAAGAAGATGTAGACCCAAGCCCAACAAGGGAGGCTGAGGTCCAAACCTTGAGTGATCCGGAATTGGGGTCTCTGAGATTGAGCCCTGAGTCTCATAATTCTGCCCAATTTGATCCTAGCCTAGCATCATGTGTTCAATGCAAGGACTGCTGGCCCATTTCTACTTCTACTAAGGTTTCGAAGAAAAGATTGAGGGAGGATTTTGGGAGGTTTGGTCGTAACCTTAGACCATGCCATCTGTGTGGTTTCATTTCAAAGGTGGATATTGGGCAAAATCAAAAGGGTAACTCTATTGCTGAAGAGGACTGTCAAGCTTATGCTTAGATTAAGGATAGCAATTAGAATGATATGTACCCTGGATATCCAAAAGGGTTATGGGAAGCTAACCCCAACAAGCTCCCCATAATCCATGAGGATTCTCAACTGGAACTGCAGGGGTTTGGGCAAGTCCTTTACAGTTCAGCAATGCAAGAAAATTGCCCTTGAGTCCAAGCCTGCCATTATTTTTCTTATAGAGACTCGGCTGGTACAAGGTAAAGGGAGCATTATATGGGAGAAGTGTGGTTTTGCAGAAGGTTGGGAGTTGCCAAGAGAGGGTCTTAGCGGTGGGCTGCTGCTTGCTTGGTTGCCATAGCTTCAGCTTCATATTTGCTATGAGTCCAAGCACCTTGTCCATACCAACTTAGTGGACAACCAAGGTAACCCACTCTCTATTACTTTCATTTATGGTAATCTTGAAATGTCTAAAAGGGAAGAAGTGTGGAACAAACTTAGATCTTTAAAATTATTAGCTCATCCAACAATCAAGTTGGTGCTCAGCTATCTCCGTGTTGCCCAAGTTTTTAGTTACCAAACAAATTAAATAGAAGTCCCATATTCTATAAAGTAGCAATAACATCTACTAGTTTGTACTAGCTAATGGTTTATAATTGATACAATTCAATACATATTATTATCTTATTTCATTTTTTTTCATAGGCTCATAGCACAAGCAATGCATGCTTCTTAAGGCCCTAACACAACCAATATTAGCTGCAATAGAATGCATAGTATTTCTTAGGTCTAATGCAACGTACCTCTAGCTTAGACATTATAGAATTGAGAAAACACAAAAAAGGAGAATTTAATGCAGTATCAATAATGATAATAATAATAATAATGATAGTAAAAAAAGGAGCCCAAAAGGTTGGTGCACCAGTGACTTGCCACTGGTAATAATTATATGAAGGAATTGATTCTTGTAGTTGACATTATGATACTTGAATGAATCACATCCAACTTTGACTTCAACAGGTCAGACTTTACCACACACAACCAGTAGAAATGATTCCTTTCACTTCCATAACATCTTCTTTATTGGGCATTGCAGCGTTGACAACTTCAATCTTGAGAGTGACATTTGATTTTTTTTTTTTTTGGGTGCGCGTGGATGTGCATAGTGTTGAAACACAAATTGAGATTGAATGAATTAAAAAAAAAAAAAATTAAAAAAGTGTTAAAGAGTTAAAAAGTTAAAGTTTAAAAATAAGATGGTGAAAATTAATGTGAGATGAATTAGTAGTATTGCACTCCATTTTTGCCTCTTCTTAAAATTCGTTCCAAAAAATATTGCAATGTGAGAACAGTGCAATGTGGTATAAGATGAAGAACTTGAAGTATTTTAGAAGATTAATGAGGCTGATGGCACTCTAACTCATTTAGGTTATAGAATCTTGTCCCAAATAAGTGTGTCACATACAAAATGAGTGCAATGCACATTGTGAGCGCAAAATTTCCACAAATTTCTGATTCCATGGGGGGTTTGGCTTATCTCTAGTATTTTTTTTTAATTCGACATATTCTTTTGTTCTAAATATACAATAACAAGTGATAGTGGGTTTTAATTTTCACATTTTATTAAGTTAATGGGTGATGTGACAGTTTTTTATTAAAACAAACAGAGATTTTTTTAAAAAAGTATTTGAGATAAGCCAAACCTATTCTATGGAGTCTAAAATATTAATATAGCTTAATTGGTGTTTAATGCATTTAGACCCCCATCATATTTACTTAGGCTTTTGCACTTAAATCGAACAATAATTGGGACATGAAAAGCAAGAAATCTCTATTTTGCCATTCTTTGATTCTTGCATAGCCTTTTGGTCATGTTATTTTAATTTTTAATTTATGAAAGTCTTTTGGCTTCTTTCACACATTAGAAAATGAGTGTGAGTTAAAGAGGTTTAAAGCCTGTGCTGTATATTTAAGAGTTAGGCCTTTTTGGATATACACCACTGTAAGTTTCTTTAAAACCTTCTCCCCTCTCCTCGTGTGTGTGTGTTAAAAATATTTAGTATTCTCAAAAAAAAAAAAACAAAAAAAAACTTCCACTTCTACAAAAATAACTATATAATTCTTTTTACTAGTAATTTACACACATACACACTCAGTGAATCTTAAAACAACAATTTAAATTCAAATTTTAACCATCCATGAATAATTGGGATTTGGAGAATCCATGTACCAATATGTGCTTCTCAATAATAATGAAATAACTGTAAAGAAATAGATATTCAAGTAGAAATTCATACTTAATAAAGCAGCCTTGTAGATCATATGACAAGGTCTATTCAACCACCAAGCTTAGTGCCATTAGAGGTGATAGATTGAATGAACCCATAGAAACAGTGCACAAATTACTAATAGAATTTATTTGAACTTCTTAATGAAGTCATAGATGTGAGAATCGGTTTCCTCTGCTCTTTCTTGGTTGATGAAGTGACTCACCCCTTCCATCACAATAGCTTCCTCAAAAATGGCACATCTTTCTTGAAATCACCATTGTGTATGTATTCCTTTGTCCCCAGGGTGGTGTACACCATGTCCAAATCCCCCACTATGAACTTCACAAGTACCTTCACTTGCACTCTGGTCCATTTTTCTATGACCTCCCAGTTTCTGCAATAATCAGAAACTAATTCTCAAACATTTGTTTTATGAATACCAAAGTACTGGGACATTTAATGTTAAGGAAGGCCAAGATTTAAGTTTCATGCTTATATTTTATGTGAACCCAAGATTTTGGTTCTTTTGTTGATTAAAAACGTGCCGGGTGAGCGTCTTGGAAGAGGATATCTCCATTTGAAATGAATCAATCTCATGTTTCATATTAAATATTACAAATCTAAGATATAGTCATTTAAAAAAACATGACTCTATGCATAGTTAGATTTAAGAATTAAAACCTTAAACATGAAATGGGCACCTAGAATTTGTTACATATCAAGTCTTAAGCATAAGAAATGTTTTGACATTTAGATTCTGAAACATTTTCATTGATGTTTGTAACATACTGGTCAATTGCTCGGTAGTAGTTCAATCCTCCAGTGAAGCCTTTCCGGTCAAATTTTGTGACATAATAAGTAAGCTCTTCTTTTGAAAGCCAAGAGGGAAAGGAAATTGAAGCGTTGGTACGGATTCTAAATGCATTTCCTTTCGGGAAGCAGGGTGGACTTGGTTTTTGAATTGAGAAAATGGTCTTGACTACATTTGCTATACCTATTTTAGCAATCTCAGCTTCAATTTCTCCTGGTGCCTGCAACACATATGGAAATATCAAAGTAAAATTGGGTGTCGATATAAGATATTAGTTACCAAGTTTTAGTTTTCAATTTTCAGAGTCCAAGATTAGCCTCTTATAACTTGGAATGTAACGTGCACGAAAGTCTAAGCCTAAAAATCTTGAGCAAGAATCATAAAAAAGCAAATAATGTGACTTAGAGAGCCTTTGCTCAAATCAAACAAGTGATAGGCCAAAAACGAATTGACTCCTTGTGATAAATTAATTGATTAATAGCCAAGTTTATTAATTAATCAAATTAACATGCAAAGTGCGTGATAGCACAAACAAATCACCAAATAACTAAATATGTAGCGGAAAATAAATGACATGGTGATTTGTTTACGAATGGGGAAAACCTACATAGCAAAAACCCCATTGGGTGATTTTCAGGTCACTACTCTTGAAATTCCATTATTATCACAACAAGCGGTTACAAGTAAAGAAATTCCAGTATCTTATACCAACCTATAGTTGAATCCTTACCCCAATACCCAATTGAACTTGTTCTGTAGTGATAATTTCCCCTTTTGATGCATGGCTCCCAAGTACATGACTAACCAATTGTGTGGATCCCAGTACGTGACTTCAATCACCAACTAGAGAAGGTTGTTGGCTGTAAAGTTCTTCAGTTCATCCACACGATGAAAATCAAGAAGATGCTTGGTCACAAACCCTACGGTGCACAAATACAACAACTTCTTTAGAAGAGATGAACAAGGGCAAAACTTTGTCTCCGGTTACAAATTGCTTGAACAAACTTTGCTCAACACTTATGTAACTTGTGTATACTATGACGACCCTTAAAATAATCCTTTTATATGTCTAGGGTTGTGAGAAAAGAAAGCCCAAATACATAATCACGGATTAGAGTCAAAATAGAACTGGAATTCTATTTTTCATAAAGCTCGACAGATACCTGTCTGTCGAGATGCTATCGAGTAGCTATTGAGCCACGGGGCTAGAACAACTTCTTAAGCTCAATGGATAGCTAGCTATCGAGTTTTAATGAACAGCACTTCTTCAGCTTGAATCTTGGATAGACTTGCATGTCTTCAACACTTGATCTTGAAACACAGTTTATTGAAGTATTAAACATATCCTAGACTTACCCAAATACAAGTAAAGTGCGTTTTGTCAAAGGATAAGCCAATTACATAAAATAGTGACATATGTTCCTAACAAGTGACTCACATATGTCCTAACAATCTCCCCCTTTGGCAATCAATGACAAAACCACAGCAAACAAATGAATATAAGAGAGAAATCATAAATCATTCAACTCATATTCACTTGTTGAATACAATAAAATCTATCCTAACACAAACTCTTGGAAAACTTTGTAAGAAGAGAGTTTATGGCAAGTAGACTTTGGCAACCTGTATTTCTGAAACACTTTAAACAAAACTCATCAAGGCATTTTTGTGTGAAACATAAATAATAGATTGCATACAAGAATAATAAACATGTGTATAAAGATAGAAAAGAAACAACACCTGTAAAAGTAGGTGAAAGAAACATATATCAACATATATAAAGAAGATAAGTACAATGTATGTCAAAAGTGGTCACAAGACCCATGTACAAGAATAAATGTATCTAGAATAGAGAAAAGAAAAAGATACAAGTAATCCTCACTACATCCCTCAAGATATCAACACTCCCCTAACTAAAATGTCCTATACTAAATCTCCCCCTAAGAATGACTACTCTCATATCCAAAACTACTTTCCCTTTTTGTCACAAGTGACAAAGGATAAGAGTGTCAAGTAGACATCTCATCGGTAGAGCTAGCATCTCCATCATCATCATCCGAAGCATCATCGTCATCACCATCATCATCATCCTCATCCTCAGAATTAGATGCCACTAGAGGAGGTGGTGGAGGAGAAGCCTCAAGAGCATAACCACCTATGGTTGTCTGTCATCGTGCAATACGGCCAACACGAACGTTCACCTAATACAACTTTGTAGAGAGTGTATCAAGGCGAGCCTTTATGCGATGCAGTTGCGCCATGATGTCTCCTAGAGTCATATCGCTTGTAGAAGAGGAAGGAGCAGATGGGGATGGAGCAGAACGAGATGGAGTTGAACGAGAGGGAGGAGTTGCTGAATTCGACTATCGTGACCTCAATTGCGCCTCGCTACGTTTAACGGTAGCATAGTCTATGGCACACATGACAAAAAAATGGTCAGAAGAGGGAAAGGGAATAGAAAAATGGCATAGAATCCATGTGGTAGCCGAAGGGAAAGTGAGCTTATCACAGGTAGCCGTATCCCTATACACATCTAAGATAGAAAGAATAAAATGTGAAGGAAAATCTATAGTGAGGTGCTCTAACAAAGCCAGCAAAAATCGAGCACGAGGCTCTGTGATAGAGTTATAGTAAGAGAGTGGGTGCAAAACAAAAGTCATCACCATGTTTATGAATCTAGGATCTTTAGCAAAGGCCTTACATGGTGTAAACTGATGATCACCCCAATCTACAGGACGCTCACAAAAGGCAAAAATCATCTCGTCTTTGGACACAGTCCTTAGATGCTCACAACCGGGGTAGTCAGGATGCTCTACCCTCAGAACATGAAGCACATCCGCAACAAGCTGTGTTGTGACTATAATGCGTGTGCCTCAAATGCGAGTAGAAAAGAGAGGTACGAAAAATCGAATCCATGCATGTTGGAGTAAAACTCCTGGATCAGCACGGATGGACAAGTGATCGGAACGTCACACAGTGACTCCCATCCTCGACTATGAATGACAGTGGGAAGGTTAGTGTCGGCGAAGTCCGCCAAAATGACTCAGCGTTCTGAATGAACACCTTGTCAAGAAAAGTTCTCTGAGAAGTCCTTTCGAGCATCCTCATCACAGAACTTAATATGAGAAGGAGTAGGATCAAAAAAAGACGATGCCCCGGAATGAAGGGGGTTCTGGGACAGAGCAGATTTATGCTTAGGTGCCATAGACACGACTAACGTAAACAGAAAGAGAGGGAGAGAAAGAGAGACAATTAGAAAAGTCCCAAAGCAATTCAAATGTAACAAGTATATTGAAAAGAGAGTACGTATGCATGGGGAATGCATGAACATGTGATATTCAAAACGAATTGCATCATGGGCTTAGCCCAATCCAATCCTACCAACACACAATCAATTTGCATACATCTAAATGCATGATAATATGTTATAATGCTTATGTGGTGCAATGCATGAGATTTTAAACTCATTTAATCAAAAACCCATCCCAAAAATTTCAGTAACAACTCATTAATTTTGAAAAAGCCCAAAATTTTTCAAAAACCCCAAAACCTAGGTCTAAATGCATGAAATGCATGAAAAATGAGAGAAAAAGAACACATACCAAGTGATTAGAAGCAAGGAAAGGCCAAAAATCACGTGGGTTGAAGGTTTAGAGGGAGAAGAAAGTGTTTGAGAGGTGAATAGGCACGGATAGATCAAGAGAGATCGAGGAAATGAGAACCGGATCGCGAAAAACCTATATATAGATCCTCAGTAATTCTCGACAGATAGAGGTATCGAGAGGTGTCGAGACATCTGTCGAGAAAGGTGTCGAAAAACACAACGTCGACAGATATAGCTGTCGAGAAGGTGTAGAGAAACAAAGTAAGGACACAAGAACAGAAGCTCGATCGATCCACCAGCTGTCGAGAAGCTATCGAGGGTCCAGGAACTTTCTCGATCGATCCACCTAGCTGTCGATGATCTGTCGAGATTGTGATAAGAACAAAGCTTAAGAGCTCGACAGATAGCCAGGTGTCGAGGAGGTGTCGAGATAGCTTAAAAACCATTTTTCAAGAAGGGAAAAACACATATATGAATGCAATAAAGCATGCAACTCAACTAAAGATCCAGTCAACATTTTAAGCTCTCAAAATCATCTCTCAACTAAAATATTAAGCAAAATGATCCCAAAAACACACACATACACTAGACAAGTCTAACCAATTTTATATTTCAAAAACTGGTTAAGACAGTTTAGTGAGCATACAATAACACATGTAAAACCTTGTGATGACCAAATCACATTGTACCTGCACATGTATCAAGAGTAGGAAAGAATATTGCGTGTTGTGTGTGAAAAATATCGCAAGATTGCATAAGTGTATACTTGTTATGATGATTTGAGATATGAGAAAATCAATATAACTCACACACAATCATAATTGTTTGATCGGGACTATCACCTTCGAGGTACATCCTATAACTCCCACATCTCCTAGAATACACACTTGTAATCATATTTAAAGTATTTTTGATCTTTTTTCTTTTCATTTTCTTTGCATATTTTTGTTTAAGCAAATCATGCATAGGCATTTAAGAGAGAGAAAAGAAATACCCAATGATGGTAAGCATTTGACATTCCAATTTTGCTATGCAGAAGCACACAAATGTCATTGACACTGCATTTTTGCTATGCCAAAGCATACAGATGTCATTTCATGATTGGCGGGCTATAGTGGTGAGATGGTTATTTATAACTTTCTCTTAGGATTTTCTAGTCCTTCCCGTCAAAAAGAGTGATACGAGTGTTAAGTACAAGAGATTACTTAATTTTACTCATCACAAACAAGAGCCACAAAACTCACTTGCTTAGTTGTGCATAGAGATGCTCATCTAAGCTACAAAAGATACAAAGTTTAGAAAAATTTGTTTCAATGGCCATCCAAGGTACACAAGTACCAATGTACACAAATACACACTGTTTTTGTATTTTTCTAATTTTGATTTTTCAAAAAAAAAAATTATATGAAAAACAAAACAAAGCAAAACTAAAAAATAGCCAAACAAAAACATGTTAAGCAAAGCAAAGCATAAAAACTGGATGTAAATGCATGAGGAAGAAGGAGGAGAGAAAGAGATCAATCCATCGAGATAACACCAATGTTTTGATGAAGGAATTCAAAAGTTTGCTGTCAAGAGGTTTGGTGAACAAGTCAGCCTTCTGATCATCAGTGTGAATAAACTCAAGAGTGAGAATATCATCTTCGACAAGCTCTCTAATGAAGTGATGTCGAATCTCTACGTGTTTGGTTTGAGAATGTTGAACCGGATTCTTAGAGATGTTGATGGCATTGGTATTGTCACAATAGATGGTGAGATGCTCTTCATAAATACCATAATCATGGAAGAGTTTTTGCATCCATAGGAGTTGGGTGCAACAGCTACCGCAGCGATGTACTCAGCTTCTGCAGTGGATAACAAGATGGAGCTCTACTTTTTGCTCATCCAAGAGACAAGATTGTTACCCACATAAAAACAACCCCCCGATGTAATCTTTCTATCATCAGCATTCCCAACCCAATTGGCATTAGAATATCCAACTAAGACATCATTTGTGTCCTTGCTGTACCACACACCGAACTCAGCAGTGGGTTTGACATACTTTATAATTCTTTTTAAAGCAGTCATATGGGATTATTTGGAATTAGCCTGATATCTAGCACACACTCCAACACTATAACTAATGTCAGGTCTACTAGTAATAAGATAAAGAAGACTATCTATCACGCTTCTATATAGGGAAGAATCTACACTTTTGCCTAACAAGTCCACAGTGAGTTTAACATTTGAGCTCATAGGGGTTCTAACAGAACTAGCAAATTCCAAACCAAACTTTTTCACAAGATTCTTAGCATATTTAGATTGAGATAGAAGTATACCTGAATCTTGTTGACGAATCTACAATCCAAGGAAGTGTGTCAGCTCTCCAATCATGCTCATCTCGAACTTGGCTTGCATGAGTTTTAAGAAGCCATGAACAAGTTCATCCTTAGTCGACCCAAAGATAATATCATCAACATAAACTTGAACAACTATCAACTCGCCATCTTCCTTTTTGATGAAGAGAGTCTGATAAACTTTTCCTCTTATGAAACCATGTGACACCAAGTATTGTGTGAGCCTCTAAAACTTTGAATCCTTGACAACCTTTGTTCCCTCACAGGTTTTTTTGAGGATGGTCCATGCTTCCTTAGTAGTTTTAGTGGAGGATATCTTCTTGAACTCCTCATTGGTAACTGCATTGAATAAGGCATTCAACGCCTTGCTGTTGAAATTTTCCGCCTTGATCTTGGCATCGTCCCAATCGATCGGCGCTTCTGTAGGCTTAACCCAGCCTAATTCCACAGCTTGCCACACTTTTTCATCTAAAGACTGTAAGAATGCTCTCCTGCGTACTTTCCAGTATGCATAGTTAATGTCATCAAATAAAGGAGATATGATTAAAGATTGTCCTCTATCCATGACAAATAGGGGTCAATGGATTAACACAACAAAGATTAAAACCTAATCAGAGTGTGCCTGCTCTAATATCACTTGATAGGCCAAAAACGAATTGACCCCTTATGATAAATTAATTGATTAATTAGCCAAGTTTATTAATTAATCAAATTGACATGCAAAGCGCGTGGTAGCACAAAAAAATCACCAAATAACTAAATATACAGCAGAAAATAAATGATATGGTGATTTGTTTACGAATGGGGAAAACCTACACGGCAAAAACCCTACACCTGAAATTCCACTATTATCACAACAAGCGGTTACAAGTAAAGGAATCCCAGTACCGTATACCAACCTACAGTTGAACCTTTACCCCAATATCCAATTGGACTTGTTTTGTAGTGACAATTTCCCCTTTTGATGCACGGCTCCCAAGTACGTGATTAACCAATTGCACGGACCCCAGTACACGACTTCAATCACCAACTAGAGAAGGTTGTTGGCTGCAAAGTTCTTTAGTTCATCCACATGATGAAGATCAAGAAGATGCTTGGTCACAAAACCCTACAGTGCACAAACACATCAACTTCTTCAGAAGAGATGAACAAGGGCAAAAATTTGTCTTCGGTTAGAAATTGCTTGAACAAACTTTGCCCAACACTTTTGTAACTTGAATAAAAAAATCCTTTTATATGTCTAGGGTTGTGAGAAAAGAAAACCCAAACACATAATTATGGATTAGAGTCAAAACAGAACTAGAATTCTGTTTTTCATAAAGTTCGACAGATACTTGTCTGTCGAGATGCTGTTGAGTAGCTGTCGAGCCACGGGGCTGGAACAATTTCTTAAGCTCGATAGATTGCTAGTTGTCGAGCTTTAATGAACAACACTTCTTCAACTTGAATCTTGGATAGACTTGCATGTCTTCAACACTTGATCTTGAAACACAGTTTCTTGAAGTATTAAACACATCCTAGATCTACCAAAATACAAGTAATGTGTGTTTTGTCAAAGGATAAGCCAATTATATAAAATAGTGACATATGTTCCTAATAAATGACTTACATATGTTCTAACAACAAGCATGCTTACCTAACTGTTTTAGCTATTTCATAGAAACTAGGCACCAAAGAGGTAAATGGGATTAAACAAATAAGATTTTATACTAAAACATGATCATTTAAGCATACAAGAAGCCAAATCTGGTTATGTTAACGAAACAAGAACCTGAAATCTGCATATATAGTAGTCATCTCCAAAGAAACCTCGCATTCTATCCATTGGCTTCATCTATGGACTCCTTGGCATGAATGGAGCACTAAGGCACACAAATTCCTTCACTCTTTCAGGCTTACACATGCACAAGTACCAACCTATGATGGCTTCCCAATCATGTCCTACAAGAAACACTTGCTCCACACCCAGTGAATCAATGAGAGCAACAAGGTCATTGACAATGTGATTGCAGGTGTAGCTGGTGATGGAAGTTGGTGTATCAGTATCTCCGAAGCCCCAGAGAACTGGTGCTACAGCATGGTATCCAAGTGAGCTCAAAGCATGAATCTGGTGGCACCAGGAGTACCAAAGCTCAGGGAAGCCAAGGAGGAATAGTACTACTGGGCCTTGTCCTTTTTCTGCTATGTGCATTTTGATGCCATTGACACTCACAATCCTATGATCTATCCCCTCCATACCTATCTCTCTTTGTCTAAGAAGTAAAAACTCTTTTTTTTTTCTTGTTCTTTCACATGAGCCTAAGCTTCATGGGTTGGTGGAAGTAGCTAGCTGGTGGATTTAAAGAGAGGTGTTATGAACAGTACAGGAGTTAATGCAGAGCACAGAAAAGTTGAGTCTCTAATTAAATAACATTGCTACTGCTTTTGGGAAGGGCTAGCGTGGCTTTTCAAGGCAAAGGAATGTTGGGGAAGAACACAGTAACATAACATTAATGCTGGAGCACATGTTAGATTGGTTGAACAAGGAACTTCTTCGAGAAAGTATGTCCATATCAGGATTACATGTAATCATACATGATAGCATTTTTTAAACTTTATACTCGCGTACATTCATTCACCAAAAAAAACTTTGAAAGCATAATTCTATGCCAATTTTGTGAAGACATTATTAAAACCATCTATAGCTTATAGCTAATGGGATAGGCTAGAATACAATGATGACTCAATGAGTGTCTTTTCCCATTTAAGTTTTAAACTATGGTGATATTCATAAAATTAGAAATTTCAACCATGGGATTTGTTCCTCTTAATAACTCTGCTATTGACACAAATTTCACTCTTTAATTTTTATTTTCGCAATTTGTTGTTCCTCTTATCAACTCTGCTATTGACACAAAATTTCACTCTCATTAAAGGCATGTTTAGTATACTGAATAAAGATTACGACAAGAATCGTAATATTTATTATTGAGAATAAAATGTGTTGTGATAGATTAACTAAATCTGTTCATAAGTTTGGTTATGAGTGGTAACATTAGAATATAACTTAAGGTTTATTTTATGAAATATCTTACTGAAAGAATTATATTTCTTTAAAATATATATATATATATATACATATTTTTTAAATTGAGAGACAAATGAGTTATTTTTTTTATGGTTTTTTATTTTTATAACTGTTACTTGTATATGACAAGTTTGTTTATTTGAATATATATTAATTTTAGAAGTCATTGCACTTGCTAAAGAATAGCTACTACAAATTTTTTAAAGAACAATAACTATTCCTCATTTTGAAAAATCGTTATTCTTAAAGAATGACTATTTCATGTAGTGTAAAAATAACTAACTAAAGAATAGCTAAACCATATGAATAGCTATTACTTTATAATGTGTGTTACAATCTACTAAATATTTACCACTGATGAAGTGTAAATCGTCAGTCTTTGTAAGTGTGTCCAAATGGAGCCGAGTCCTCATCTGCGTTTCTGCAAATATGGTAAGATGGCTCCTTTGAGGTGGTCACCGGTGTGGTGCTTGCCACAACGTTTTCGATGCCAGAGTTAGTATAAGGAAACCTTTAGAGAATAACACAAAATATCAGAGTAACTATAGGTGCTTTTTGGTGTAGCTATGTATCTTGTGTTGGTGTTGTGAGGGCTTTCCACAGCTACTTGCCGTTGTGGCTGTTATTGTGGTTTGAATGCCTCTCTTGGTAACGCTTCATGCTTAGTAATGTGGGCTTTAATGGGCTTGCAGTGATCTATACAGCTAGTCTTGTAACCTTCTGTGGCATTATTGACTGCATTGAATGGCTTCATTACCTTTGTCAGTGACGCGGATATATCGTTGGAGATATTTGATTAGCTCGTCTGAGAGAATGGTCTCGTCAGTCTTGATGAGATCATCCAGGGAAGTTGAGTTCGTCAGTCCCATCTGCTGCCCCCAAGGTCCTGTGGTCGTCGTGATGTGTCATGACGATCATAGAAGATGAAAGGTTTTCGGGCTAGACATGACTCTTGGGGTTTCTCTCCGCATTTAATGCGTGGTGGTGGTGCCACACGCGTTGTGGCCACGTGGCTTGTTCTGATAAGTGGAGTTAATACTTCAATTGTGTGACCCTTGGGTTTCTCGTTGATTTTTAGTTTTTGTGTCTTGGTTTTTAAACTTCCCTTCTTTTCACTTCCCCCTTCACTTTTCCCAATCTTTTAATCATTGCTCTGTGCTTCTTCTTCTCCACCTTGGTCTTGCGATTTTCTTTAAACCTTTTGCATTCTGTGACTAAGTTGTGGTTGCTTCCTTTTAAGGTATGTTTCTCTTTTTCTTTTCCTTCGTTTTCTTTATGGCATAGATAAGTAGTGCTTGATCTCTGATTTTGCTTTTGTTGTTTTCCTTTTTTTTTTTATTTTTTTTATTTATTTTTTTTTTTTTTGTGTGTTGGGGTTTTTTAGGACTATTTTCCCTTTTCCCTTGTTCTCTGTTTTTCCATGGTTAGTAGCTCTGAGGTTAGGATAGCCTACCCTTCAATTTCCTTTCTTTTTGCTCGTTTGGGTGGTTCCTTAAGTGTTTCCCATAGCTTTGCCCCTTTAGTTGGAGGGTTTGTTTTTGGAAGTAGTGGCTTGAGCATTGCGTTGGCTGATTTGCTTCCCTTATCCAGTCAGTCGCTTGATTTGTTTGAGGGGTTAGTGATTAGGCAGGGAGTGATGTCTAAAGTGTGATCGAGTGAGCTTGAGACCGGGTTGTCATCTAGTGACGACACGGTGGAGGGGGATACCGCCGTCTCTGCCCCTTAAGAGGTTAAGGCTTTCCATGCCCTTGAAGAGGTGTATGGTTTGGACAGTGAGACACTTTCTAGGTTTAAGGGTAGATTCCAATTCCCAGATAGGGTTAGGGTTCATCTACCCTGTGAGGAGGAACGAGCTTGCCACTTCTTCCCTGGGAAGGTATGCTTCTACGAGGCTGCCTTCCTGTGCGGGCTTAGATTCCCCATCCACCCATTTATTATGTTGCTTTTAGGCCATTTTGGTATTGCTCTCAGGCAACTTACACCCAATTCGTGGAGGATAGTGGTCAGCTGTATGGGGATATGGCTGGCTGTTACGGATGGAGACATGATTAAAGTGGACGAGCTCTTCTACCTGTACCGTTTAAAGGAGTCTAAGGAGCATAGGTATTATGAGCTGGTGCCTTGGGAGAGGAGGACTAGGATCGTCTGGGACCTGCCTTCATCCTTCAGATACTGGAAGTCCCAGTTCTTTTTTGTGTTCAGGGATGACTGGGAGACTCCCTTTAACAAGGTTTGGGGTGATCTCCCAAGGTTGCTCCGTCGGTGGAGAACCCCAAAAATAGGTGCGTCATTATTTCTTCTAGTCCTTTAATTTTCATTATGTTTATTTTATCGTCACTAACTCCTTTGCCCATTGTCTTGTACAGTTAAGAGATGGCCCAAGCTTAAAAGTAGGTACAAGAAACGTGTTAAGAAGGCCATCGAGTACATGAAGATGATCGAGGATTTTGACAATCTAGTGGACCCGTGAACTTTTGCCTTCTATTGCCTTGGTCCAGAACCGGCTGCCTTTTTCTTGTTCGTATTTTTCCTTTTGCATGATCTCTGCTTGCTTCGTTCCTTTAATCATTTCTTCCGCATTAGTACCTTGTACTTAGTCAAATTTTCTGTTGTGGTTCGTACCTTTGTTGAAGGGTGGTAACCTATTAGTGACTTACTCTTGCCTAGGAGGAGTCCCATTTACTTAACCAATTTTCAACTTATTTAAGGGATTCATCAGTAGCTTACGTTCGTCTAGGCGGAATCTTGTTACTTAGCCAATTTTTGGCTTACGCCCTTTTAAGGGATTCGGTAATAACTTACATCCGTCTATGCGGAATCTTGTTACTTAGCCAATTTTTTGGCTTACACCCATTTGAGGGATTCGTCAGTAACTTACATCTGTCTAGGCGGAATCTTGTTACTTAGCCATTTTTTTGCGACTTACACCCTCTTAAGGGATTTTGTCGTTCATTGGATTCGTTAGTAACTTACATCCGTTTAGGTGAAATCTTGTTACTTAGCCAATTTTTTGGCTTTTAAGTTGCTAGGTTTGCTTGTATTGAGTCATTGGCTGAATAGTTCTTTTATTGCTTTCAAAAATGAATACAATTTTCTGTTACATCTATTGGTGGTACATCTTCAAGTGCTTAATGTTCCAAGGTCATGGAAGTCTCCGCCTATCCAAGGTCTCCAGGTGACAACTGCCTTGTCTAGAATAATGGACGACTCGGTAAAGTCCTTCCTAGGTTGGGCCGAGTTTCCCTTAGGCAGGGTCTTTGGTTGTCGGGGTGACTTTGCGTAGGACAAGGTCACCTATGTCAAGCCATTTGAGCTTCACTCTCTTGTTGTAGTAATCAACCATCTTCTGCTGGTACTTCGTCATCTTGTTAAAGGCTCCATCTCTGACTTCGTCCAGGTAGTCCAGGTTGACTCTTAGTTGATCATCGTTGTTGTCCTCGTGGAACATCTCTCGTTTGATACTGCTTATTCCCACTTCGACAGGGATTACTACCTCAGTGTCGTAAGTGAGTTTGAAGGGGGTTTCTCTTGTTGGGGTTCTTGTTGTAGTCCTGTAAGCCCATAAGACATTGGGCAATTCTTCTGGCCAGGCCCCCTTAGCATTGTCCAACCTGGTTTTAATGATCCTGAGTAGTGTTCGATTAGTCACCTCCGTCTATCCGTTTGCTTGTGGATGTCCCGGGGACGAGAATTGGTTCTTGATCCTTAGACTTGAACAAAAATCCCTAAAGCCTTGGCTGTCGAATTGCTGCTCGTTATCTGATATGATTGTCCGTGGAATCCCAAACCTGCAAATTATGCTTCTCCATACGAAGCACTGAATTCTTGCTTCGGTGATTGTTGCTAATGCCTCCGCTTTAACCCATTTTGTGAAGTACTCAATAGCGACCAGTCCTGTCCTTTACCTTGGGGCAATGGGCCAACGATGTCGATTCCCCATTGTGCAAATGGTCAAGGGGAGGCTATCATCATCAATCTCTCGGTTGGAAGGTGTTGGACATTGCCAAACCTCTGGCACTTGTCGCACTTCTTGACAAGCTCCCTCACATCTACCTGCATAGTAGGCCAGAAGTAACCTATTTTGATAACTTTACTTACCAAGGACCTAGGGCCTACATGGTCTTCGCAAACCCCTTCATGGATCTCTTCTAGGATATACTTAGCTTCTTCTTCGTCGATGCACTTCAAGTAGGGCATGGAGAAGCCTCTCTTGTATAGGGTGTCATTCAGGATCGTGAATCTGGCTGCTCTCTTCCTGACCTTCCTAGCTTCCTCGACGTCCTATGGGAGGCGTCCGTCTTGGAGGAAAGATATGATCAGGGTCATCCAGCTATTTGTGTTTTGGATTGCAAATGTAGAGACTTCTTCAATGCTGGGGTGTTTCTGGACTTCCATCTTTGAGCCCTAGCTCATTGATCTTTCTTTTGACGATGCTAGCTTCACGATTTTGTCTGCTATCATGTTCTGGCTTCTAGGGATCTGCATGAATTCCACTCTATCAAACTCCTGTGTCAAATGCTTCGTCAGCCTGAGGTTTTTTTTGCATTTTTTCCTTCTTTTCTTCATACTCCTCCTTTATCTGCCCCATTACCAGCTTGGAATCGCTCTGGAGGAGCAGGTTTTTAGTCCTAGTTCTTTTTCGACCCTTAGCCCCATCAATATTCCTTTGTACTCGGCTTAATTATCGGTGGCCGGGAATTTTAGCTAAACTCCATATTTAAGCATTTCTCCATCTAGGGTGGTGATGACGACCCCTACTCCTCCCCTCCTCTGAGCTGACGAACCGTCAGTTTGTACCATCCACTGTTCTGTCTTATCGAGGGGGTTATCCTCGTCTGGAAGAGTGAACTCGGCGATGAAGTCCGCTAAAGCCTACGTTTTAATAGCTATCCTAGGGTGGTAAATGGTGCAAAACTGCAAGTGCACAGTATCGTAGTTTTATAGTAAAATGATGAGAAGAGTATCGTCCTCAGGGATTGGTAACTTACTTTTGACAAATACCAAAATTATGCTAATCTTGATTTTATCTAGAGAAGTCACTAAGATTTTTGTAATTGGAATTCAAAATAAAATCAACTTAAATAAAAGATACGCCGAGGAAAAGAAAGATGCTGCTTGAAAATCGACTTAATGAGAAAGAAACTTCTAGGAAATCAATTTCACCTAATCCCTCACTATGCTTTACTCATCTAGCTAATTTAATTTAATTCTCTTTGTTTGTTATCAATTTCCAGACTCTTCCAAAAGCCTCTTTCGACAGTCAATTGGAAACATTCTTGTTCATCAATTTACACAAGAGTATGCAATTTAATAAAGCAAGAAAGCATTAAAACCAACGATTTTAATACTACATAGGTTCATACAAGTCTTTTGATCTCTATATTTACCTATGCTGAAATATTCAAGATCTATTCTATAATTCCCTCTTTCTACAGCAAATCACAAGATCAAAATCATCTAATTAATGGCCAGTTAATTAGAAGCAATAAGCTCAGAATAAACCAGACAAACATGAAGAGAATTAATTCAAATTACCATAGAAAAGCAAGTATAAGTCGGAATTAGATTACATCGTTTTCCTAGAATAAAGAAAATTTAGTTCATGCTAAAAATTAAATTCAATATAAACAAATTCACCATAATTTTTTCTGAGAAGATTTGAAGGAAAAAATGAACGCAAAAGAATCTCCTTCAGCCTCTACCAGCTTCAGCGCCTCTTTCTTGTTTTTCTGTTTCAACGCCTCTTCTTCTTGTTTTCTGCTTCAGCGCCTCTTTCTTGTTTTTTCTGTTTCAGCTCTCTTTCTTGTTTCTGTTCAGCGCCACTTTTCTTTCTTTTCTGTTCAATGCCACTTTCTTTCTTTCTTTTTTTTTTTTTTTTTTTTTTTTTTTTTTTTTTTTTTTTTTTTTTTTTCTTTCTGCCCAAAACGTTTTTGGTTCAGTGCCTCCTCTTCTTGTTTTCTTTGTAAGCGCCTCTTTTCTTTCTTTTAACATGTTGCCCTTTTAGTTCAACCCCTCTTTTCTTTTGTGCATGCCTCCTTCTCTGTTCCTTGCCAACTTCTAAGGCCATAAAGAAATCTCTTCCTTTGGTTCCATTTATCCAAGACCCAATATTCTCTCTAGCTGCTTCACATCTCTTTTATTTGAGTAAATCTTTATTTTCTTCAAATCTAGAATAAAATTTAAAAAACAAAAATCAAGTCTAAAATCAACAAAATAAATAAAATTAGACTAAAGTTTAAAGTTGAGAAGTGATAAATTACACTCAATTATGCAAGTCATCAGGTGGTATTCAATGTCGAACTGGCTAAGCTCGATCGCCCATTGGACCATTGTTCCTGCTGCCTCGGGCTTATTCATGGACTTTTTCATGGGTTGGTCTGTCATTACCAGGATTAGGTTCGCCTGAAAATAAGGTCGCAGCTTGCGCGAAGCTACTATTAACACGAATGCAATCTTATCGATCCTTGGGTACTTGGCTTTTGCCCCTTAGAAAGCTTGGTTGATGTAGTAAACTGGAAGGTGTTTCCTGTCCTCTTCTCGAATCATGGCTACGCTCACTACTATGGCTGATACTGCCAGATACAAATACATGTTTTCTCCCTCCTTGGACGGACTTAGGAGGGGTGGATTGCTCAGATAACGCTTGAGTTCTTGAAATATTGCCTCACATTCGTCAGTCCAGGTAAAGACCTGCTTCAATGTCTTGAAGAAGGGGAAGCATTTTTCCGTCACTTTAGAGACGAACTTGTTGAGTGCCGCTATCCTTCTTATGAGTTTCTGGACTTCTTTGAAGGTCTTTAGTGACGTTATGTCTAGTATGGCTCGCACCTTCTCCGGGTTTGCTTCTATCCCCCTTTGGGACACCATGAACCCCAAGAATTTCCCCGAGGCTACTCCAAAGGCACATTTATTGGAGTTTAACTTCATCTGGTACTGTCTGACTGTGGTGAATGTTTCTTTGAGGTCGTCCAGGTGAGCAATCTCTTCTTTACTCTTGACGAGCATATCATCCACATATACCTCCATGTTTCTTCTAATTTGCTTACTGAACATTTTATTTACTAACCTTTGGTAGGTTTCTCCTACATTTTTCAGTCTGAAGGGCATTACCTTATAGCAATATAGCCTTTGGCTCGTGATAAAAGCAGTTTTCTCTTGGTCTTCTTTGGCCAGTTTGATCAATTGTATCCCGAGAACGTATCCATGAACGTTAGTAACTTATGCCCTGCTGTAGAGTCCACTAGCTAGTCTATTCTTTGTAGAGGGAAATTGTCTTTTGGGCAAGCTTTGTTCAAGTCCGTGAAGTCTACGCACATCCTCCATTTTCCATTCGCATTCTTCACTAGGACGACATTGGCGAGCCAATCTTGGTAATAAACTTCTCAAATAAAGCCTGCTAACAATAGCTTGTTAACCTTGTCCGTAATTGCTTGATTCCATTTTGGAGTGAAGATTTGTCGTCTTTGCTAGACGGGCTTCTTCTCGGGGTCCACATTTAGCTTGTGTTCGATGACCTTTGGGGATATACCTGGCATGTCCTCGTGGCTTCATGTGAAGACATACAGGTTCTCTTTAAGGAACTGGACAAGTCTTGTCTTTATATCGAGACTCAATGTCGTCCATATCCTGGTCATCTTTGCTGTTTCTCCTTCGACCAGCTCCATTGTCTCTAGAGCTTCCACTTTATCTTCTTCCTTCTCCTCGATCATCCATGTATGGCTCTCTTTGGCAGCTAGCACGGCCTGATAACATTCCCTAGCTAGTACTTGATCTCCTTTTACCTCGCCCACACCGTTTTCTATTGGGAACTTTACCTTCAAGCAATAGGTGGACATGGTTGCTTTCCAGCAGTTGAGCGTGGGTCTCTTGATGATCACATTGTAAGATGAAGGACAATCTATCACCAAGAAGTCCAATTGACGAGTCAACTGCCTCGGGTGAGTCCCTACTGTAACCGTCAACGTCACTACGCCTTTGGGATATACTCTATCTCCACTGAAGCTGACGAGGGGGGAGTCAAATGGGCGCAACCTTCCTGGATCCAGCTTCACCTGCTGAAAAGTGGAGAGGTAGATGATGTCTGCAGAGCTGCCATTGTCCACGAGGATTCTCCTGGTATTGAATCCTTCTATCATGAGCATTATTACCAGGGGGCCGTCATGAAGCTGCTTTACTCCTCTAGCATCCTCTTTCGAAAAAATCATGTCTCGGTCCGTTTGTCTTTGCTTGAGTGGGGGTATTCTATGAACGCTGTTCACTTGCCTCTAGCATGCTTTCTTGAGGGATTTGAATGACTCACCTACGGATGGGCCACCTATGATCGTTTTTATCTCCCCTATCACACTTGGCGAACACTGGGACATGTGTTCCTCGTCCCTGGGTGAAGAATCATGTTGGTTTTGTTGTCGTGTCTGAACCTACTGGAATTCCCCTTCTTCACATACTTCTGCAGTTTCCCTTTTCGTATAAGTTCCTCTATCTGCTCTTTTAGGTCCCCACAATCGTAGTGGTCGTGATCCTTATGGAACTGACAATACTTCTTTTTGTTGCGCACGTTGGGTGACGAATGTAATGGCCTTGGCCATTTGAGGTAGTGCTCATCCTTAATTTGCGCCAAATTTTGTCAACATGTATAACTAAAGGAGTGAATTTTACTGTTCGAGTAGTTTTTTCATCTTTCCTTTTACTTTCGTCACTAGTCTGACGATCTGGGCTCTTCCTTTTTCGTCCTTTACGATCGTCTTCCTGCTTTCCCTTGTTTCCTATCTTTTCCTCCTCCTTTATGGCAGCTAAAGTATCTTCAGCGTTCATGCACTTTTGTGCCTTCAGGAGCATCATTGCCATCGTCTTAGGAGGATTCTTCGCGAGTGAAACCACAAACTCTCTGGACTTCAAACCCGCTTTAAAGGTTGTCAACTGCACCTTTTCGTCAGTTTCGTCTACCTCCAGAGTCTCCAAAGTAAAGCGTTTCACGTACGACCTCAAGGTCTCTTTTTCTCCTTGTCTAATGGTGAGTAAGTGGTTTGCTGGCCTCTTCGGGCATTGTCCCCCGACGAAGTGGCGCAAAAAGGCATTGCCCAACTGCTCGAAGCTGTCGATGGACGATGTTGGTAACTTTGTGAACCATTCCCGTGCAACTCCTTTGAGAGTGGTGGGGAAGGAACGACACAGTATTTCGTCAGGAGGCTGTTGAAGGCCTAATGTCGTCTTGAAGGTGTTGAGGTGGTCCAGGGGGTCCTTAAGTCCATCAAACAGCTCAAGCTGAGGCAATCGAAATTTCAACGGCACAGGGCATTCCAAGATTGCCATGGTGAAAGGCGAATTTGTTGTCCTGACCATTCTATCCAGGCTTCGGTCTGTTTTCCCCTTAATGGCGTTCCTCAGCTCGTCCATCTCCTTTCTCATCTCCCAGAGGAGATCTGAGTTTGGTTCTTCTGGAGTAGTTGGTCCTCGACGATCGCTCCTTCTATGGCTATCTCCTTCATCCTCTTGACTGGCTTTAGACTGGTTCTCCTCCTGTTGAAGTCGTAACCTCATTTCCTAATTCTGTCTGGTGAGCTCTTCAATGTTAGCTACAAGAGCTTGGACTTGCAAGGCTAATGCTGCAGAATCCTGGTTGGACTCCATCTGAATGTAGAAGTTAATTGGAAACTTTTGAACCTAAGTACAAAAATGTCGTTCCCACAGATGGAAACTGGTGAAGTGCAAATCGTCAGTATTTGTAAGTGCATCTAGATGGAGTTGAGTCCTCGTCTGCGTCTTTGCAAATATGGTAAGATGGCTCCCTTGAGGTGGTCACTGGTGTGGTGCCTGCCACAACATCTCCGAGGCCAAAGTCAGTATAAGGAAGACTTTAGAGAATAACACAAAATATCATAGTAACTATGAGTGCTTTTTGGTGTAACTATGTACCTTGTGTTGGTACTGTGAGGGCTTTATATATGTTTCCACAGCTACTAGCCATTGTGGTTGTTATTGTGGTTTAAATGCCTCTCTTGGTAACATTTCATGCTCAGGCTTTGATGGGCTTCCAACGGTTTATACAGCTGGTCTTGTAACCGTCCATGGCATTATTAACTGCATTGAATGGCTTCATTACTTTCGTCAATGACGTGGATATATCGACGGAGATATTTGATTAGCTCGTCTGAGAGAACGGTCTCGTCGGTCTTGATGAGATCGTCTAGGGAAGTTGAGTTCATCAGTCCCATCAACCACCATTCACAATTTATCACTTTAGCAAATTATGGAAAAAAAAAGTTGTTATTAAACCTATTCTTAATTTATACGTGCAATTCTGGTTATCTTATCCCTATTTCTAAGGGGTTGAACCCATCAATTTTCCCCTCACCTATATTTCTATTTAGGAAGGAAAGTAATGGTCATGACTATGGAACCAACAATTTAGAGATTAATATTGGATCCAAACAATTACTGAATCTTCTATTAGATAATTAAATGAAATAGAGAAGAACTAAAAATAATAATTACTTATGTCAACTAAAAATAAAGGGAAGATGGAAAAGTTTTGCTAGAAACTTGGGAGTGGATGATTCTAAGTACAAAATCCTCGTAATAACCACTGTAAGGTCAAAGGGATCGGTTGAACAACGTGGTTGTGTGGTCATACTTAATTCAATCCTGCACTAAAATATTTCATTTACTTTTTATAGATCAACTTTCAAAATAGGTAGTTGAACTTAGAACCAATCACATCCCAACTCTTCTCTATATAACCATAGTCCAATAGCTACAAGTTTCTCAAAAACACAAAAAAGAAGAAGCCCAATAGCTAGATTGACCACACCTATTCAAAAACATAAAATTTATCTGAAAAGAAAACATTATAGTGAAAACATGAATCCCATTTCAAGCCTCGCCTTTGTGCTTCTTTTGACCGTCTTTCCAACCCAAATTCTTTGCCAGACACCCTTGATTGAACAAGCTTGTGGTTACACCATTTACAAGGTTCTGTGCCTAGAAACTCTTCTCTCGGACCCTGGTTCCAAAAAAGCTACAACTCTCAAGGAGATAGCCGTAATTTCATCAAATCATATAGAGAATAAAGCTAACGAAATATATACCCAATTCATCAATTTGAAAAATTCAACAGCGGAGGGGGACTTGAAGCAAGCCCTATTCAGATGCTCTGATTACTATTTATCTGTAGGTGACGTACTTTTTTCTGCGAACTTTTTGTTGAAATATAGCAAATATACACGTGTTAAAGAAGAGATGAAAAAGGCCACGGTCCATAGACAAATGTGTGACGAAGTTTTCCAGGGTAAACCCTTCAAGTCTCCATTATCCGAAGCGACTACCAAACTTAGCCAGATGCAGAACAATGCGGAATCCATTATCAATCAGCTTAAGCCTTGATTCCACGTTGATATGAATAAAATTTCCAACAATCAAGTTGGTGCTCAGCTATCTTCGTGTTGCCAGGTTTTTAGTTACCAAACAAATTAAATAGAAGTCCAATATTCTATAAAGTATCAATAATTGATACAATTCAATACATCTTATTATTATCTTATTTCATGTTTTTTTTTTTTCATCGGCGCATAGCACAAGCAATGCATGCTTCTTAAGGCCCTAACACAACCAATATTAGCTGCAATAGAATGCATGTTATTTCTTAGGTCTAATGCAACGTACCTCTAGCTTAGACATTATAGAATTGTTTATTTATTTTTTTTTTTTTGAGAAACGACATTATAGAATTGAAAAAATACAAAAAGGAGAATTTAATGCAATCTCAATAAAAAAAAAAAATAAAAGGAGCCCAAAATGTTGGTGCACTAGTGACTAGCCACTGGTAACAATTATATGAAGGAATTGATTCTTGTAGTTGACATTATGATACTTGAATGAATCACATCCAACATTCACTTCAACAGGTCAGACTTTACCACACACACCCAGTAGAAATGATTCATTTCACATCCATAACATCTTTTTTATTGGGCATTGCAGCGTTGACAACTTCAATCTTGAGAATGACATTTGATTTTTTTTTTTTTTGGGTGCGCGTGGATGTGCATAGTGTTGAAACAAAAATTGAGATTGAATGAATTAAAAAAATGATAGACAAAGAACCTTGGCGTGAATGGAACACTAAGGCACACAAATGCCTTCACTCTTTCAGGCTTAAACAAGCACAAGTACCAACCCATGATGGCTCCCCAATCATGTGCCACAAGAAACACTTGCTCCACACTCAGAGAGTCAATGAGAGCAACAAGGTCATTGACAATGTGATCATAGGTGTAGTTGGTGATGGAAGTTGGTGCTTCAGTGTCACCGAAGCCCCGGAGATCTGGTGCTACAGCATGGTATCCAAGTGAGCTCAAAGCACGAATCTGGTGGCGCCAGTAGTGCCAAAGCTCAAGGAAGACATGGAGGAATAGTACTACCGAGCCTTGTCCTTTTTCTGCTATGTGCATTTTGATGCCATTGGCTCTCACAATCCTATGATCAATCCCCTCCATGCCTGTCTCTCTGTCTAAGAAGTAAAAACTCTTTTTTTCTCTTTGCTCTTTCTCATGAGCTTAACCGCTTAAGCTTTTTGCTCTTGGGGTGGTGGTCGTGGCTAGCTAATGGATTTAAAGAGAGGTGTTATGACTAGTACAGGAGTTAATGCAGAGCATAGAAGAGTTTAGTGTCTAATTAAATCCACTACCAGACTCTTTTTATTTTTGCAATTTGTTGTTCCTCTTATCAACTCTGCTATTGACACAAAATTTCACTCTCTTTAATTTTTATTTTTGCAATTTGTTGTTGGCAAGTTGTAAATAGTTGACAATTATTTTTACATAAGCCTACCACTAAAGGCATGTTTAGTACACTGAATGAAGTTTACAACAAGAATTGTAATATTTATTATTGAGAATAAAATGTGTTGTAATAGAATAACTAAATCTGTTCATAAGTTTGGTTATGAGTTGTAACATTAGAATATAACTTAAGATTTATTTTATGAAATATCTTACTCAAACAATTATATTTCTTTAAAAAAAATATATTTTTTTTTAATTGAGAGAGAAATGAATTTTTTTTATGATTTTTTATTTTTATAATTGTAACTTGTATATGGCAAGTTTGTTAATTTGAATATATATTAATTTTAGAAATTATTGCACTTGCTAAAGAATAGCTGCTACAAAATTTTTAAAGAACAATAGCTATTCCTCATTTTGAAAAATAGCTATTCATAAGGAATGACTATTTCATATAGAGTAAAAATAACTAACTAAAGAATAGCTAAACCATATGAATAATTATTACATTATGTAGTGGGCGTTTTGGGGCCTTGGGTATGATTGGGTTCAAGCCCAATAAGCCCTATACAATGAATTTGTAGAGAGTGGGTTAGAAAACGATGCTCTAATGAATGGGACAACAATTAGCTTAGGTTTTCTTAACAATCAAACAGATATGGACTGGTTTTTTATGAATAAATTTGTCCACGGCACCTCATATATATTGATTGAAAAAAGGTTACACAAATGGTTCAAACTGCTACAGTGCTTTCTTTTACAAATTTCTGATCCCCTTTCTTAGGGTCTCCATCTCGTTTTCTACCATCCTCCCTTATCATCTCCACCTTCCAAGTGTAGATCAGATCCTTGGAGTTGGTTCTTGTCCCATCAACCCCTTCCTAAAGTCTTTGGGTAGTAGCTATAATGCTGAAAATCACCGTTCAAGGATCACTTCTTCATTAATGCGGTCAGAGAGTTAGCCGAGGTGCATTCAATGTGGTGGTAGCAGCTTTTCCTTAGATATTTCTAACTTCCTTCTGTCCTGTTCCTTCCTAATGTTTTATCTTTATTCGTAGAACGGTCTGGAAGGCTCATGATGGCAGACCGCATCGCCTAACCTCGGCTTGGCTCCTTCGAGGTGACGTTCCTCCTTGGACCTCTTCTGGGTGATCATGATTAGATTTTACCTCTCCACCTTCTACCATGGGTCCTTACGTTACTATTTACTCATCCTCGAACCACTAAGGTCCACGGATTGGGCCCCAAGCCCAATACATATGTGGACATGTATTCTTGGGATTTCCACCCTACAATAGCCCCTCAAAATTCTGCTTTCTGGCTCCTCGTGAAGGAAGGAGGATTTTGATGTTCTTAGGATCGCCCTGAGCTTATTACGTCTTACTTTTTGACTGGGCAGGCGCCTTTTTAACTGCCCAAGGCACGCTCCTGATGCTTCGGCATCCAAGACACGCATTCAATAAATTTTTACAACTCCATGTCTCCCACGTTCTACGGTGTGATACAGATCCAACGGCTAAGGATTCTGTTGGGATCTAGGCGGGAATTTTCCCGGTGGCAACCCTTCCTTTGATACAAATACCACTTAAATCAATCTCTCACTTCATCTTCACATTCACTTCATTCTTGCGTACATGCACTGAACCTGTGAATTTACCCAACACACTCGTGCCCTTACAAAAACCCAGAGCTTGTCTAAGGAGAGACTTTCTTTTTCCTGTAAGTTTTTCATATACCCTTTCACTTTATTTTTCCACACATTTTTCCTTTCTTTGCATCCTTCCCTCCTTGGCTATTCTTTCTTCTCTTAATCTTCTCAATTCCTTCAAATTTGTCTCAGAAAAAATGGGTAGATTTGCTTCCGAGGAGGGGTTAGAGAACTTCAAAGCCCAATATAGGATTCCTCCAAGGGTAGCCATTAGGTATTGTAAGGAAGGGCAGTGGTTTGAGGATAGAAAAGAAGGAGAGGTAGTTATCCCCATGATAGCTTTCATAGAGGGAGGGATGAGAGTCCCTATGGGTATCGTGACTAGAGATTACCTTAGGGCCCATAGGTTAGTCCCTACTCAGTGCGCTCCCAACATGTTTAGGATCCTAGGGAGTATAAACGCCCTTTAACGAAAAGATGGGTTTAGGGCTTACCCATCATGATGTCAACTTGGTTTACAACCTCTACCACCTAACCAGACAAGGGTATTACCTAAAGTCTAGGTACCTCGAGGTTAGGCATATTCAATGCCTCCTAGAGTCCAGCAAAGGCCTAAAAAAGGACTTTTTGATACTATCTAGGGAATGGCACGATGGCCTACCTTGTCCAACGAGGGAAGGGAAATTAGGTGGGGCTCTAAGTCTAGATTCTTAAACTCAAAATCATCCCTTTTGATTTTTCTTCAACTTGTGTTCATACTTGAAATTTCCTTTGAGTTATGTTTTGCTAATGATGTCCTTCTGTTTTTCTTGTTGGTTTTGCAGATCCACACGCGACCATGCCCAATTTCCACCTTGTAAATCAGGCCAACCTAGACAAAATCTTAAAGGCCAAGGTGTTCGTCCATAGTGACGGTCAACTTAGTGCTGCTCACCTCATCCTTAACTATGATCCCATATATAAGAGCTTCCAGGCACCCAAGTGTGTCATTAAGTCTAAAGACCCTCGACTGCAAAGGATCAGTGTTGCTACCCTGGGCTTCCTAGCTAGTGTTCCCATCCCATAAGGCATCCACCTTACAACCCCTATATTGGAAGGCATACCTAAAGTAGGAGCCTCCTCTTCCCGTCCAGTTGTCAAGGAAGAGAAAGAAGAGAAAGAAGCAGAAGAAACAGAAGAAGGAGAGGTTGTTGAATTGTCTGATTCTGAGGATGATTTTACGGTGTTCAACCAACCCTTATCTCAAAGAATACACTGAGTGACCTCAGCCACTCTTTTCCAGTCCAATCCAGCCAACAACAAGGAACTTCTTCCATTCCAAATGACATGGGCATCCAGCGCAAGCCAAGGGCCACTTTACAAGAACTATTGGAAGCCCAACTAGGGGGGAACGCGCCTGGGAAGGCACCCCAGGCTAAACTTCCTACCCCCCCCCCCCACCTACACCTGCCTTGCCCCTCCGACTTGAACCTGCTGACCTCAAAAGGAAGTGGGAGCCCAAAGGTAAACAGGTGGTGCAAGTTGGACGAACTCAATCCTTTTAGGAGGACGAGGCCCAAAGAGTGGCCAAGCTATCCAAAGTGGGGCAACGGGGCGCTGAGAGGAAGAGTGATCCTCCAACTGTACCTCCTACTTGGACCCTTGCCCCAATGCTGGATGGGGCTCCTCTACTGGCCAATGCCTCCATTAGGGATTACCAAGGAGGGAAGGCTAGCTATGTGCTCGACGCGGTGGAGCATGCTTTGTTGTTCCCCGATGACATGGCCGAGTTGAGGACTTTGAAGAGGCACGAGGTCTTCTTCAGTTTGAAGAGATACCTGGGCATGGTAAGTCTTTTAACTTAGCTTTTTAGTCTTTCTTCACTATTTACTTTCTTCTCTTTATTTAATTTGTGTTTCTTTTTCTTGGCAGGCCATTCAAGCTACGTTCAAGGAGGAAGAAGTAGCCAACTCCTGTCACAAACAAATGAAAGAGGAGGAAGGCAGGCGCCACACAATTGTGGAGGCCTTTAGTGTCATTGCGAAAGTATTCAGGATCTCAAGAACAAACTGCTTAAGGAGAGAGGGAGAGAAAAAGTGCTGCATTGACTTTGGACAATGTTGAGAGGCAAGTTGAGAGCCAACGAGTGCTCATACGCAACGCCAAGGATTAACTATCTGCCTCTAAAGCCCAGATCACTGCCTTCAAGAAAAATTTGGGGGAAACCAAGAAGGCTAAGGATGATGCAGAGAGGACTTAGGAGGAGGCGAAAAGGGCTCGGGAGTAGGCCAAGCAAGATGGATATTATATAGGAGTGGCGGAGACCGAGATAGCCCTTAGGGCAGAGGTCTCGGAGGTGTGTAGAAATTACTGCTCCCAAGTGTGGATTGAAGCTCTTAATCAGGTTGAGGTTGAGGCTTCATCTATACTTAGGAGGGCAGAGAATATTTACTACCCCCTGCCATTCGAGCTTCTGTCTCATCTGGCTCTAGGACTGACACTAGCTCTGAGGTAACAGGAGTAGGCAAAGCTAGCACAGACAATGCTCCAACTCCTTTTGACAACCCCTCTGCAGAGGCCGAGTAGCCCGGGGTCACGGAAAAAGAAGAAAATGCAAACTAGGGAGTGGCCCCTGATGCAATGAAGCCCTTAGTTGCTGTCCAAGATCTTCCTATTGAGAAAGAAGCTCCTAAAAAGATGGAGATTGTCCTGGCCTCTCTTCCTCTGGTTCCTAAGGCTAATCAAACAAATAAGGGGCCTGAGGCCTTAGAAGCAGCATCCACTTAGCTTGTCAAAGGTCCTCCCAAGTAAAAAATTATAATAAAAAAGAAATAGATTTTTTGTGTAGTTCTTCTTTTTGTGTTACTTGGAAATTCTGTTTCACCTCTCAAAATTTGTAACCAAGTTATTCCTTTTGTACTCAATCTGCCTTGCTTTAAGGTTTTAGTTAATGAAAGTTATGCATATTTTCTTGGCCTCAATGATTCTCATATTGGTGTTAACATAATTTCTATTTTATCTAATACTTAATAAATACAATAATGAAGCAATACTCTTCTCATTAATCTGTATAAGTAACAGAAAAGTGACCCTCTCTTGTATGGTCAGTAGTAAAATTGGTTAAATCCACAAAACCCATCATCCCGACGAAGCATAATTTTAACTTCAAGGGTACATAAAATAATACGGTCTATATACAGGTTTAAACTTACTTGGTCCCATTCTGATCAGTAAATTTAAAGGTAAAGATGAATAATTAATTTTTTAAGCAGATGCAAGTATGCCTACAAATACTTTAAGTGACGCTCATGGGCATCCACCGGGGTATGTTGTTATAATATAAATCTCTATCATTCAAGATGGTTGATTTCATCAAACACTTAAACAATCAATGGAAAGAGCTAACTTACTTAAGATAGGTGGTTCGAGGACTTAAGCATGATGAAGGTTTTTTTTTTTTTTTTTTTTTTTTTTTTTTTTTATAGTTAGGAAAATGCTGTAAAGTATCAACTTACCCAAAGTGAATGATCCGAGGAATCCAATAACTGAGGTCATGTTTGATGATTAGATAGATGTCAGTAAGTATTAATTTTCCCAAAGCTTGTGGTCCAAGGAGCCAGGCATAGCTTAGGTTTTATTTAATACTGAGATAGATGTCGATGGATATTAATTTCCCCTAAGTTTGTGGTTCGAGGAGCCAAGTATAGCTTGGGTTCTGTTTAATACTTAGATAGATGTCAATAGATATTAATTTCCCCAAAACTTGTGGTCCAAGGAGCTAGGCATAGCTTAGGTTCTTTTTAATACTTAGATGTCAATAGATATTAATTTCCCCAAAACTTGTGGTCCGAGGAGCTAGGCATAGCTTAGGTTCTTTTTAATAATTAGATAGATATCAATAAATATTATTTTCCCCAAAGCTTGTGGTCCGAGGAGCCAGCATAGTTTAGGTTCTATTTAATACTTAGATAGATGTCAATAGATATTAATTTTCCCAAAACTTGTGGTCCGAGGAGCTAGGTATAGCTTAGGTTCTATTTAATACTAAGATAGTGTCAATGGATATTAATTTCCCCTAAGCTTGTGGTCTAAGGAGCCAGGTATAGTTTAGGTTCTATTTAATACTTAGATAGATGTCAATAGATATTAATTTTCCCAAAACTTGTGGTCCGAGGAGCCAGGTATAGCTTAGGTTCTGTTTAATACTTAGATAGATGTTAATAGATATTAATTTCCCCAAAACTTGTGGTTCGAGGAGTCAGGCATAGCTTATATTCTGTTTAATACTTAGATAAATAATGAAACGCATGAAAAATAATATGACAAACCATAAACATGGCAAAGACTGCTTTCATTAATAATAATACCTTCTCAGGTTGTTTACATTCTAGGGACAGAGTACAGTATTTTCATCTAGATCTTCCAGATAATATGCACCTATTCCTGCCACTAAAGTGATGCGATATGGTCCTTCCCAATTAGGCTCCAGCTTTCCCCAGGCTGGGTTCTTAGCAGTATCCAAAACTTTTCTTAACACCAAGTCTCCTGGTGCTAAAGGTCTTAGCTTCATATTGGCCTCATATCCTTGCATGAGCTGGTGTTGATAATAGGCCAATTGGACTATTGCATTTTCTATTCGTTCTTCAATTAAGTCTAAGCTCTTCCCTAACAGCTCATCATTGTTGTTTGGAGTGAAGGAACTCGTTCTCAGTGTTGGGAATCCAGTCTTCAAAAGAATGACAGCCTCGACCCCATACGTCATTGAAAAGGGGGTCTCTCTTGTTGACTGGTGAGATGTAATCCGATATGTCCAAAGGACGTGTGACAACTCTTCCACCCATTTTCCCATCGCATCAACCAACCTCTTCTTGAGTCCGTTCATTATGACCTTATTGACAGCCTCGGCTTGTTCATTCCTTTGGGGGTAAGCCGAGGTGGAATATCTATTTGTAATTCCCAGATCACAACAATACCTCCAGAAGGCCTTGCTATCAAATTGAAGGCCATTATCCGAGATCAGGGTTTTGAAACCTGGACCGGGTTGTATGATCCGACTAGAAAAACCGTGAACCTCTCAGTTTTGCAGTTTTTTTAGCTTCAAGAACCGCTCGATGGGAAAAAAGCAGGGACCCGTGCGAACTGTGCGGCATTTGGAATTGTGACTGGTTTTTGAGGTTCTGACGGTTTCTTTTTGCTTTAGCTTTTCCGGTGAATTTTGGGTACACCGGTATGAAGTTACGATCAAATCTAGAAGAAATGAAAAAACACGAAGAAGAACAAAGATTAGAAGATCTAATAATTTTTGGAGGTGCTTAAGCTTCATTGATTCACAATCTTCAAATCTACTGCAAAGAGAGACCGAGAGCTTTTTTGTTTTTTTTTTTTTTAATAATCAAGAGAAGGAACACTTTTTTATTGATAACACAAACACAAAGAGACCACTGATGAAAGAGTAAATTGTTGATTGTGGAGAAGAAACCCAGCAAACAGATGTAAGCTACTCTAGGACGAAGACCAAAGCAGAGACAAAGAGCTCACACAAGAACAAAAAGGAAAAATATTGAATAATGAATGATGGCTTCACTGCTTCAACAGCCAAAAGTAAAGAAAGAGAAGTGGTCAAGGTAGTAGGTGGGGTAGGTGGGAGAATTTATTGGAGTTCCATGTTTTGCTTTGCTAGTGGTTGAAGTGTTTAACTTTTTATGTTTTGTTTTTATTTTAAAGAAAATAGTTGATTCTTATATTTCTAGTGGCCACGTTGTAGACATTCAATGCAAACCAAATATCATCCTTTCGTCCCTTAAAAAAAAATAAAAAAAAAGAAAAAAAAAGAGTATTACGTCCACAATAGTTTTACAATATTTTCACAATAAATTATAGGTGGTTAGTTGTTATTGGTTTAAATTTGAACCTAATGCTTAGACTACTTTTTTGCTCCAACAATAACAACCAGTAATAACCTGCCACTTATAATTTTTTGTAAAATTGCTATGAACATGTTATGGACATATCATTTCATTTATAAAAAAAAAAAAAAATTAATGCATTCGTAATTTTATAAGTGCCATGTTGCGGACATGCAACACAATTACACAAAAACCATTATATATATATATATATTATTCTAATTATTATATTATTAGATATTATCACAAATTTAACTAATCAACGTAAAAAATACTAGGATTTAATATTTCTTAAAGTTATGAATTATGATATAGAAAATACATTTGAAAGATAGATTTGTTCCTATAAAGGAATAATATATCTCTATATTTAATTGCACTATTTTAGTTCATTTTTTAATATTTTTACTAATTTAATATAATTATTTATATTTTAAATAATTATTAAATTAATTATGACGTCATCACGGTTCGACCCTAGTTCAACCTCGGTTCGACCTCAAAAACCTTGAACCTCTCCCTTTTACGGTTCAATGAACAGTCCGAGTTTCAAAACCTTGTCCGAGATGAGGGTATAAGGGATCTTAAATCAAGTGACGATGTTTTTCCAAACAAATTTCTTAGCATCCATATCTATGATATTTGCTAATGACTTGGCTTCAACCCACTTGGTGAAATAGTCTGTGCCGACCAGTAAATACATCTTATTTCCTGCTGCCTTAGGGAAAGGACCTACAATATCCAAACCCCATTGAGCAAATGGCCAAGGGCTGGAAAAAGGATTGAGGACTCCTCCCGGTTGGTGAATATTTGGTGCAAATCTTTAGCATTGGTCACACTTTTTAACATATTCCTGTGCTTTCTTTTGCATGCCCGGCCACCAGTATCCCTGAGTAAGGGCTTGGTGAGACAAAGATCTACCTCTCGTGTGGCTTTCACAGATCCCCGCATATATTTCCTCCAGCAATAGCTTTAATGCTTCAGGACGTATACACAGCAAGTATGGCCTAGAAAAGGAGCATTTGTACAACTTGTGGTCCTCGAATAGCCAAAACCGAGGAGCCTTTCTTCGCACTTTCTCAGCTTCTGACTTCTCCTTAGGCAAGATGTCCTCTTTAAGGAATAGCACTATAGGATCCATCTAGCTCGGCCCTACCTTGATTTGATGGATCTGGACCATGTCTTTTTTCGCCACAACAGGCTTGCATAAGTCCTCAACAAGTATGACTCGAGGCAAATCTTGTGCCGAGGAAGTGGCAAGAGTAGCCAAGGAATTTGCATGTGTGTTTCCACTTCTATGGATATGTATCAAGTTAAAAGATTCGAAACTTGCTTGCAAGTGCCTAACCTAATTCAAATATTCCTGCATTCTCACGTCCCTAGCTTCTAACTCCCCTTTCACTTGGCCTATGACTAGCCTCGAATCTGAGAACATCTCTATTGCTTTCCCGCCCATTTTCTAAACCACAGCCATTCCCACCAATAGGGCCTCATACTCAGTCTCATTGTTTGTAGCCGAGAAATCTAGTCTCAAAGATTTCTCAATGGTGATCTTCTTAGGAGATACTAGAACTAGCCCTACTCTGGATCCTCTCTGATTTGCTGCGCCATCAACGTGTACTCTCCAGGGTAAAGGATCTTGCATGGAGATCATGCCAACCAATTTTCCATCCATGCCTTGCTTCTCTACTTCTACTTCCAATGGGGATTCAACAAATTCTGCTACTAGATTTGCGAGGACTTGACCCTTGACAAAGGTACGAGACATGTGTTTGATGTCAAAAGCTTCTAGGGTTGTCCCCCATTTAGCAATCCTTCTTGTTTAATCAACACTTCAAAGTATAGATTTAAGCGGAAGCTGAATTAGGACAACAATTGTGTGTGCCTGGAAGTAATGGGGAAGTTTACGTGTAGCAGGTACCACTACCAAAATGGCCTTCTCTAATGGTAGATAACAGACCTCGGCCTCATGTAGTGACTTGCTCACATAATAAACTAGTCTTTGTACACCACTATCAACTCGCACCAACACCAAGCTTACCGCATGTCCATTCAAATCCTTTCCATTTATTTATCAACGGGAAGAAGGGTCTACAACTATCCGCTGATCTAGAAATGAACCGATTGAAGGCGATAGTCATCCTTGTTAGCTTCTAGACCTCTTTGGAATTCCGAGATGGTTGAAGATTGTTAATTGCCTTAACTTGGTCAGGATTGACTTCAATTCTACGATGAGTGACCATGCAGCCCAAAAACTTGCCTGATCCCACACCAAAAGAGCACTTGGAAGCATTAAGGCGCAGCTTGTGTTTCCTCAGAATTTCAAAAATATTTCCGAGGTCTTTCACATGCTCGAACACCACCTTGCTCTTCACCACCATATCATCTATATAGACCTCAATATTCTTGCCCAATTATGGCTCGAACATCCTGGTCATCATCCTCTGATAGGTAGACCCTGCATTTTTCAAACCAAAGGGCATCACTTTGTAGTGGTAGTTTCCAGTGGGAGTGACAAAAGTCGTCTTCTCCTGATCTTCCAAGGCTAGTGGTATCTGATGGTATCCTTGGAAGGCATCTAAGAAACTCATTCAAGGATGGCCTATTGTTGCATCTACCAACTAGTCTATTCGAGGCATGGGGAAGGGGTCTTTTGGATAGGCTTTATTCAAGTTTGTGAAATCTACACACATTTCCCACTTCCTATTTTTCTTCTTCACCACCACAGTGTTGGCCAGCCACTCAGGGTAAAACACCTCCTTAATGGCCCCAGCTTGTTTAAGCTTTGTCACCTCATCCTTCACAGCGTTAGAATGCTCCTTGGATGAGTGCCGAGGCAGCTACTTTTTGAGGGTGACAGATGGATTAACATTCAAATAGTAACAGATGAAGTTTGGATCCACCCCTGGAGCCTCGTGAGCATTCTACGCGAACACATCAACGTTTCTCTTAAGAAACTCTATCAGCTCTTCCTTCTTCTGAGGAGGTATCTGAGCCCCAATTTGAAAGAATTTCTTCGAATCATCACCAATAACAACCTTTTATAAATCTTCACATTTCGCCTCCTCAGCTGGTTTATTGATAAGCAACACCAGAGTTTTTGATTGCTATAAGCCCCTTTTCGCAGAAGCCAAGGACTCATCCTCGAGTTGATGTAAGATGGCAGCCACCAGGCATTGCCTAGCCATGGATTGACTCCCAAGGATCTCTTTAACCTGGCCCTCTGACGGATATTTCACTTTTTGGTGTAGAGTAGAGGAGACGGCTCCTAGGGTATGAAGCCAGGGTTTAGCCACAATGGCCGTGTAGGGGGAATAAGCGTCCACCATGATGAAATCCACCTCCACCACTTCTGAACCAGTCTGTATGGGTAGTCTAATCTGATCCTTTGGAATGACAATCTTCCCATCAAAACTCCCCAAAGGACAATCTTAGGTTGTTAAATTCTCGGGTCTCAAATTCAGCCCCTTGTATAGGTCGGGGTACATAATCTCAGCACCACTACCTTGGTCCACCATCACCCTCTTCACATCATATCCCCTAATCCTAAGCGTGACCACCAAAGCATCATCATGGGACTATATGGTTCCAATCTTATCCTCATCCGAAAAACCCAGCATCGGTTAGATATCCACTCTAGCCCTCTTCGGCTTCGAATTGGTGTCCTCAGCGGATAGTTGAGTCACAGACATCACTCTAGAGGGACAAGAACTAGTCCTCCCCGGAGCAGCAAAGATGACATTTATAGTTCCCAAGGGAGGTCTTGAAGAAGCATCTCCCCGGGGTGCTGAACCTGTCTATCCCTTCTGACCACTAGAATGATGCAAGAGCTGCTTTAACTTTCCTTCTCGAACCAGCTGGTCCAAATGGTCCCACAAATTTCTAAAATCTTCTATGGTGTGTCCCTGGTCCTGGTGTTATTGGTAATAAAGGTTTTGATTGCGTCTCATGGGGTTTCTTGCCATCTTATTTGGCTATTTGAAGAATGACTCATTCATAATCTTCTCCAGAACCTGATGCACCGGTTCTTAGAACACAACACTAACCACCTGAGTATTGGCATGCCCTGACTGCCAAGCAAAGTCTCTCCGAGGTCGATTGTTGTTGTATCGGCCCGACCTGAAATCCCTCATTTTCTAAAGGATAACCTTAGCCTTTCCTTTCTACTACTGTATCTTCCTTAACCCTCTTATACTTATCAATCCGGTCTATGAGTTGGCGCACACTGGTGACAGGGTCCGTCTGACCATTGTAAATGGTAAATGTGGGCTGATGGAATCGCCGAGGAAGTTTTGCCCCCTCTATCTTGTGCGTGAAAGGTGATCTGGAGATTTGATTTAACGCCTTGCTCATAGCATCATTTCCCAAACCTTTAAGAGGCGGGCTTTTATACCTACATTTGTGATGGTGCTCCTCGTCGTAGGAGAAAGACTAGCTGAGTGGAGTTCTTGACCTTCACCTATAACTAGAATCCTCTTCACCCTCAGAGGAAATGTCAGAGTTAGAGGTGGTCCGTTCTCATCGTGCATGGCGCAACTTCCTCTTCAACTGGTCAATCTCCAATCGCATGGCTCTGCTATTTTGTTCTTGAGAGATGTGACTTCCAAATCGAGAATGGCTTCTGCTTGTATGTGTAGTGTCCACGATCCCCTCTTGATCTCTCATACATTCGAGATTAAGGAAATCATCTTGTCGTTGGGACCCCATGGACTCTTGCTGATAAGGACCTGATCCTACCATAGTTAACCATTGCACTAACTATCACACAAGTTGTTCCCACAGACGGCGCCAATTGTAGAGGGGCGTTTTGAGGTCTTGGCCCAAGGTATGATTGGGTTCAAGCCCAATAAGCCCTATACAATGAATTTGTAGAGAGTGGATTGGAAAACAAGGCTCTAATGAATGGGACAACAGTTAGCTTAGGTTTTCTTAACAATCAAACAGATATGGACCGGGTTTTTATGAACAAATTTGTCATTGGCACAATTTGAGGAGGTCTGTTCTAATATATATTGATTGAAAAATGGTTACACAAATGGTTCAAACTGCTACAATGCTTTCTCTTACAAATTTCCGATCCCTTTTCTTAGGGTCTCCATCCCGTTTTATACCATCCTCCCTTATCATCTCCACCTTCCACGTGCAGATCAGATTGGAAGAAATTTCTCTGGACTTTGCGTCCATCTGGAAGACAGAATCTAACCCTACAAAGGAGGTTCCTATCGCCCTTGGGTTCTTTAGGCAGAGGTGGATATGCTAGCTTCGTAGTGGTGCATGTTTTTTCCTCTTCAGTAATAGTTACATCTTTGTCTTCAATAGTCCTCCCTCTTAAGTCTTTCATGCCTTCCATAGAAGCTGCCAATGCATGTATCATTTCCTCGTCCTCTTCATTTGTTTCATCTGTAACCACAAGAGCATTATAGATTTGACCAGCAAGAAGAAACTCAATTCATTTTAACAACAAGAGATGTCTCAAATGAATCTCTCTTTACAACAAGACAAAACTCAAAAGCAAAATGAAAGCCAAAACTTATAACTAACAACATAAAGTAGTTGACATCTGCCTGAGAAAGTGTCTTTTTTTTTTTTTTTTTTTATGATGCGGATCCTCACCAAGGTAGGGCCCTTTGGACCTAACCCTAGTGAGGTGTTATTAATAAATAAAATATCAAAGAGTTGCAAAATAGTAATCAATGACCTCATACCATGTTTCTCACGTGTGAAGTGTCTGGAATGTTTGGTTGAGGGAAAAACTAGAGGGATGGAAAAGGGAAGTTTTCCCTTGTTTGATGTGGTGGAATTGAGGGAGGATGAAAAAGGGGAGTGGGTGGAGATATTTCACCCAGTCCCACCAAAACTCATTTTCCCAGATTGGGAGGAAAAATTCAAGAGAAAAGACATACTTCCATGTCTATTTCATGTCCTGATAGGTCACTAAATAAAATCAGGAAAAAAAATTTCCATAGATAAGATAATAAAAGGCTTATAAGCAATTTGCTTCAAAATCAAAAGATATAAAAGGCTTGGAAACTAGCAAAATTGGACTAGATACCATAAGTAGAAAATGTTGTTTAGGGCAATCATAGCAAAATGTTGAGTCAAAAGCATAATGGATCATCCATGGAGGTGTACAGAAGGCAAAGAGACAACTTTTCACCGACCTTTTTAATCATATAATAAGGTAAGTTCATAATAAACAGATTATATAGGATTGTGTAAGCCTAGCAATAAAACTATTATATAGGATTGAGATATATAATTGCAACTGTTGATTGATAGACCTCACTGAATGTAGCCCATAAAAAAAGAAAAACAAAACAAAGCAACTCACAAGAAAACAGGATTTTCTCAAGTTGCGGTTTGTATGTCAAACCACTAAATCTGAGGAATTCAAAACCATGCACTGATAATTCGAATGCTATGCTAAAAGCAACAATTACTCCATGAGACTTTCTAGCTGTTAAAATTGTTTTGGAACTAGTGTTGCACAAGTCAGCAAATAATGTAGGCAAGCACAATATGCCCTACATAACAACTAAATGATGTTTGATGACATGCATAACAAAAAGCTCATGGCTCACATCAAACTAAACAATAAGGTTTCTGTGCCAAACTAACACAAATTCACTAATTAAATGGAAAAAAAAGAAGGGGAGGGGGGGAAGAGAGAGAATGATAAAGAAGAAGAAATTAACTTGTTTTTATCACTGATGCAAAAAGGCTTATCACACAGAAAACATACCTATCCGACACATGCTAACAAAATGTGTTAAAAAGCTAGTACTACTTAAATGCGAATACAACTAGTAATGGTCACTCATGTCATATAAGATTAAAGTTTATAGTGTGAAAACATGCACATGTAACTTTTCAAAGGACCCATGAAACATCAGATGATAGGGAGGACGATATAAAGAAGCAAGACTATCTTGATGGTTCTCTGTGGTAGACAAAGAACCTTGGTCTGATTCGCAGACCCCATAGCGTTTCATTTCCTCATCAAAATTATGGTGTGCTCTACATGAAAATAACAAAGAAAATTGCATCTTAATGAATGGATAATAAACAAACTAGTCCAAGATAAAATAAATAAAACAAGAAGGCGACACTGCATGTCAAGTTGCTACAAAATGATAGGAGGCGGTGAACAAATATAGTATAGAAGTGAAAAAACACATATAACTGCTGGAACACTCACATACTAAAAGAATGGCATAAAGAAATACCATTGTCCACCATTTTTCATTACGAGACAAATATAAAAATGCAAACAGGACTAATCGTCCTGAACATTGATGGCATAAGAAATCCATTAAAACTGTCATGATACATGAAAACAGAACCTCTTAGGTGTAAAAACATAAAATAGAAGAGAAACATGACTAAACCAATCTTGACTAACATGAAAAAAATGAAGAAAAATAATGACTCACAAATTTTTAGGGATTAAAAGCCCTCTATAGTATGTTCTTCCTATAATCCTATTAAGAAATAAATTTTACATGCCTTTTTTTTATAATGTTTACACAAGAAAATTAATTTGCTAGTAAGATTTCATCTATTAAAAATTTTATGGTATGTGCTTTGCGATGTGCAACTAATCTAGGTGAAGTTCACCTACGTCAAAAATAAAAAAATTACGCCAAAACATTGGAGTTGAAGGGAAGAACAAAGAAAATGTTAAATTGAAGAATATTATTTGCAAGTCCAGTTTCTCCTACATTCAATTCACTCAATGCGTAATTTATTGATGCCCTGCTGATGCAAATGCAAAGTCAATTTAAATTTCAGGGGATTTTGCAAATCATGGCACAAATGGAAGCTATTTTGCAGCATTTTTAAACAAAAAAGGAAAAGCTTGATTCACAAATGAGGTACGTACAAAAGTTAACAGGGCAAGCCCTGATTATAACATAAAAAGACAACCATACAGGACACAAATTCGGAAAAATAAAATAAAATCATTGCCGCAATTGAAATTGTATGGAAAGGTTTCAGTTCAATGATCAAGGCTGGAGAAAGAAAATAAAGAGCTTCCCTTATAACGGGTAAAGGAGGGCGTACTTCATCTCCAACATTTTCATTTCTTGTGTCCCTCTCCAAATTACTGAATCAATAAACAAAAGCTACTCTTATAATCTAAACCAATCATGTAAAATTTAATCAATTAAAAATCACAATATTAAAAAGAACTAAATAAATTTCTTAACTTACCCTGTATTCTCATCAGCCAAATAGTTCACATTTTCCGCTGCTAGAGATTGTGATGAAGCTACTACTGGCTCACCTTCTTAACCACAAAGAACAACTGAATAGCTTCCTCGAGCTTCCAATGCGTGGCCTGTTACCACAAGGCTCCACCATTCAGTTCCATACCTTCTTCAATTCAAAGACATTGGTAGCAAACAACCATTCATATAGTTCAAGAAACTAGATACCGAACACAACAGTAAAATTTAAAATAATTTCTATCAATCAAAAGAGATCAAGAGAACATAATAAATAACCTAAACTAATAGTATTCCCAAATACTGGCATGTAATTACTAAAGTCAGATTAAAAATTCCTACTTGAGTTGGCTCTAAAAATATTTTAAAAGGGTCATACCCAATGCACAATAAATATATATGATAAAAGGGTCAAATCGTGGTTTCAAAACCCCATGTGTCTATGTAACAATCAAAAACCTTTTTTATGAACTAATTAGTCTCAGCTGCACCTAGCTTTTTTGCCATCCTATCTAAGGTGAAGGTGAGAGTATGTCTTTCACCTCTCAATTTATCATGCCCTTCATTGTTTTAACTTTTATGGATCAATATAAACAATTAATAGTTTACCTAGCAAAAAATAGATCAACTAAAAGAATGCCTAAACATTGGTGTATATTTTTCATGCACCTAAGCATGAGTATGAACTGCTTAGCTCGTTAGGGGTGAATGCCCCTGCATTACTTGACAACTAGTTCTAGCAAGTGGGGTTAGTTGCCAATAAGTTTTACTAGCTAGAGAGTCCAAAAGCTCTTCTTTTGAAAGGCTCCCTACATATTATATATATGTGTGTGTATTTTTCAATATGCAGACAACCAAGTTTGAGCGTGCTAAATCTCAAACAATTGAAATCATATAGTATAAGCTCCAGTTACACCAAAAGATAGCATAATATAAAGTTCGAGCCTTTCATTATAGTGATCATGTCAGACAACAGAAACCATTGGTATATTAAGTGCCCACATAAGAAAAATTCGTTGTCTCAAAAGTAAAGCTTGATGAATAATACACAAAGAACCAAAATCTAATAAACACACATTGTAATCTCCATCCCAAAATTCAAAACACACAGTACAATCGTAACCCAATTTTTCTTTAAAAAAAAAAAAAAAAACCCAGAAGAGTATTCAGTCCCTCAGTGCCAACGATGTAAACTTTATTATCAAAGAAATCAGATATCAATATCAAATATAAAATATATGTGACCTCCAAGAACTGAATGGCGGTATCGGCGGTCTGGCCACCGGCTATCTCTAGAAAAAACAAGACCATGCTCTGCTTATCAGAAGTAGAGAGCAGTCCTTCATCCATAGCTTCTCTTCTCTTTCTGTTCTGTTTTTCTCTCACAAACCTGACTGCTGAGAGATCTCTCTTAGCCCAGGAATAGGAACGAAACAACTGAATGAAATCATGAATGCAGAGACGGAGGGAAAGGTTTATATAAACTACTAACACGTTCGATCAAAAGACAATAAAACCTATTGCAAATTACACCTCAAGTTTGTTTGACTTTAATGGTCTGTTTGGATGTTAAAAAATGAAAGTGGAGTAGAGTAAAGGGAGGGAGAGTAGTCCAATTATATGTGTGTTTAAGACTAGCCTCTAGCATGCGGCTCTTTCTATATTTTTGAAAAAAAAAAAACTAATAATTTACCTCTATTATAATTTGGAATACTTCATTTTCTAATCACAAAAAAACCTAAGGATGTGATGAAAAATTATTTCACCGCTAATACATAATACTCATCACATCCCTAAGTTTTTTTTATGATTAGAAAGTGTAATAATCCCAAATTATATGAATGCAAATTATTAACTTTTTTCTAAAAAAATAGAAGAGTCTCTGAGCACGCGCTCACGTGTGTGCCCAGAGACTAGTATTTCATAATTATCATATATTTTTGGCAATTTTATTTATGTAATAATCAATGTTTTATTGATTGGAAGGTGATGCTATAATTTTATATTAACCTTTAGGGGGAGGAAAAAAAAAATCGTCTAAATAAATCTTATAAATTTACATATATTGAAAATGCATAATGAATTTGCAACTATAAAACTACTTACAAAATACATGTGAAAATATTTACAAAACCTATTATGAAGAAGATGATGGATCAATGTAGAAAATTGAAATATTTAGGTCAGGTAAAACTGTAAAATAATTCACTACATTTAAGACATGAAATAGAAGAGCCTTTAAGCACGCACTCAGTTGTGATTAAAAAATGCATCAATCCCGAATTATGATGATTAAAAATTTTTGTCCTTTAATAAAAATAGAAGACCATTTGAGCACACTCAAAGTGAAAATTCCTGTTTTAAAATAAAATAAAATAATACTTGACACAAAATCTAAAATGGACTTTTTTTGGGCAATCAATCTAAAATGGAAGTCTCTTGATAATGCAATGCAATAGATAAACTTTGGACTCTTCTTCATCCAGTGCGATTGGGATCTCAAATTAATGGGTCTACCAAGTTGCCTTTGTTATTTAAAAGTACCATTTTATTGAACATGTTCTTATGACTTTACCAAAGGTTGGTTGTAAAACCCTCAAAGTTCAAACCATGAAATATAGAATGATAATTCCCTTCTTCTCATCATGTATACTGATATTTTTGTCCAAATTTAACACATGAATTTTTATATCATAAGCCAAAGGAAACTTTATCTTTAATATACAAAGGAAGGGCCTACTTAATAGGTACCCTTCCTTCACATCTTCAGCTTTCAAATGCATATACATCTCTCTCCAAATACTTCACATCACTATCTTCAAATGCAATACACTCTTTTTTTTTTTTTTTTTTTTTTGTTTGAAAATTAGTATAGAAAGTTTTATTTCCCACAGCTAGCCATTAAGGACAAACAAAGTAACCCATTTTTCTCATAAAAACACTTATAACTCGCATTGTCCTTGTGTCGTGCCCACTAGTGTTAACTTTCATGTTTGTAGTCTTGACTCTTGAAGCAGTGTTTTAGCCAAATCCATTATTTGCTGTGAGTGAAGTTATTTAATGTGTTTTGACTTGTCTAGATTTCTCGAACCAGTACTGCCCCATAGCTCCCCTCCTCTCTTCATTCCATTGTTAATCAATGGAAACGGCTAGAGAAATAAATCTTCATATTAGTAGATCATGTCTGTAGTCTTCCCAAATTTCATGCCATTAGACATTCCCGCAACACATGAATCATTGTTTTAGAATATTCATTCTATGCCCCAAATTCTTTATGGATGAACTTGCATAATATTATTTTGTTGGCATCAAATTTAAATCTCCCTCACCACCATAATGTTGGGGAAAACAAAACATAACAGGGTTACCAAATTAGATATAACGTTACCCGAGGGGGGGAAAATGTTAGATATAGCATTAGAGAAATAAATATTTAAATGAATTAGTTCATTTAAACATACAAACCTGATAAAGTCTTACATTTATGCACACCATAAGTAAGTACATTTCCACAAATCATACATAACCTATTGGAATGATCTTTAGGCTACAATTTAACTATGAAATTAGGGCAGTGAATGTTGGGAATATTACACAAAATAATAATGGAAGAACAAGATTAACAGAAAAGACAAACAGAAAATAGATAACTTGGAGGCACTATATCGTTTTCCTTAGACAATATTTGCCCCCCCCACACTTTTGTTGCTAAAGGGTTATCGCAAATTTGTCTCCAGGATACAACCAAGATGTTGGGTTCTACAAATAACAATTTTGGAGAATGACCACAGGATTTCTTGTGTTTCTCTCCAACTTTCAAGTGAACAAAAGCCTCTATTTATACTCATAGAGTTATGTTTCATGAAAAGACATGTATGGAGAGTTAGTTATTTTTCAAGTGAACATAAGCCTCTATTTATACCCATAGGGTTATGTTTCATGAAAAGGCATGTATGGAGTGTTAGTTATTTTTCAAGTGAACATAAGCCTCTATTTATATCCATAGGGTTATGTTTCATGAAAAGACACATATGGAAAGTTAGTTATTTTTCAAGTGAATATAAGCTTCTATTTATACCTATAGGGTTATGTTTCATGAAAAGGCACGTCTAGAGTGTTAGTTATTTTTCAAGTGAACATAAGCCTGTATTCATGAAAAAGCATGTATGTTTCATGAAAAGGCACGTATGGAGAGTTAGTTATTTTTTTTTTATAAAACAGTTAACAAAGATTGAAATCTCTTCAACCTTTCTGAACAATCACTAGAAAATTACAAAAAATTCAAAATTTTGAATTTTCACTTAGAAAATTCTAGAAGTTGAATTTTCACTTTATGAAACCATATTCTCCAAACTCAAACATCATTATCACAACCTATCCATGTATATATCTATATATACAGTAGTGAAGTAATAATTTCGTACAAATGTATATACCTTATGATGAGAACATTTCTTGACTTGAAGGGCTGTTGTTGGTTTAGTTTGCATTGATTTGGTATTCAAAGAATATGTAATCTACCTCCTGTAATCCAAATTAAAATGAACAATCATAATTGAATTCTTTAAAAAAAAAAATGAAAATAAAGAAAATAGACCTAGGATATAGAGTGACCTACCTAAACTGGTTGCCTTTATTTTTTGTTTTAATTTAATTTTTGGAACCATAAATTGTAGCCGAACAGAAGTGGAGAAACGATTATGTAGCAACTGGTTGAGTTTGCTATTAATACATAAATTTATATATACACATGGAAGAAGAAAGAGTACCTCGGCAAGTCCAAATCTAATATCTCACGCTCTTTACAACCATAGTTACTGTCTTCTACTATTTCTCAAATGAAGCTGCACTGACTTGGCACATTGGCCAACGATGATGCTGAACAACTAGCGTTGATTTCAATGATAGCTTCATTGAAGTTGATTTCTCAATAGGTTTTGAATTTGGGGGTTATGTTGCGATTTTGCACATGCTTTCACTAAAATAAAAGTAACAACCAAAACCCAGTCCAAGAAATATAGAAATTTAAGAGGGAGAAGGGGGGAGGGGGGAAGAGGAGTACCATCTGCACTAATTAGACGTGGGAAATCGTAAAACACAGGCTTGAAGAATTGTGGACTACAGAAGTATCTATGTGTGAATGGATTCTTCAGAAAATGATGACAAGAGAGTCTGAATATGGTTTTCAAATTGGGTAAGGATGATAACTAATAGGGTGGTTGCTTATGGTTTTTGAATTTGGGTAAGGATGATAACTGATGAGGATGATGAGCCATTTTAATTTGAGTTTGGAGTGTAGAGGAGTGGGGAAAGTGCGAGACGTTAGGTGAAGAGTTGAGAGAAACGTGGATAAGAAATTGATGGGATGAGAAATGTTTATTATTCATTTAACCATATTATTTAAAATTTTGTGAGGTAATTTTAAAATCACACAAAAATCCAGTGCAATTTATAAAAAAAAAAAAAATTAAGAAAGACATCAACCTGTATTTTTATTTTTTATATATAATTTTTTTTAAGAATCTAATTTATAAGTGGATAAAGTAATTTTAAAATCAACATGAAAATGACCCTATTTTGTAGGCAATGTTTTAGTGGGAGTTAGAATTGTATTTTTACCAGGCTGACTTTTAATTTTGCCTCTACTTAAACCTAGGGTGTAAAGGTATTTAAAAAAAAAAAAAAAAAAAAAAATCCTCTCCAAACAAGGGAAGCCCCTTAAATAGTAGTATAGATGTTTGAATTTCATACCTTAAAGTTTTATAATTTAAAATTTATCCTCTGAAATTTCAGCGTATTTAAATTTATATCTAATATTTTAGAATTTGAATTTTATCTCTTAAAGTTTGAAAGTTTTATATTTTACACTCTAAAATTTTAGGAGTAAAATTCAAACTCTGAAATTTTAGAATCTAAAATCCAAACAACCTAAACTTTAGAGGTGTAATTTGTAATTTATCCTCTTATAATATTAATAAGGAAAATTTATAGTTGACTTATATTGTAGATTAAATAAATATGTACAACATATTTTTTTATATTAATATTAGTAGTGTGGGAGCCAGTTAGTCAGGAGGTATTATTAAGGCTGTACGAATTGGGACTATGGCCCAATCCGAGGACATTAGCTAATCCGAGAATGACCAAATGAGGTTATAATGGGAATGGTATAAAGAGAAAAATAAAGATAGTACGAGACAAGTTCAACACACTTTCGAGGAGAAAAGCCATTTCGGGAACAAGGATCCAAGGTTAGTAAGAGTGTCATATCACCCTAGACCTTCTTCAAAGTTACATCACAACTAGGAGTTGGATGTTGGACAAGGGGTAAGTAAAAGGAGGCAGCAAATATCTTCAAAAGCTGTTGCCTCCACATTAAATACCTCCCAACTAACTCTCTGGCCGCATTAATGTGGAGGTGATGCCTAAATAGTGACCAAGCAGCCTTACAGCTACTATTTGATGGTTCTGGGGGGTGTTGGATGGGACAAGAAGGAACTCCTAGAATCTAACCTACACGTGTATGGTAGGGATAACACCAAGATTGTAATATATAGCACGGGAAGGTGACCTAAAAGGGGGGATTGAGAAAAATCATAAAATCTAATTGCATCACATTTGCATTATAATGGTATTGCCATGCATTTAGATATGTGCTATATGTTTGTGTGCTGATAGATTTGGATTGGACTGAGCCTATGATGAAATTTCCTTTGCATGTCACATGTTCATGCATTTCCCATGCATACGTACTTCTTTTCAATATATTTGATATATTTGAAACTCTTTGGGACTTTTCTGATTGTCATTCTTTCTCTCCCTCTCTGTTAGTTTACGTTAGTCGTGTCTATGGCACCTAAGTGTAAATGCACTCCAGCCCGGAACCCTCTTCGTTTTGATGCTTCTTCGTCGTCTGATCCTACTTTATCTCATATCCGATTCCATGATGATGATGCCTTTAAGGCATTTACGGAGAACTTTTCTAGACGAGGCATTCATTCGGAACACCAAGTCATCTTGACGGATTTCGCAGACACTGACCTTCCCTCTGTCATTTACAGTAGGGGATGGGAGTCACTGTGTGACGTCCTGATCACCTATCCTCTCGTGCTTATCCAAGAGTTTTACTCCAACATGCACGGGATTGATCGGTCAGTACCTCTTTTCTTCACTCGCGTTCGAGGTACGTGCATTCCTATCACACTGCAATTGGTTGCGGATGTGCTTCGGGTCCCTAGGATAGAGTTTCCTGACTATCCTAGTTGTGAGCGTCTGAGGACTGTATTTAGGGATGAGCTCATGTTTGCTTTCTGTGAGCGCCCTTTTTCTTGGGGTGAGTGTCTTTTTACACCATGTCCACCTTTTGCTAAAGGTCCTAAATTCATGAATATGGTGATGACTTTTGTTTTGCATCCTCCCTCTCACTATAACTCCATCACAGAGCCTCGTGCTTGATTTTTGTTGTCTCTTATTGAGCATCTTATCATAGACTTTCCTTCTCATTTCATTTTATCTATTATAGATGTTCATTTAGATTCGGCGTCCCGTGATAAGCTCTTCTTTCCTTCCGCTATCACGAGGATTCTACGCAATTTTTCCGTTCCTTTTTCCTCTTCCGACCATTTTACCTTCATGTGTGCCATAGATTACATACCGTTAAATGTAGCGAGGCCCAGCTTCGGTCGTGGCAATCGGATTCAACAGCTCCTTCCTCCCGTTCTGCTCTATCCCATTCGGCTCCATCCACATTGGCTCCTCCTTCTTCGGGCGATGTGTCTCTAGGAGATATCATGGTGCAGCTATAGTGCATGGATGCTCGCCTCGATATACTCTCTACGGAGTTGTATCAGGTGAACATTTGTGTCGATCGTATTGCACGATGACAGACATCCATTGGTGGTTTTGCTCCTGAGGCTACTCCTTCACCACCTTCTCCCGTGGCTTCTGCTTCTGAGGATGAGGATGATGATGATGGTGATGACGATGATGCTTTAGATGATGCTGATGGAAATACTAGCTCTACCGATGAGATGTCTACTTGACATTCTTACCCTTTGTCATTCGTGACAAAAAGGGGGAGTAGTTTTGGTATGAGAGTAGTCCATCTTAGGGGGAGAGTTAGTATAGGACCATTTTGTTAGGGGGAGTGCTGATACTTTTTGAGGGATGTAGTGAGGATAGTATGTATCTTTTTTTTTTTTTTCTTTTTAGATACATTACTCCTGTACATGAGGTCTTGTGACCATTTATAGAAATACATTGTACTTATCTCTTTCTTTATATTGATGTATGTTTTTCTTTCACCTACCCCTTCATGTGTTGTTTCTTTTCTCTTTTTATACACATGTTTCTTATACTTGTATGCAATCTATTATTTCTGTTTCACACAAAGATACCTTGATGAGTTTTGTTTAAAGTGTTTCAGAAATACAGGTTGTCAAAATCTACTTGCCATAAACTCTCTTCTTGCAAAGTTTTTCAAGAGTTTGTGTTTAGATAGATTTTATTGTATTCAACAAGTAAATATGAGTTGAGTGATTTATGACTTCTCTCATATGTTCATTTGTTTGTTGTGGTTTTGTCACGGATTGCCAAAGGGGAAGATTGTTAGAACATATGTGTTTCACATGTTAAGAACATATGTCACGATTTTATGTAATTGGCTTATCCATTGACAAAACGTACTTTACTTGTATTTGGTTAGATTTAGGATGTTTTAAATACTTCAAGAAACCTTGTTTCAAGATCAAGTATTGAAACTCTTAAGTCTGTTCAAGAAAACAAGTTCAGAGTGCAAAATCATTAAAACTCGACAGCTGCATCTATCGAGCTTAAGAAAGCTGTTCTTCATTCAGTGTGCTCGAGAGCTGCTTGACACCTACTATCTATCGAGATTTAAGATTTTCAAAATTCCAATATGATTTTCTTGGGATTCGTGAATGTGTCTTTGGGCTTTCTTTGCTCCTAACCCTAGACATATAAAAGGATCAGTTTAAGGGCCGTCAAAGTGTTTACAAGTTACACAAGTTTTGAGCAAACTCTGTTCAAGCAAATTGTGACCAGAGACGAAATTCTTGCCCTAAGGTTTTGTGACCAAGCATCTTCTTGATCTTCATCGTGTGGATGAATTGAAGAACACTGCAACTAACAACCTTCTTAGTTGGTGATTGAAGTCGTGTACTGGGATCTGCGCAATTGGTTAGTCATGTACTGGGAGTCGTACATCTGAAAGGGGAACTGTCACTACAGAATAAGTTCAATTGGGTATTGGGGTAAGGGTTCAACTGTAGGTTGGTAAGGTTCTTGGATTCCTTTATTTGTAACCGCTTGTTGTGATAATAGTGGAGTTTCGGGAGTGGTGACCTAAAAATCACCTGGTGGGGTTTTTGCCGTTAGGTATTCCCCATTCATAAATAAATCACCGTGTTATTTATTTTTCACTTCATAATTAGTTTATTGGTGATTTGTTTGTGCTACCATGCGTTTGCATGATAAATTGATTAATTAAGAACTTGGCTAATTAATTAATTAATTTCTATCACAAGGAGTCATTCAGTTTGTGGCCTATCATACCCATTCCCCATGGGCAGCATATCTCATGCCCACTGTTGATGGGATCTTATACTTGGCCCTAAAACTTTCCATACCCTCCTCGGACTCAACTAAACGTTTGAACTTACCCATTTTTCTAAGAGGTTTTGAAGTAAAATTAACAAGTTTAAAACGAAAACTAAGAGGGTTTAAGAAAACTTACAAGTTCAAAAAAGAAGTCCTCGGACAAATTTCTAGTATTTGTGAACGTACAAGGAGGTGAGAGAGAGAGAGAGAGAGAGAGACAGGTTCAATGTATGAGCTCTAGGACTGTGTGATTGTTGAAAGTAGGAAAAGGAATTGATTTGAAAAGCTATTTATAGTGGCGTAGAAGTTAAAAGTAGGAAAGTTCCCACTCGTAAAACTAGAAAAATCCTCCACCGTTCGATTTACATCCCACCGTTGAACGTGGGGGATAAGGTGCCGCAAAATTTAATGATGGCACGCTCTGGACGCTGAAGCATCAGAAGCATGCCTTAAGCAGGTAAAAAGGCATTTAGGAGATCATGAATACAGAGTAAAATCATAAGCAGGATGGGTTGAGGGCATCAAAATCATCCTTTCCTTTCGAGGAGTCGAAAAACAAGATTTTGAGGGGTTATTGTGGGGGCCAATTAGTCAAGAGGTATTATTAAGGTTATACGAATTGGGCCTATGGCCCAATCTGAGGGCATTAGCTAATCCGAGAATGACCAAATGAGGTTATAATGGGAATGGTATAAAGAGAAAAATAAAGATAGTACGAGATAAGTCCGACACACGTCTGAGGAGAAAAGCCATATCGGGAACAAGGATCCGAGGTCAGTAAGAGTGTTATATCACCCTAGACCTTCTTCAAAGTTACATCACAACTAGGAGTTAGACGTTGGACAAGGGGTAAGCAAAAGGAGGCAACAAATATCTTCAAAAGTTGCTACCTCCACATTAAATGCCTCCCAACTAACTCTCTGACTGCATTAATGTGGAGGTGATACCTGAACAGTGACTAAGTAGTCTTATAGCTACTATTTGATGGCTCTGAGAGTTGTTGGATGGGACAAGAAGGAACTCCTAGAATCCAACCTACACATGTATGGTAGGGATAACACCAAGATTGTAATATATAGCATGGGAAGGTGACCTAAAAGGGGGGATCGAGAAAAAATCATAAAATCTAGGCAATAACATTATGAATTCTTGTAATAGTGTTCATCACTAAGATATTATAAGATAAGTTTCTCAGTTTGTGCCGAGGACAAATTTTCTTACTTTACTTATGTTTAACAATCTTAATTCAGCAACTTTTATGGTCCATCTTTTAGAGTAAAACTAGTTCTTTCACCCACGCTCTATAAATTCATTGTTTGGGCTTGTTGTGCTTAAACCCAATCCTACACTGGGTCTAATCCAAATACTGTCCTTACAAGTAGTATAAGTAAATTTATAATTACTCTATTAATAATACCTTGTTAAGCCAATGGATATTCAAGATATATAGATAATTTTTTTTTAAAAAAAGTGTTCTTTATTTTCTATTAAAAAAAAAAAGAATTAGAGATATCAACACTATGTTTTAAACCTTTTTGAATAACTAAAGCATGGTTTTTTTATTTTTTATTTTTAACTTCTGCCCTTTTTCCTTTAGGTGGAAAAAGTTTTTTTTTTTTTTTTTCCTCTACACCTTAGTCCTTACAATGTGTGCAAGGAGTAGACCATGCCACATTTTTGGATTTGACATAGAAAACCATATCGAAGAGATTTGAAAGAAAATTAGAATTTGATTTCAAGTACATGAATTAGATATCACTATTATATGATTATACAAAGGCAAATATTTGGTGCACACTTTGTTTTTTTCCTTTTCTCTTCTGTCCCATCCGTTACATGCAATCCTAGGACCCCCCAGTGGTCCATACTTTTATCCTTATGGATGACCCCTTTGACCCAAGAGAGTTTGGGTGGACAGAGTGTAGTGAATCAGGTTTTAGCAATGACTTGTTTGCTGATGAAGTTGAGTCAAAGCTTCAGACTAGTGATGAAGAAGACTTACCTTTTGCCAGGCATGGACCAGTCTTAGAAGCTAATCTTGAAGAACTTTCTAATCAACGTGATTTCTGGATCTCCCATACAATAGGTTTTATTCTTGATTACCACCGATTTTCTGTTTCACATCTCCAGCATATTATTAGTATTGCATGGCGTATCCAGGGAGCTGTTCATGTTGTGGGAAGGGATTCTTCCTTTTATCTCATTCATTTTGAGTCTATGGATGATCTAAACCATGTTTGTGAGGAAGGCCTTTGGTCTGTTGATGGTGCTTTGTTTATTTTGGAAAAGTGGAGGCTGAACCTTGTAATCAGCAAGCTCCAAGTGAATTTCATCTCAGTGTGAGTCCAATTTCACAACTTACTATTGGAGTATCAGTATCTCGAGCTAGTGGAGAGAATGGGACAGTTAATGGGTGTTTTTGAAAGATTGGATTGGGAAGACAACATACCTCGCAACATCCGCTTCATGCGTGCCAGAGTTCGCATTGATCCGTGGTCACCTGTGGTATCAGGCTTCATTCTGAGGTTGGATGATTCAATGCAGGTACGAGTGCATCCATAAATTATGTAACAAATGTGGCCTAATTGGCCATACAAAAAACCAATGCACACAAAGCATGGATGATATCGAGGTGAGTATAGTCCGACAGAGGTTTCGGATCTAGAGATTGCACCAGGTACATTTTAGTTTTGATGCCCTTGAACCTCTTTTTTCAAATGAACTTAGAGCCTTTTTTAATCAGAGAAGTCGTTGGACTGGCCAAATTCATTTTGGGAACCTCATGCAACCTCATCACCCCCAACCCTAGCCCAGAACCTCATGAAGGCCCTCATACCCATAATTCTAACCCACACACATATTCTGACCCAATGAACCCCCCACATGCTAGTACCCAGCCACAACAACATGTTGGACCCCCACAACCAAAAAATTTATAGGAATCTGAACATGCACACCTAAACTCAACAATTAATTTCCTCAACCTTGGTCATCACCATTTACCTTCAGCTCCACCTAACTCACTAGTATTTCATGTTTCATCTCTTTTTGTTTCTCCCCATCAATCTCAAACCTCTGATATACCCTCACCCCAACCCTAACGACAAAAACCCTTTAACCCAGTACCTGATTCCACCTTCTCTACGAGACCCCCTTGGTTGCCCCCTGTTTCTACTGATTTAAGATGGATTTAGGTCGGCCAGGATGGCCCTTTCATAACCAATGGGGAGTTCAGGGAGCAGAGACAAACTTCCTCCGACTCCGAGACAAAGAGTGATTCTCTTACTACTACCCTATTTAATCTTGACAGCATAAATGAGACTCTTCCAGAGGTCATGCAAGGTGCAACGTGGAGTCATGGACAAATCTCGGAATCTCTGGAGTCATTTATAAAACCTTTAGTTCAGAGGACGATTTAGGTTTGAGCTGGGTAATTCTAGTAATGGTCCTAGGTTGTCCAAGACATAAGTAAAGTGCTATCAAAGTCAACGAACTCATGACAATGTGAACCAAGTGGGTTTGGGCCTTGAGAGGGAGGTGAACAGCACAAACAAACACCAAGAAGGGCAAGAAGATGTAGACCCAAGCCCAACAAGGGAGGCTGAGGTCCAAACCTTGAGTAATCCGGAATTGGGGTCTCTGAGATTGAGCCCTGAGTCTCATAATTCTGCCCAATTTGATCCTAGCCTAGCATCATGTGTTCAATGCAAGGACTGCTGGCCCATTTCTACTTCTACTAAGGTTTCGAAGAAAAGATTGAGGGAGGATTTTGGGAGGTTTGGCCGTAACCTTAGACCATGCCATCTGTGTGGTTTCTCTTCAAAGGTGGATATTGGGCAAAATCAAAAGGGTAACTCTATTGCTGAAGAGGACTGTCAAGCTTATGCTTAGATTAAGGATAGCAATCAGAATGATATGTACCCCGGATATCCAAAAGGGTTATGGGAAGCTAACCCCAACAAGCTTCCCCATAATCCATGAGGATTCTCAACTGGAACTGCAGGGGTTTAGGCAAGTCCTTTGCAGTTCAGCAATGCAAGAAAATTGCCCTTGAGTCCAAGCCTGCCATTATTTTTCTTATAGAGACTCGGCTGGTACAAGGTAAAGGGAGCATTATATGGGAGAAGTGTAGTTTTGCAGAAGGTTGGGAGTTGCCAAGAGAGGGTCTTAGCGGTGGGCTACTGCTTGCTTGGTTGCCATAGCTTCAGCTTCATATCTTATATGAGTCCAAGCACCTTGTCCATACCAACTTAGTGGACAACCAAGGTAACCCACTCTCTATTACTTTCGTTTATGGTAATCTTGAAATGTCTAAAAGGGAAGAAGTGTGGAACAAACTTAGATCTTTAAAATTATTAGCTCATCCAACAATCAAGTTGGTGCTCAGCTATCTCCGTGTTGCCCAAGTTTTTAGTTACCAAACAAATTAAATAGAAGTCCCATATTTTATAAAGTATCAATAACATCTACTAGTTTGTACTAGCTAATGGTTTATAATTGATACAATTCAATACATATTATTATCTTATTTCATTTTTTTTCATAGGCTAATAGCACAAGCAATGCATGCTTCTTAAGGCCCTAACACAACCAATATTAGCTGCAATAGAATGCATAGTATTTCTTAGGTCTAATGCAACGTACCTCTAGCTTAGACATTATAGAATTGAGAAAACACAAAAAGGAGAATTTAATGCAGTATCAATAATGATAATAATAATAATAATGATAGTAAAAAAAGGAGCCCAAAACGTTGGTGCACCAGTGACTAGCCACTGGTAATAATTATATGAAGGAATTGATTCTTGTAGTTGACATTATGATACTTGAATGAATCACATCCAACTTTGACTTCAACAGGTCAGACTTTACCACACACAGCCAGTAGAAATGATTCCTTTCACTTCCATAACATCTTCTTTATTGGGCATTGCAGCGTTGACAACTTCAATCTTGAGAGTGACATTTGATTTTTTTTTTTTTTTTTTTTTTTTGGGTGTGCGTGGTTGTGCATAGTGTTGAAACACAAATTGAGATTGAATGAATTAAAAAAAAAAAATTAAAAAAGTGTTAAAGAGTTAAAAAGTTAAAGTTTAAAAATAAGATGGTAAAAATTAATGTGAGATGAATTAGTAGTATCGCACACCATTTTTGCCTCTTCTTAAAATTCGTTCCAAAAAATATTGCAATGTGAGAACAGTGCAATGTGGTATAAGATGAAGAACTTGAAGTATTTTAGAAGATTAATGAGGCTGATGGCACTCTAACTCATTTAGGTTATAGAATCTTGTCCCAAATAAGTGTGTCACATACAAAATGAGTGCAATGCACATTGTGAGCGCAAAATTTCCACAAATTTCTAATTCCATGGGGGGTTTGGATTATCTCTAGTATTTTTTTTTTTTAATTCGACATATTCTTTTGTTCTAAATATACAATAACAAGTGATAGTGGGTTTTAATTTTCACATTTTATTAAGTTAATGGGTGATGTGACAGTTTTTTATTAAAACAAACAGAGATTTTTTTAATAAAGTATTTGAGATAAGCCAAACCTATTCTATGGAGTCTAAAATATTAATACAGCTTAATTGGTGTTTAATGCATTTAGACCCCCATCATATTTACTTAGGCTTTTGCACTTAAGTCGAACAATAATTGGGACATGAAAAGCAAGAAATCTCTATTTTGCCATTCTTTGATTCTTGCATAGCCTTTTGGTTATGTTATTTTAATTTTTAATTTATGAAAGTCTTTTGGCTTCTTTCACACATTGGAAAATGAGTGTGAGTTAAAGAGGTTTAATGCCTGTGCTGTATATTTAAGAGTTAGGCCTTTTTGGATATACACCACTGTAAGTTTCTTTAAAACCTTCTCCCCTCTCCCCGTGTGTGTGTGTTAAAAATATTTAGTATTCTCAAAAAAAAAAAAAAAAAAAACTTCCACTTCTACAAAAATAACTATATAATTCTTTTTACTAGTAATTTACACACACACACACACTCAGTGAATCTTAAAACAACAATTTAAATTCAAATTTTAACCATCCATGAATAATTGGGATTTGGAGAATCCATGTACCAATATGTGCTTCTCAATAATAATGAAATAACTGTAAAGAAATAGATATTCAAGTAGAAATTCATACTTAATAAAGCAGCCTTGTAGATCATATGACAAGGTCTATTCAACCACCAAGCTTAGTGCCATTAGAGGTGATAGATTGAATGAACCCATAGAAACAGTGCACAAATTACTAATAGAATTTATTTGAACTCCTTAATGAAGTCATAGATGTGAGAACCGATTTCCTCTGCTCTTTCTTGGTTGATGAAGTGACCCACCCCTTCCATCACAATAGCTTCCTCCAAAAATGGCACATCTTTCTTGAAATCACCATTGTGTATGTATTCCTTTGTCCCCAGGGTGGTGTACACCATGTCCAAATCCCCCACTATGAACTTCATAGGTACCTTCACTTGCACTCTGGTCCATTTTTCTATGACCTCCCAGTTTCTGCAATAATCAGAAACTAATTCTCAAACATTTGTTTTATGAATACCAAAGTACTGGGACATTTAATGTTAAGGAAGGCCAAGATTTAAGTTTCATGCTTATATTTTATGTGAACCCAAGATTTTGGTTCTTTTGTTGATTAAAAACGTGCCGGGTGAGCGTCTTGGAAGAGGATATCTCCATTTGAAATGAATCAATCTCATGTTTCATATTAAATATTACAAATCTAAGATATAGTCATTTAAAAAAACATGACTCTATGCACAGTTAGATTTAAGAATTAAAACCTTTAACGTGAAATGGACACCTAGAATTTGTTACATATCAAGTCTTAAGCATAAGAAATGTTTTGACATTTAGATTCTGAAACATTTTCATTGAAGTTTGTAACATACTGGTCAATTGCTCGGTAGTAGTTCAATCCTCCAGTGAAGCCTTTCTGGTCAAATTTTGTGACCTAATAAGTAAGCTCTTCTTTTGAAAGCCAAGAGGGAAAGGAAATTGAAGCATTGGTACGGATTCTAAATGCATTTCCTTTAGGGAAGCAAGGTGGACTTGGTTTTCGAATTGAGAAAATGGTCTTGACTACATTTGCTATACCTATTTTAGCAATCTCAGCTTCAATTTCTCCTGGTGCCTGCAACACATATGGAAATATCAAAGTAAAATTGGGTGTCGATATAAGATATTAGTTACCAAGTTTTAGTTTTCAATTTTCAGAGTCCAAGATTAGCCTCTTATAACTTGGAATGTAACATGCACGAAAGTCTAAGCCTAAAAATCTTAAGCAAGAATCATAAAAAGGCAAATAATGTGACCTAGAGAGCCTTTGCTCAAATCAAACAAGTGATAGGCCAAAAATGGATTGACCCCTTGTGATAAATTAATTGATTAATAGCCAAGTTTATTAATTAATCAAATTAACATGCACAGCGCATGATAGCACAAACAAATTACCAAATAACTAAATATGCAACGGAAAATAAATGACATGGTGATTTGTTTACGAATGGGGAAAACCTACATGGCAAAAACCCCACTGGGTGATTTTCAGGTCACCACTCTTGAAATTCCATTATTATCATAACAAGCAGTTACAAGTAAAGAAATCCCAGTATCTTATACCAACCTATAGTTGAATCCTTACCCCAATATCCAATTGAACTTGTTCTGTAGTGATAATTTCCCCTTTTGAGGCATGGCTCCCAAGTACGTGACTAACCAATTGTGCGGATCCCAGTACACGACTTCAATCACCAACTAGAGAAGGTTGTTGGCTGCAAAGTTCTTCAGTTCATCCATATGATGAAGATCAAGAAGATGCTTGGTCACAAAACCCTACGGTGCACAAATACAACAACTTCTTTAGAAGAGATGAACAAGGGAAAAATTTTGTCTCCGGTTACAAATTGCTTGAACAAACTTTGCTCAACACTTATGTAACTTGTGTATACTATGACAACCCTTAAAATAATCCTTTTATATGTCTAGGGTTGTGAGAAAAGAAAGCCTAAATACATAATCACGGATTAGAGTCAAAATAGAATTAGAATTCTATTTTTTATAAAGCTCGACAGATACCTGTCTGTCGAGATGCTATTGAGTAGTTATTGAGCCACGGGGCTAGAACAACTTCTTAAGCTCGATGGATAGCTAGCTATCGAGCTTTAATGAACAGCACTTCTTCAGCTTGAATCTTGGATAGACTTGCATGTCTTCAACACTTGATCTTGAAACACAGTTTATTGAAGTATTAAACATATCCTAGACTTACCCAAATACAAGTAAAGTGTGTTTTGTCAAAGGATAAGCCAATTACATAAAATAGTGACATATGTTCCTAACAAGTTACTCACATATGTCCTAACAATCTCCCCCTCTGGCAATCAATGACAAAACCACAACAAACAAATGAATATAAGAGAGAAATCATAAATCATTCAACTCATATTCACTTGTTGAATACAATAAAATCTATCCTAACACAAACTCTTGAAAAACTTTGTAAGAAGAGAGTTTATGGCAAGTAGACTTTGGCAACCTGCATTTCTGAAACACTTTAAACAAATCTCATCAAGACATCTTTATGTGAAACATAAATAATAGATTGCATACAAGAATAATAAACATGTGTATAAAGATAGAAAAGAAACAACACCTGTAAAGGTAGGTGAAAGAAATATATATCAACATATATAAAGAAGATAAGTACAATGTATGTCAAAAGTGGTCACAAGACCCATGTACAAGAATAAATGTATCTAGAATAGAGAAAAGAAAAAGATACAAGTAATCCTCACTACATCCCTCAAGATATCAACACTCCCCTAACTAAAATGTCCTATACTAAATCTCCCCCTAAGAATGACTACTTTCATATCCAAAACTACTTTCTCTTTTTGTCACAAGTGACAAAGGATAAGAGTGTCAAGTAGACATCTCATCGGTAGAGCTAGCATCTCCATCATCATCATCCGAAGCATCATCGTCATCACCATCATCATCATCCTCATCCTCAGAATGAGATGCCACTAGAGGAGGTGGTGGAGGAGAAGCCTCAAGAGCATAACCACCTATGGTCGTCTGTAGTCGTGCAATACGGCCAACACGAACATTCACCTAATACAACTCTGTAGAGAGTGTATCAAGGCGAGCCTCCATGCGTTGCAGCTGTGCCATGATGTCTCCTAGAGTCATATCACTTGTAGAAGAGGAAGGAGAAGATGGGGATGGAGCAGAACGAGATGGAGTTGAACGGGAGGGAGGAGTTGCTGAATTCAACTATCGTGACCTCAATTGCGCCTCGCTATGTTTAACGGTAGCATAGTCTATGGCACACACGACAGAAAAATGGTCAGAAGAGGGAAAGGGAATAGAAAAATGGCATAGAATCCGTGTGGTAGCCGAAGGGAAAGTGAGCTTATCACAGGTAGCCGTATCCCTATACACATCTAAGATAGAAAGAATAAAATGTGAAGGAAAATCTATAGTGAGGTACTCTAACAAAGCCAGCAAAAATCGAGCACGAGGCTCTGTGATAGAGTTATAGTGAAAGAGTGGGTGCAAAACAAAAGTCATCACCATGTTTATGAATCTAGGATCTTTAGCAAAGGCCTTACATGGTGTAAACTGATGATTACCCCAATCTATAGGACGCTCACAAAAGGCAGAAATCATCTCGTCTTTGGACACAGTCCTTAGACGCTCACAACCGGGGTAGTCAGGATGCTCTACCCTCAGAACATGAAGCACATCCGCAACAAGCTGTGTTGTGACTATAATGCGTGTACCTCAAATGCGAGTAGAAAAGAGAGGTACGAAAAATCGAATCCATGCATGTTGGAGTAAAACTCCTGGATCAACACGGATGGACAAGTGACCGGGACGTCACATAATGACTCCCATCCTCGACTGTGAATGACAATGGGAAGGTTAGTGTCGGCGAAGTCCGCCAAAAATGACTCAGTGTTCTGAATGAACACCTTGTCAAGAAAAGTTCTCTGAGAAGTCCTTTCGGGCATCCTCATCATAGAACTGAATATGAGAAGGAGTAGGATCAGAAAATGATGATGCCCCGGAATGAAGAGGGTTCTAGGACAGAGCAGATTTATGCTTAAGTGCCATAGACATGACTAACGTAAACAAAAAGAGAGGGAGAGAAAGAGAGACAATTAGAAAAGTCCCAAAGCAATTCAAATATAACAAGTATATTGAAAAGAGAGTACGTATGCATGGGGAATGCATGAACATGTGATATGCAAAACAAATTGCATTATGGGCTTAGCCCAATCCAATCCTACCAACACACAATCAATTTGCACACATCTAAATGCATGATAATATGTTATAATGCTTATGTGGTGCAATGCATGAGATTTTAAACTCATTTAATCAAAAACCCATGCCAAAAATTTCAATAACAACTCATTAATTTTGAAAAAGCCCAAAATTTTTCAAAAACCCCAAAACCTAGGTCTAAATGCATGAAATGCATGAAAAATGAGAGAAAAATAACACATACCAAGTGATTAGAAGCAAGGAAAGGCCAAAAATCACGTGAGTTGAAGGTTTAGAGGGAGAAGAAAGTGTTTGAGAGGTGAATAGGCACAGATAGATCAAGAGATATCGAGGAAGTGAGAACCGAATCGCGAAAAACCTATATATAGATCCTCAATAATTCTTGACAGATAGAGGTATCGAGAGGTGTCGAGACATTTGTCGAGAAAGATGTCGAAAAACACAACGTCGACAGATACAGCTGCCGAGAAGGTGTCGAGAAACAAATTAAGGACACAAGAACAGAAGCTCGATCGATCCACCAGCTGTCGAGAAGCTATCGAGGGTCCAGGAACTTTCTCGATCGATCCACCTAGCTGTCGATGATCTGTCGAGATTGTGATAAGAACAAAGCTTAAAAGCTCGACAGATAGCCAGGTGTCGAGGAGGTGTCGAGATAGCTTAAAAACCATTTTTCAAGAAAGGAAAAACACAGATATGAATGCAATAAAGCATGCAACTCAACTAAAGATCCAATCAACATTTTAAGTTCTCAAAATCATCTCTCAACAAAAATATTAAGCACAATGATCCCAAAAACACACACATATACTAGACAAGTCTAACCAATTTTATATTTCAAAAACTGGTTAAGACAGTTTAGTGAGCATACAATAACACATGTAAAACCTTGTGATGACCAAATCACATTGTACCTGCACATGTATCAAGAGTAGCAAAGAATATTGCGTGTTGTGTGTGAAAAATATCACAAGATTGCATAAGTGTATACTTGTTATGACGATTTGAGATATGAGAAAATCAATATAACTTACACACAATCATAATTTTTTGATCGGGACTATCACCTTCGAGGAACATCCTATAACTCCCACATCTCCTAGAATACACACTTGCAATCATATTTAAAGTTTTTTTGATCTTTTTTCTTTTCATTTTCTTTGCATATTTTTGTTTAAGCAAATCATGCATGGGCATTTAAGAGAGATAAAAGAAATACCCAATGATGGTAAGCATTTGACATTCCAATTTTGCTATGCAGAAGCACACAAATGTCATTGACACTGCATTTTTGCTATGCCGAAGCATACAGATTTCATTTCATGATTGGCGGGCTATAGTGGTGAGATGGTTATTTATAACTTTCTCTTAGGATTTTCTAATCCTTCCCATCAAAAAGAGTGATACGAGTGTTAAGTACAAGAGATTACTTAATTTTACTCATCACAAACAAGAGCCACAAAACTCACTTGCTTAGTTGTGCATAGAGATGCTCATCTAAGCTACAAATACAAAGTTTAGAAAAATTTGTTTCAATGGCCATCCAAGGTACACAAGTACCAATGTACATAAATACACACTGTTTTTGTATTTTTCTGATTTTGATTTTTCAAAAAAAAAAAAAATTATAAGAAAAACAAAACAAAGCAAAACTGAAAAATAGCCAAACAAAAACATGTTAAGCAAAGCAAAGCATAAAAACTGGATGTAAATGCATGAGGAAGAAGGAGGAGAGAAAGAGATCAATCCATGGAGATAACACCAATGTTTTGATGAAGGAATTCAAAACGTTTGCTGTCAAGAGGTTTGGTGAACAAGTTAACCTTCTGATCATCAGTGTGAATAAACTCAAGAGTGAGAATATCATCTTCGACAAGCTCCCTAATGAAGTGATGTCGAATCTCTACGTGTTTGGTTTGAGAATGTTGAACCGGATTCTTAGAGATGTTGATGGCATTGGTATTGTCACAATAGATGGTGAGATGCTCTTGATAAATACCATAATCATGGAGGAGTTTTTGCATCCATAGGAGTTGGGTGCAACAGCTACTAGCAGCGATGTACTTAGCTTCTGCAGTGGATAACAAGATGGAACTCTACTTTTTGCTCATCCAAGAGACAAGATTGTTACCCACATAAAAACAACCCCCCCGATGTACTCTTTCTATCATCAGCATTCCCAACCCAATTGGCATTAGAATATCCAACTAAGACATCATTTGTGTACTTGCTGTACCACACACCAAACTCAGCAGTGGGTTTGACATACTTTATAATTCTTTTTAAAGCAGTCATATGAGATTATTTGGAATTAGCCTGATATCTAGCACACACTCCAACACTATAACTAATGTCAGGTCTACTAACAATAAGGTAAAGAAGACTATCTATCGTGCTTCTATATAGGGAAGAATCTACACTTTTGCCTAACAAGTCCACAGTGAGTTTAACATTTGAGCTCATAGGGGTTTTAACAGAACTAGCAAATTCCAAACCAAACTTTTTCACAAGATTCTTAGCATATTTAGATTGAGATAGAAGTATACCTGAATCTTGTTGACGAATCTACAATCCAAGGAAGTGAGTCAGCTTTCCAATCATGCTCATCTCGAACTTGGTTTGCATGAGTTTTGAGAAGCCATGAGCAAGTTCATCCTTAGTCGACCCAAAGATAATATCATCAACATAAACTTGAACAACTATCAACTCGCCATCTTCCTTTTTGATGAAGAGAGTCTGATCAGCTTTTCCTTTTGTGAAACCATTTGACACCAAGTATTGTGTGAGCCTCTGAAACTTTGAATCCTTGACAACCTTTGTTCCCTCATAGGTTGTTTGGAGGATGGTCCATGCTTCCTTAGTAGTTTTAGTGGAGGATATCTTCTTGAACTCCTTATTGGTGACTGCATTGAATAAGGCATTCAACGCCTTGCTGTTGAAATTTTCCGCCTTGATCTTGGCATCGTCCCAATCGGTCAGCGCTTCTGTAGGCTTAGCCCAGCCTAATTCCACAGCTTGCCACACTTTTTCATCTAAAGACTGCAAGAATGCTCTCCTGCGTACTTTCCAGTATGCATAGTTAATGTCATCGAATAAAGGAGATATGATTAAAGGCTGTCCTCTATCCATGACAAATAGGGGTCAATGGATTAACACAACAAAGATTAAAACCTAATCAGAGTGTGCCTGCTCTAATATCACTTGATAGGCCAAAAACGAATTGACCCCTTGTGATAAATTAATTGATTAATTAGCCAAGTTTATTAATTAATCAAATTAACATGCAAAGCGCGTGGTAGCACAAAAAAATCACCAAATAACTAAATATGCAGCAGAAAATAAATGATATGGTGATTTGTTCACGAATGGGGAAAACCTACAAGGCAAAAACCCTACACCTGAAATTCCACTATTATCACAACAAGCGGTTACAAGTAAAGGAATCCCAGTACCGTATACCAACCCACAGTTGAACCTTTACCCCAATATCCAATTGGACTTGTTTTGTAGTGACAATTTCCCCTTTTGATGCACGGCTCCCAAGTACGTGATTAACCAATTGCACGGACCCCAGTACGCGACTTCAATTACCAACTAGAGAAGGTTGTTGGCTGCAAAGTTCTTTAGTTCATCCACATGATGAAGATCAAGAAGATGCTTGGTCACAAAACCCTACAGTGCACTAACACATCAACTTCTTCAGAAGAGATGAACAAGGGCAAAAATTTGTCTTCGGTTAGAAATTGCTTGAACAAACTTTGCCCAACACTTGTGTAACTTGTATAAAATAATCCTTTTATATGTCTAGGGTTGTGACAAAAGAAAACCCAAACACATAATTATGGATTAGAGTCAAAACAGAACTGGAATTCTGTTTTTCATAAAGTTCGACAGATACTTGTCTGTCGAGATGCTGTTGAGTAGCTGTCGAGCCGCGGGGCTGGAACAATTTCTTAAGCTCGATAGATAGCTAGTTGTCGAGCTTTAATGAACAACACTTCTTCAACTTGAATCTTGGACAGACTTGCATGTTTTCAACACTTGATCTTGAAACACATTTCTTGAAGTATTAAACACATCCTAGATCTACGAAAATACAAGTAAAATGTGTTTTGTCAAAGGATAAACCAATTATATAAAATAGTGACATATGTTCCTAATAAATGACTTACATATGTTCTAACAACAAGCATGCGTACCTAACTGTTTTAGCTATTTCATAGAAACTAGGTACCAAAGAGGTAAATGGGATTAAACAAATAAGATTTTATACTAAAACATGATCATTTAAGCATACAAGAAGCCAAATCTGGTTATGTTAACGAAACAAGAACCTGAAATCTGCATATATAGTAGTCATCTCCAAAGAAACCTCGCATTCTATCCATTGGCATCATCTATGGACTCCTTGGCATGAATGGAACACTAAGGCACACAAATGCCTTCACTCTTTCAGGCTTAAACATGCACAAGTACCAACCCATGATGGCTTCCCAATCATGTCCGACAAGAAACACTTGCTCCACACCCAGTGAATCAATGAGAGAAGCAAGGTCATTGACAATGTGATTGCAAGTGTAGCTGGTGATGGAAGTTGGTGTATCAGTCTCTCCGAAGCCCCAGAGAACTGGTGCTACAGCATGGTATCCAAGTGAGCTCAAAGCTTGAATCTGGTGGCACCAGGAGTACCAAAGCTCAGGGAAGCCAAGGAGGAATAGTACTACTGGGCCTTGTCCTTTTTCTGCTATGTGCATTTTGATGCCATTGACACTCACAATCCTATGATGTATCCCCTCCATACCTATCTCTCTTTGTCTAAGAAGTAAAAACTCTTTTTTTCTCTTGTTCTTTCGCATGAGCCTAAGCTTCATGGGTTGGTGGAAGTAGCTAGCTGGTGGATTTAAAGAGAGGTGTTATGAACAGTACAGGAGTTAATGCAGAGCAAAGAAAAGTTGAGTCTCTAATTAGATAACATTGCTACTGCTTTTGGGAAGGGCTAGCGTGGCTTTTCAAGGCAAAGGACAGTCGAGGAAGAACACAGTAACATAACATTAATGCTGGAGCACATGTTAGATTGGTTGAACAAGGAACTTCTCCGAGAAAGTATGTCCATATCAGGATTACATGTAATCATACATGATAGCATTTTTTAAACTTTATACTCGCGTACATTCATTCACCAAAAAAAACTTTGAAAGCATAATTCTATGCCAATGTTGTGAAGACATTATTAAAACCATCTATAGCTTATAGCTAATGGGATGGGCTAGAATACAATGATGACTCAATGAGTGTCTTTTCCCATTTAAGTTTTAAACTATGGTGATATTCATAAAATTAGAAATTTCAACCATGGGATTTGTTCCTCTTAATAACTCTGCTATTGACACAAATTTCACTCTTTAATTTTTATTTTTGCAATTTGTTGTTCCTCTTATCAACTCTGCTATTGACACAAAATTTCACTCTCTTTAATTTTTATTTTTGCAATTTGTTGTTGGCAAGCTGTAATTGGTTGGCAATTATTTTTACATAAGCCTACCATTAAAGGCATGTTTAGTATACTGAATAAAGATTACAACAAGAATCGTAATATTTATTATTGAGAATAAAATGTGTTGTGATAGATTAACTAAATCTATTCATAAGTTTGGTTATGAGTAGTAACATTAGAATATAACTTAAGATTTATTTTATGAAATATCTTACTCAAAGAATTATATTTCTTTAAATATATATATATATATACATATTTTTTAAATTGAGAGAGAAATGAGTTATTTTTTTATGGTTTTTTATTTTTATAACTGTTACTTGTATATGACAAGTTTGTTTATTTGAATATATATTAATTTTAGAAATCATTGCACTTGCTAAAGAATAGCTACTACAAATTTTTTAAAGAACAATAACTATTCCTCATTTTGAAAAATCGCTATTCTTAAAGAATGACTATTTCATGTAGTGTAAAAATAACTAACTAAAGAATAGCTAAACCATATGAATAGCTATTACATTATAATGTCTATTACAATCTACTAAATATTTACCACTGATGAAGTGTAAATCGTCAGTCTTTGTAAGTGTGTCCAGATGGAGCCGAGTCCTTATCTGTGTTTCTGCAAATATGGTAAGATGGCTCCTTTGAGGTGGTCACCGGTGTGGTGCTTGCCACAACGTTTTTGATGCCAAAGTTAGTATAAGGAAGCCTTTAGAGAATAACACAAAATATCAGAGTAACTATAAGTGCTTTTTGGTGTAGCTATGTATCTTGTGTTGGTGTTGTGAGGCCTTTCCACAGCTACTTGCCGTTGTGGTTGTTATTGTGGTTTGAATGCCTCTCTTGGTAACACTTCATGCTTAGTAATGTGGGCTTTAATGGGCTTGCAGTGATCTATACAGCTAGTCTTTTAACCTTCTGTGGCATTATTGACTGCATTGAATGGCTTCATTACCTTTGTCAGTGATGCGGATATATCGATGGAGATATTTGATTAGCTCGTTTGAGAGAATGGTCTCGTCAGTCTTGATGAGATCATCCAGGGAAGTTTATTTCGTCAATCCCATCTGCTGCCCCCCGGGTCCTGTGGTCGTTGTGATGTGTCATGACGATCATAGAAGATGAAAGGTTTTCGGGCTAGACATGACTCTTGGGGTTTCTCTTCGCATTGAATGCGTGGTGGCGGCGCCACACGCATCATGGCCACATGTCGTGTTCTGATAAGTGGAGTTAATACTTCAATTGTGTGACCCTTGGGTTTCTCGTTGATTTTCAGTTTTTGTGTCTTGGTTTTTAAACTTCCCTTCTTTTCACTTCCCCTTTCACTTTTCCCAATCTTTTAATCATTGCTCTGTGCTTCTTCTTCTCCACCTTGGTCTTGCGATTTTCTTTAAACCTTCTGCATTCTGTGACTAAGTTGTGGTTGCTTCCTTTTAAGGTATGTTTCTCTTTTTCTTTTCCTTCGTTTTCTCTATGGCATAGATAAGTAGTGCTTGATCTCTGATTTTGCTTTTGTTGTTTTCCTTTTTTTTTTTTTTTTTTGGTGTTGGGGTTTTTTAGGATTATTTTCCCTCTTCCCTTGTTCTCTGTTTTTCCATGGTTAGTAGCTCTGAGGTTAAGATAGCCTACCCTTCAATTTCCTTTCTTTTTGCTCGTTTGGGTGGTTCCTTAAGTGTTTCCCATAGCTTTGCCCCTTTAGTTGGAGGGTTTGTTTTTGGAAGTAGTGGCTTGAGCATTGCGTTGGCTGATTTGCTTCCCTTATCCAGTCAGTCGCTTGATTTGTTTGAGGGGTTAGTGATTAGGCAGGGAGTGATGTCTAAAGTGTGATCGAGTGAGCTTGAAATCTGGTTGTCATCTAGTGATGACCCGGTGGAGGGGGATACCGCCGTCTTTGCCCCTCAAGAGGTTAAGGCTTTCCATGCCCTTAAAGAGGTGTGTGGTTTGGATAGTGAGACACTTTCTAGGTTTAAGGGTAGATTCCAATTCCCAGATAGGGTTAGGGTTCATCTACCCTGTGAGGAGGAATGAGCTTCCCACTTCTTCCTTGGGAAGGTATGCTTCTACGAGGCTGCCTTCCTGTACGGGCTTAGATTCCCCATCCACCCATTTATTATGGAGCTTTTAGGCCATTTTGGTATTGCTCTCAGGCAACTTATACCCAATTCGTGGAGGATAGTGGTCAGCTGTATGGGGATATGACTAGCTGTTACGGATGGAGACATGATTAAAGTGGACGAGCTCTTCTACCTGTACCGTTTAAAGGAGTCTAAGGAGCATAGGTATTATGAGCTGGTGCCTTGGGAGAGGAGGACTAGGATCATCCGAGACATGCCTTCATCCTTCAGATACTGGAAGTCCCAGTTCTTTTTTGTGTTCTGGGATGACTGGGAGACTCCCTTTAACAAGGTTTTGGTTGATCTCCCAAGGTTGCTCCGTCGGTGGAGAACCCCAAAAATAGGTGCGTCATTATTTCTTGTAGTCCTTTAATTTTCATTATGTTTATTTTATCATCACTAACTCCTTTGCCCATTGTCTTGTATAGTTAAGAGATGGCCCAAGCTTAAAAGTAGGTACAAGAAACGTGTTAAGAAGGCCATCGAGTACGCGAAGACGATCAAGAATTTTGACGATCTAGTGGACCCGTGAACTTTTGCCTTCTATTGCCTTGGTCCAGAACCGTCTACCTTTGTCTTGTTCGTATTTTTCCTTTTGCATGATCTCTGCTTCCTTCGTTCCTTTAATCATTTCTTCCGCGTTAGTACCTTGTACTTAGTCAAATTTTCTGTTGTGGTTCGTACCTTTGTTGAAGGGTGGTACCTATTAGTGACTTACTCTTGCCTAGGAGGAGTCCCATTTACTTAACCAATTTTCGACTTATTTAAGGAATTCATCAGTAGCTTACGCCTGTCTAGGCGGAATCTTGTTACTTAGCCAATTTTTGGCTTACGCCCTTTTAAGGGATTCGATAATAACTTACATCCGTCTATGCGGAATCTTGTTACTTAGCCAATTTTTTGGCTTACACCCATTTGAGGGATTTGTCAGTAACTTACATCTGTCTAGGCGGAATCTTGTTACTTAGCCATTTTTCTGCAACTTACACCCTCTTAAGGGATTTTTTCGTTCATTGGCTTCATCAGTAACTTACATTTGTTTAGGCGAAATCTTGTTACTTAGCCAATTTTTTGGCTTTTAAGTTGCTAGGTTTGCTTGTATTGAGTCATTGGCTGAATAGTTCTTTTATTGCTTTCAAAAATGAATACAATTGTCTGTTACATCTATTGGTGGTACATCTTCAAGTGCTTAATGTTCCAAGGTCATGGAAATCTTCGCCTGTCCAAGGTCTCCAGGTGACAACTGCCTTGTCTAGAATAATGGATGACTCGGTAAAGTCCTTCCTAGGTTGGGCCGAGTTTCCCTTGGGCAGGGTCTTTGGTTGTCGGGGTGACTTTGCGTAGGATAAGGTCACCTATGTCAAGCCATTTGAGCTTCACTCTCTTGTTGTAGTAATTAACCATCTTCTGCTGGTACTTCGTCATCTTGTTAAAGGCTCCATCTTTGACTTCGTCCAGGTAGTCCAGGTTGACTCTTAGTTGATCATCGTTGTTGTCCTCGTGGAACATCTCTCGTTTGATACTGCTTATTCCCACTTCGACAGGGATTACTACCTCAGTGTCGTAAGTGAGTTTGAAGGGGGTTTCTCTTGTTGGGGTTCTTGTTGTAGTCCTGTAAGCCCACAAGACATTGGGCAATTCTTCTGGCCAGGCCCCCTTAGCGTTGTCCAACCTGGCTATAATGATCTTGAGTAGTGTTCGATTAGTCACCTCCGTTTGTCCGTTTGCATGTGGATGTCCCGGGGATGAGAATTGGTTCTTGATCCTTAGACTTGAACAAAAATCCCTAAAGCCTTGGCTGTCGAATTGCTGCTCGTTATCTGATATGATCGTCCATGGAATCCCGAACCTGCAAATTAGCTTCTCCATACGAAGCTCTGGATTCTTGCTTCGGTGATAGTTGCTAATGCCTCCGCTTTAACCCATTTTGTGAAGTACTCAATAGTGACCAGTCCTGTCCTTTACCTTGGGACAATGGGCCAACGATGTCGATTCCCCATTGTGCAAATGGTCAAGGGGAGGCTATCATCGTCAATCTCTCGGTTGGAAGGCGTTGGACATTGCCAAACCTCTAGCACTTGTCGCACTTCTTGACAAGCTCCCTCACATCTACTTGCATAGTAGGCCAGAAGTAACCTATTTTAATAACTTTACTTACCAAGGACCTACGGCCTACATGGTCTTCGCAAACCCCTTCATGGATCTCTTCTAGGATATACTTGGCTTCTTCTTCGTCGACGCACTTCAAGTAGGGCATGGAGAAGCCTCTCTTGTACATGGTGTCATTTAGGATCGTGAATCTAGCTGCTCTCTTCCTGACCTTCCTAGCTTCCTCGACGTCCTATGGGAGGCGTCCGTCTTGGAGGAAAGATATGATCGGGGTCATCCAGCTATTTGTGCTTTGGATTGCAAATGTAGAGACTTCTTCAATGCTGGGGTGTTTCTGGACTTCCATCTTTGAGCCCTAGCTCATTGATCTTTCTTCCGACGATGCTAGCTTCACGATTTTGTCTGCTATCATGTTCTGGCTTCTGGGGATCTGCATGAATTCCACTCTATCAAACTCCTGTGTCAAATGCTTCGTCAGCCTGAGGTTTTTTTTCATTTTTACCTTCTTTTCTTCATACTCCTCCTTTATCTGCCCCATTACTAGCTTGGAATCGCTCTGGAGGAGCAGGTTTTTAGTCCTAGTTCTTTTTCGACCCTTAGCCCCATCAATATTCCTTTGTACTCGGCTTCATTATCGGTGGCCGGGAATTTTAGCTAAACTCCATATTTAAGCATTTCTCCGTCTAGGGTGGTGATGACGACCCCTACTCCTCCCCTCCTTTAAGCTGATGAACCGTCAGTCTATACCATCCACTGTTCTGTCTTATCGGGGGGGTTATCCTCGTCTGGAAGAGTGAACTCGGCGATGAAGTCCGCTAAAGCCTACATTTTAATAGCTATCCTAGGGTGGTAAATGGTGCAAAACTGCAAGTGCACAGTATTGTAGTTTTATAGTAAAGTGATGAGAAGAGTATCGTCCTTAGGGATTGGTAACTTACTTTTGACAAATACCAAAATTATGCTAATCTTGATTTTATCTAGAGAAGTCACTAAGGTTTTTGTAATTGGAATTCAATATAAAATCAACTTAAATAAAAGATACGCCGAGGAAAAGAAAGATGTTGCTTGAAAATCGACTTAATGAATAAGAAACTTCTAGGAAATCAATTTCACCTAATCCCTCACTATGCTTTACTCATCTAGCTAATTTAATTTAATTCTCTTTGTTTGTTAGCAATTTCCAGACTCTTCCAAAAGCCTCTTTCGACATTCAATTGGAAACATTCTTGTTCATCAATTTACACAAGAGTATGCAATTTAATAAAGCAAGAAAGCATTAAAACCAACGATTTTAATACTACATAGGTTCATACAAGTCTTTTGATCTCTATATTTACCTATGCTGAAATATTCAAGATCTATTCTATAATTCCCTCTTTCGACAGCAAATCACAAGATCAAAATCATCTAATTAATGGCCAGTTAATTAGAAGCAATAAGCTCAGAATAAACCAGACAAACATGAAGAGAATTAATTCAAATTACCATAGAAAAGCAAGTATAAGTCGGAATTAGATTACATCGTTTTCCTAGAATAAAGAAAATTTAGTTCATGCTAAAAATTAAATTCAATATTAACAAATTCACCATAATTTTTTCTAAGAAGATTTGAAGGAAAAAATGAACGGAAAAGAATCTCCTTCAGCCTCTACCAGCTTCAACGCCTCTTTCTTGTTTTTCTATTTCAGCGCCTCTTGTTCTTGTTTTCTGCTTCAACGCCTCTTTCTTGTTTTTTCTGTTTCAGCTCTCTTTCTTGTTTCTGTTCAGCGCCACTTTTCTTTCTTTTCTGTTCAGTGCCACTTTCTTTTTCTTTTTTTCTGCCCAAAACTTTTTTGGTTCAGTGCCTCCTCTTCTTGTTTTCTTTGTAAGCGCCTCTTTTCTTTCTTTTAACATGTTGCCCTTTTAGTTCAACCCCTCTTTTCTTTTGTGCATGCCTCCTTCTCTATTCCTTGCCAACTTCTAAGGCCATAAAGAAATCTCTTCCTTTGGTTCCATTTATCCAAGACCCAATATTCTCTCTAGCTGCTTCATATCTCTTTTATTTGAGTAAATCTTTATTTTCTTCAAATCTAGAATAAAATTTAAATAACAAAAATCAAGTCTAAAATCAACAAAATAAATAAAATTAGACTAAAGTTTAAAGTTGAGAAGTGATAAATTACACTCAATTATGCAAGTCATCAGGTGGTATTCAATGTCGAACTAGCTAAGCTCGATCGCCCATTGGACCATTCTTCCTACCTCGGGCTTATTCATGGACTTTTTGATGGGTTGGTCTGTCATTACCAGGATAAGGTCGCAGCTTGCGCGAAGCTACTATTAACACGAATGCAATCTTATCGATCCTTGGGTACTTGGCTTCTACCCCTTAGAAAGCTTGGTTGATGTAGTAAACTGGAAGGTGTTTCTTGTCCTCTTCTCGAATCACGGCTGCGCTCATTACTATGGCTGATACTGCCAGATACAAATACATGTTTTCTCCCTCCTTGGACGGACTTAGGAGGGGTGGATTGCTCAGATAACGCTTGAGTTCTTGAAATGTTGCCTCGCATTCGTCAGTCCAGGCAAAGACCTGCTTCAATGTCTTGAAGAAGGGTAAGCATTTGTTCGTCACGTTAGAGACGAACTTGTTGAGTGCCGCTATCCTTCTTGTGAGTTTCTGGACTTCTTTGACGGTCTTTGGCGACGTTATGTCTAGTATGGCTCGCACCTTCTCCGGGTTTGCTTCTATCCCCCTTTGGGACACCACAAACCCCAAGAATTTCCCCGAGGCTACTCCAAAGGCACATTTATTGGAGTTTAACTTCATCTGGTACTGTCTGACTGTGGTGAGTTTTTCTTTGAGGACGTCCAGGTGAGCAAGCTCTTCTTTACTCTTGACGAGCATATCATCCACATATACCTCCATGTTTCTTCTAATTTGCTTACTGAACATTTTATTTGCTAACCTTTGGTAGGTTTCTCCTACATTTTTCAGTCCGAAGGGCATTACCTTATAGCAATATAACCCTTGGCTTGTGATGAAAGCAGTTTTCTCTTGGTCTTCTTTGGCCAGTTTGATCTAATTGTATCCCGAGAACGCATCCATGAACGTTAGTAACTTATGCCCTGTTGTAGAGTCCACTAGCTAGTCTATTCTTTGCAGAGGGAAACTGTCTTTTGGGCAAGCTTTGTTCAAGTCCGTGAAGTCTACGCACATCCTCCATTTTCCATTCGCATTCTTCACTAGGACGACATTGGCGAGCCAATCTGGGTAATAAACTTCTCAAATAAAGCCTGCTGACAATAGCTTGTTAACCTTGTCCGTAATTGCTTGATTCCATTTTGGAGAGAAGATTCGTCGTCTTTGCTAGACGGGCTTCTTCTCGGGGTCCACATTTAGCTTGTGTTCGATGACCTTTGGGGATATACCTGGCATGTCCTCGTGGCTTCATGTGAAGACATATAGGTTCTCTTTAAGGAACTGGACAAGTCTTGTCTTTATATCGAGACTCAATGTCGTCCATATCTTGGTCATCTTTGTTGTTTCTCCTTCGACCAGCTCCATTGTCTCTAGAGATTCCACTTTATCTTCTTCCTTCTCCTTGATCATCCATGTATGGCTCTCTTTGGCAGCTAGCACGGCCTGATAACATTCCCTAGCTAGTACTTGATCTCCTTTTACCTCGCCCACATCGTTTTCTATTGGGAACTTCACCTTCAAGCAATAGGTGGACGTGGTTGCTTTCCAGCAGTTGAGCTTGGGTCTCTTGATGATTACATTGTAAGATGAAGGACAATCTATCACCAAGAAGTCCAATTGACGAGTCAACTGCCTCGGGTAAGTCCCCACTGTAACCGTCAACGTCACTACGCCTTTGGGATATACTCTATCTCCACTAAAGCTGACGAGGGGGGAGTCAAATGGGCACAACCTTCCTGCTGAAAAGCGGAGAGGTAGATGATGTCTGCAGAGCTGCCATTGTCCATGAGGATTCTCCTGGTATTAAATCCTTCTATCATGAGCATTATTACCAGGGGGCCGTCATGAAGCTGCTTTACTCCTCTAGCATCCTCTTTCGAAAAAATCATGTCTCGGTCCGTCTGTCTTTGCTTGAGTGGGGGTATTCTATGAACGTTGTTCACTTGCCTCTAGCATGCTTTCCTGAGGGATTTGAATGACCCACCTATGGATGGGCCACCTATGATCGTTTTTATCTCCCCGATCACACTTGGCGAACGCTGGGACATGTGTTCCTCATCCCTGGGTGAAGAATCATGTTGGTTTTTGTTGTCGTGTCTGAACCTACTGGAATTCCCCTTTTTCACATACTTCTGCAGTTTCCCTTTTCGTATAAGTTCCTCTATTTGCTTTTTTAGGTCCCCATAATCCTCTATGTAGTGGCCGTGATCCTTATGGAACTGACAATACTTCTTTTTGTTGCGCACGTTGGGTGACGAATGTAATGGCCTTGGCCATTTGAGGTAGTGCTCATCCTTGATTTGCGCCAAATTTTGTCAACATGTATAACTAAAGGAGTGAATTTTACTGTTCGAGTAGTTTTTTCATCTTTCCTTTTACTTTCGTCACTAATCTGACGATCTGGGCGCTTCCTTTTTCGTCCTTTACGATCGTCTTCCTACTTTCCCTTGTTTCCTATCTTTTCCTCCTCCTTTATGGCAGCTAAAGCATCTTCAGCGTTCATGTACTTCTGTGCCTTCAGGAGCATCTTTGCCATCGTCTTAGGAGGATTCTTCGCGAGTGAAACCACAAACTCTCTGGACTTCAAACCAGCTTTAAAGGTTGTCAACTGCACCTTTTCATCAGCTTCGTCTACCTCCAGAGTCTCCAAAGTAAAGTGTTTCACGTACGACCTCAAGGTCTCTTTTTCTCCTTGTTTAATGGTGAGAAAGTGGTTTGCTGGCCTCTTCGGGCGTTGTCCCCCGACGAAGTGGCGCAAAAAGGTATTGCCCAACTGCTCGAAGTTGTCGATGGACGATGTTGGTAACTTTGTGAACCATTCCCGTGCAACTCCTTTGAGAGTGGTGGGGAAGGAACGACACAGTATTTCGTCAGGAGGCTGTTGAAGGCCTAATGTCGTCTTGAAGGTGTTGAGGTGGTCCAGGGGGTCCTTAAGTCCATCAAACGGCTCAAGCTGAGGCAATTGAAATTTCAACGACACAGGGCATTCCAAGACTGCCATGGTGAAAGGCGAATTTGTTGTCCTGACCATTCTATCCAGGCTTCGGTCTGTTTTCCCCCTAATGGCGTTTCTCAGCTCGTCCATCTCCTTTCTCATCTCCAAAAGGAGATCTGAGTTTGGTTCTTCTGGAGTAGTTGGTCCTCGACGGTCGCTCCTTCTATGGCTATCTCCTTCATCCTCTTGACTGGCTTTAGATCGGTTCTCCTCCTGTTGAAGTCGTAACCTCATTTCCTAATTCTGTCTGGTGAGCTCTTCAATGCTAGCTACAAAAGCCTGGACTTGCAAGGCTAATGCTGCAGAATCCTGGTTGGACTCCATCTGAATGTAGAAGTTAATTGGAAACTTTTGAACCTAAGTACAAAAATGTCGTTCCCACAGATGGAAACTGGTGAAGTGCAAATCGTCAGTATTTGTAAGTGCGTCCAGATGGAGCTGAGTCCTCGTCTGCGTCTTTGCAAATTTGGTAAGATGGCTCCCTTGAGGTGGTCACTGGTGTGGTGCCTGCCATAACATCTCCGATGCCAAAGTCAGTATAAGGAAGCCTTTAGAGAATAACACAAAATATCATAGTAACTATGAGTGCTTTTTGGTGTAACTATATACCTTGTGTTGGTACTGTGAGGGCTTTATATATGTTTCCACAGCTACTAGCCATTGTGGTTGTTATTGTGGTTTAAATGCCTCTCTTGGTAACACTTCATGCTCAGGCTTTGATGGGCTTCCAACGGTTTATACAGCTAGTCTTGTAACTGTCCATGGCATTATTGACTGCATTGAATGGATTCATTACTTTCGTCAATGAGGTGGATATATCAACGGAGATATTTGATTAGCTCGTCTGAGAGAACTGTCTCGTCGGTCTTGATGAGATCATCCAGGGAAGTTGAGTTCATCAGTCCCATCAATCACCATTCACAATTTATCACTTTAGCAAATTATGGAAAAAAAAAAGTTGTTATTAAACCTATTCTTAATTTATACGTGCAATTCTGGTTATCTTATCCCTATTTCTAAAGGGTAGAACCCATCAATTTTCCCCTCACCTATATTTCTATTTAGGAAGGAAAGTAATGGTCATGACTATGGAACCAACAATTTATAGATTAATATTGGATCCAAACAATTACCGAATCTCCTATTAGATAATTAAATGAAATAGAGAAGAACTAAAAATAATAATTACTTATGTCCACTAAAAATAAAGGGAAGATGGAAAAGTTTTGCTAGAAACTTGGGAGTGGATGATTCTAAGTACAAAATCCTCGTAATAACCACTGTAAGGTCAAAGGGATTGGTTGAACAACGTGGTTGTGTGGTCATACTTAATTCAATCCTGCACTAAAATATTTCATTTACTTTTTATAGATCAACTTTCAAAATAGGTAGTTGAACTTAGAACCAATCACATCCCAACTCTTCTCTATATAACCATAGTCCAATAGCTACAAGTTTCTCAAAAACACAAAAAAGAAGAAGCCCAATAGCTAGATTGACCACACCTATTCAAAAACATAAAATTTATCTGAAAAGAAAACATTATAGTGAAAACATGAATCCCATTTCAAGCCTCGCCTTTGTGCTTCTTTTGACCGTCTTTCCAACCCAAATTCTTTGCCAGATGCCCTTGATTGAACAAGCTTGTGGTTACACCATTTACAAGGCTTTGTGCCTAGAAACTCTTCTATCGGACCCTGGTTCCAAAAAAGCTACAATTCTCAAGGAGATAGCCGTAATTTCATCAAATCATACAGAGAATAAAGCTGACGAAATATATACCCAATTCACCAATCTGAAAAATTCAGCAGCGGAGGGGGACTTGAAGCAAGCCCTATTCAGATGCTCTGATTACTATTTATCTGTAGGTGACATACTTTTTTCCGCAAACTTTTCCTTGAAATATGGCAACTATACACGTGTTAAAGAAGATATGACAAAGGCCACGGTCCGTAGACAAATGTGTGACGAAGTTTTCCAGGGTAAACCCTTCAAATCTCCATTATCAGAAGCGACTACCAAACTTAGCCAGATGCAGAACAATGCAGAATCCATTATCAATCATCTTAAGCCTTGATTCCACGTTGATATGAATAAAATTTCCAACAATCAAGTTGGTGCTCAGCTATCTTCGTGTTGCCAAGTTTTTAGTTACCAAACAAATTAAATAGAAGTCCCATATTCTATAAAGTATCAATAATTGATACAATTCAATACATCTTATTATTATCTTATTTCATGTTTTTTTTTTTTTTTTTTCATCGGCGCATAGCACAAGCAATGCATGCTTCTTAAGGCCCTAACACAACCAATATTAGCTGCAATAGAATGCATGTTATTTCTTAGGTCTAATGCAACGTACCTCTAGCTTAGACATTATAGAATTATTTATTTATTTATTTATTTTTTGAGAAACGACATTATAGAATTGAAAAAATACGAAAAGGAGAATTTAATGCAATCTCAATAAAAATAAAAATAAAAGGAGCCCAAAATGTTGGTGCACTAGTGACTAGCCACGGGTAACAATTATATGAAGGAATTGATTCTTGTAGTTGACATTATGATACTTGAATGAATCACATCCAACATTCACTTCAACAGGTCAGACTTTACCACACACACCCAATAGAAATCATTCATTTCACATCCATAACATCTTTTTTATTGGGCATTGTAGCGTTGACAACTTCAATCTTGAGAGTGACATTTGATTTTTTTTTTTTTTTTTTTTGGGTGCGCGTGGATGTGCATAGTGTTGAAACAAAAATTGAGATTGAATGAATTAAAAAAAAAAAGTGTTAAAGAGTTAAAAAGTTAAAGTTTAAAAATAAGATGGTAAAAATTAATGTGAGATGAATTAGTAGTATTGCATATTTGCCTCTTCTTAAAATTCGTTCCGAAAAATATTGCAATGTGAGAATGGTGCATTGTGGTATAAGATGAAGAATTTGAAGTATTTTAGAAGATTAATGAGCCTGATGGCATTCTAATTCATTTAGGTTATATAATCTTGTCCCAAATAAGTTTGTCACATACAAAATGAGTGCAATGCACATTGTGAGCGCAAAATTTCCACAAATTTCTGATTCCATGGGGGTTTGGCTTACCTCCAATATTTTTTTAATTGGACATGTTCTTTTGTTTTAAATATACAATAACAAGTGATAGTGAGTTTCAATTTCCACATTTTATTTAGTTAATGGGTGATGTGACCATTTTTTATTAAAACAAAAAGAGTTTTTTTTTTTTTTTTTTTAAAGTACTGGAAATAAGCTAAACCTATTTTACGGGGTCTAAAATATTAATACAGCTTAATTAGTGTTTAATGCATTTAGACCCCCATCATATTTACTTAGGCTTTTGCACTTAAATCCAACAATAATTGGGACATGACAAGCAGGAAATCTCTATTTTGCCATTCTTTGATTCTTGCATAGCCTTCTGGTTATGTTATTTTATTTTTTAATTTATGAAAGTCTTTTGGCTTCTTTCAAAGACTCCTATCTACTTCCATTCAACTTCCACTTCAACAAAAATAACTATATAATTCTTTTTACTAGTAACTTACACACACACACAAACTCAGTGAGTCTTAAAACAACAATTTAAATTCAAATTTTAACCATCCATGAATAACTGGGATTTGGGGAATCCGTGTAAAATATGTGCTTCTCAATAATAATGAAATAACTATAAAGAAATGGATATTCAAGCAGAAATTCATACTTAATAAAGCAGCCTTGAAGATCATATGACAAGGTCTATTCAACCATCAAGCTTAGTGCCACTAGAGGTGACAGATTGAAATCCTAATGAACCCATAGAAACAGTGCACAAATTACTAACAGAATTTATTTGAGCTTCTTAATGAAGTCATAGATGTGAGAACCAATTTCCTCTGCTCTTTCTTGGTTGATGAAGTGACCCACCCCTTCCATCACAACAGCTTCCTCCAAAAATGGCACATCTTTCTTGAAATCACCATTGTGTATGTATTCCTTTGTCCCCAGGGTGGTGTACACCATGTCCAAGTACTGGGACATTTAATGTTAAGGAAGGCCAAGATTTAAGTTTTCATGCTTATATTTGATGTGAGCCCAAGATTTTGGTTCTTTTGTTGATTAAAAACGAGCTGGGTTAGCGTCTTGGAAGAGGATCAACTCCATTTGAAATGAACAAATCTCATGTTTCATGTTAAATATTACAAATCTAAGATATAGTCATTTTAAAAAACATGACTCTCTATACATAGTTGGATTTAAGAATTAAAACCTTAAACTTGAAATGGGCACCTAGAATTTGTTAAATATCAAGTCTTAAGCATAAGAAATGTTTTGATATTTAGATTTTGAAACATTTTCAATAAAGTTTGTAACATACTAGTCAATTGCTTGGTAGTAGTTCAATCCTCTAGTGACGCCTTTCTGGTCAAATTTTGTGACATAATAAGTAAGCCCTTCTTCTGAAAGCCAAGAGGGCAAGGAAATTGAAGCATTGGTACGGATTCCAAATGCATTTCCTTGAGGGAAGCAGGGTGGACCTGGTTTTCGAATTGAGAAAATAGTTTTGAGTACATTTGCTGTACCTAATTCGGCAATCTCAGCTTCAATTTCTCCTGGTGCCTGCAACACATATGGAAATATCAAAGTAAAATTGGGTGGCGATATAAGATATTAGTTATCAAGTTTTGGTTTTCAATTTTCAGAGTCATAGATTAGCCTCTTATAACTTGGAATGTAACATGTACTAAAGTCTAAGCCTAAAAATCTTGAGCAAGAATCATAGCAAAGCAAATAATTATAATGTGACTTAGAGAGCCTTTGCTCGAATCAAACAAGCATGCTTACCAAACTGTTTCAGCTATTTCATAGAAACTAGGTACCAAAGAGGTAAATGGGATTAAACAAATAAGATTTTATACTAAAACATGATCATTTAAGCATACAAGAAGCCAACTCTGGTTATGTTAACAAAACAAGAACCTGAAATATGCATATATAGTAGTCATCTCCAAAGAAACCTCGTATTCTATCCATTGGCTTCATCTGTGGACACCTTGGCGTGAATGGAACACTAAGGCACACAAATGCCTTCACTCTTTCAGGCTTAAACAAGCACAAGTACCAACCCATGATGGCTCCCCAATCATGTGCCACAAGAAACACTTGCTCCACACTCAGAGAGTCAATGAGAGCAACAAGGTCATTGACAATGTGATCATAGGTGTAGTTGGTGATGGAAGTTGGTGCTTCAGTGTCACCGAAGCCCCGGAGATCTGGTGCTACAGCATGGTATCCAAGTGAGCTCAAAGCACGAATCTGGTGGCGCCAGTAGTGCCAAAGCTCAAGGAAGACATGGAGGAATAGTACTACCGAGCCTTGTCCTTTTTCTGCTATGTGCATTTTGATGCCATTGGCTCTCACAATCCTATGATCAATCCCCTCCATGCCTGTCTCTCTGTCTAAGAAGTAAAAACTCTTTTTTTCTCTTTGCTCTTTCTCATGAGCTTAACCGCTTAAGCTTTTTGCTCTTGGGGTGGTGGTCGTGGCTAGCTAATGGATTTAAAGAGAGGTGTTATGACTAGTACAGGAGTTAATGCAGAGCATAGAAGAGTTTAGTGTCTAATTAAATCCACTACCAGACTCTTTTTATTTTTGCAATTTGTTGTTCCTCTTATCAACTCTGCTATTGACACAAAATTTCACTCTCTTTAATTTTTATTTTTGCAATTTGTTGTTGGCAAGTTGTAAATGGTTGACAATTATTTTTACATAAGCCTACCACTAAAGGCATGTTTAGTACACTGAATGAAGTTTACAACAAGAATTGTAATATTTATTATTGAGAATAAAATGTGTTGTAATAGAATAACTAAATCTGTTCATAAGTTTGGTTATGAGTTGTAACATTAGAATATAACTTAAGATTTATTTTATGAAATATCTTACTCAAACAATTATATTTCTTTAAAAAATATATATTTTTTTTTAATTGAGAGAGAAATGAATTTTTTTTATGATTTTTTATTTTTATAATTGTAACTTGTATATGGCAAGTTTGTTAATTTGAATATATATTAATTTTAGAAATTATTGCACTTGCTAAAGAATAGCTGCTACAAAATTTTTAAAGAACAACAGCTATTCCTCATTTTGAAAAATAGCTATTCATAAGGAATGACTATTTCATATAGAGTAAAAATAACTAACTAAAGAATAGCTAAACCATATGAATAATTATTACATTATGTAGTGGGCGTTTTGGGGCCTTGGGTATGATTGGGTTCAAGCCCAATAAGCCCTATACAATGAATTTGTAGAGAGTGGGTTAGAAAACGATGCTCTAATGAATGGGACAACAATTAGCTTAGGTTTTCTTAACAATCAAACAGATATGGACTGGTTTTTTATGAATAAATTTGTCCTCGGCACCTCATATATATTGATTGAAAAAAGGTTACACAAATGGTTCAAACTGCTATAGTGCTTTCTTTTACAAATTTCTGATCCCCTTTCTTATGGTCTCCATCTCGTTTTCTACCATCCTCCCTTATCATCTCCACCTTCCAAGTGTAGATCAGATCCTTGGAGTTGGTTCTTGTCCCATCAACCCCTTCCTAAAGTCTTTGGGTAGTAGCTATAATGCTGAAAATCACCGTTCAAGGATCACTTCTTCATTAATGCGGTTAGAGAGTTAGCCGAGGTGCATTCAATGTGGTGGTAGCAGCTTTTCCTTAGATATTTCTAACTTCCTTCTGTCCTGTTCCTTCCTAATGTTTTATCTTTATTCGTAGAACGGTCTGGAAGGCTCATGATGGCAGACCGCATCGCCTAACCTCGGCTTGGCTCCTTCGAGGTGACGTTCCTCCTTGGATCTCTTCTGGGTGATCATGATTAGATTTTACCTCTCCACCTTCTACCATGGGTCCTTACGTTACTATTTACTCATCCTCGAACCACTAAGGTCCACGGATTGGGCCCCAAGCCCAATACATATGTGGACATGTATTCTTGGGATTTCCACCCCTACAATAGCCCCTCAAAATTCTGCTTTCTGGCTCCTCGTGAAGGAAGGAGGATTTTGATGTTCTTAGGATCGCCCTGAGCTTATTACGTCTTACTTTTTGACTGGGCAGGCGCCTTTTTAACTGCCCAAGGCACGCTCCTGATGCTTCGGCATCCAAGACACGCATTCAATAAATTTTTACAACTCCATGTCTCCCACGTTCTACAGTGCGATACAGATCCAACGGCTAAGGATTCTGTTGGGATCTAGGCGGGAATTTTCCCGGTGGCAACCCTTCCTTTGATACAAATACCACTTAAATCAATCTCTCACTTCATCTTCACATTCACTTCATTCTTGCGTACATGCACTGAACCTGTGAATTTACCCAACACACTCGTGCCCTTACAAAAACCCAGAGCTTGTCTAAGGAGAGACTTTCTTTTTCCTGTAAGTTTTTCGTATACCCTTTCACTTTATTTTTCCACACATTTTTCCTTTCTTTGCATCCTTCCCTCCTTGGCTATTCTTTCTTCTCTTAATCTTCTCAATTCCTTCAAATTTGTCTCAGAAAAAATGGGTAGATTTGCTTCCGAGGAGGGGTTAGAGAACTTCAAAGCCCAATATAGGATTCCTCCAAGGGTAGCCATTAGGTATTGTAAGGAAGGGCAGTGGTTTGAGGATAGAAAAGAAGGAGAGGTAGTTATCCCCATGATAGCTTTCATAGAGGGAGGGATAAGAGTCCCTATGGGTATCGTGACTAGAGATTACCTTAGGGCCCATAGGTTAGTCCCTACTTAGTGCGCTCCCAACATGTTTAGGATCCTAGGGAGTATAGACGCCCTTTAACGAAAAGATGGGTTTAGGGCTTACCCATCATGATGTCAACTGGGTTTACAACCTCTACCACCTAACCAGACAAGGGTATTACCTAAAGTCTGGGTACCTCGAGGTTAGGCATATTCAATGCCTCCTAGAGTCCAGCAAAGGCCTAAAAAAGGACTTTTTGATACTATCTGGGGAATGGCATGATGGCCTACCTTGTCCAACGAGGGAAGGGAAATTAGGTGGGGCTCTAAGTCTAGATTCTTAAACTCAAAATCATCCCTTTTGATTTTTCTTCAACTTGTGTTCATACTTGAAATTTCCTTTAAGTTATGTTTTGCTAATGATGTCCTTCTGTTTTTCTTGTTGGTTTTACAGATCCACACGCGACCATGCCCAATTTCCACCTTGTAAATCAGGCCAACCTAGACAAAATCTTAAAGGCCAAGGTGTTCGTCCACAGTGACGGTCAACTTAGTGCTGCTCACCTCATCCTCAACTATGATCCCATATATAAGAGCTTCCAGGCACCCAAGTGTGTCATTAAGTCTAAAGACCCTCGACTGCAAAGGATCAGTGTTGCTACCCTGGGCTTCCTAGCTAGTGTTCCCATCCCATAAGGCATCCACCTTACAACCCCTATATTGGAAGGCATACCTAAAGTAGGAGCCTCCTCTTCCCGTCCAGTTGTCAAGGAAGAGAAAGAAGAGAAAGAAGCAGAAGAAACAGAAGAAGGAGAGGTTGTCGAATTGTCTGATTCTGAGGATGATTTTACGGTGTTCAACCAACCCTTATCTCAAAGAATACACTGAGTGACCTCAGCCACTCTTTTCCAGTCCAATCCAGCCAACAACAAGGAACTTCTTCCATTCCAAATGACATGGGCATCCAGCGCAAGCCAAGGGCCACTTTACAAGAACTATTGGAAGCCCAACTAGGGGGGAACGCGCCTGGGAAGGCACCCCAGGCTAAACTTCCTACCCCCCCCCCCCACCTACACCTGCCTTGCCCCTCCGACTTGAACCTGCTGACCTCAAAAGGAAGTGGGAGCCCAAAGGTAAACAGGTGGTGCAAGTTGGACGAACTCAATCCTCTTAGGAGGACGAGGCCCAAAGAGTGGCCAAGCTATCCAAAGTGGGGCAACGGGGCGCTGAGAGGAAGAGTGATCCTCCAACTGTACCTCCTACTTGGACCCTTGCCCCAATGCTGGATGGGGCTCCTCTACTGGCCAATGCCTCCATTAGGGATTACCAAGGAGGGAAGGCTGGCTATGTGCTTGACGCGGTGGAGCATGCTTTGTTGTTCCCCGATGACATGGCCGAGTTGAGGACTTTGAAGAGGCACGAGGTCTTCCTCAGTTTGAAGAGATACCTGGGCATGGTAAGTCTTTTAACTTAGCTTTTTAGTCTTTCTTCACTATTTACTTTCTTCTCTTTATTTAATTTGTGTTTCTTTTTCTTGGCAGGCCATTCAAGCTACGTTCAAGGAGGAAGAAGTAGCCAACTCCTGTCACAAACAAATGAAAGAGGAGGAAGGCAGGCGCCACACAATTGTGGAGGCCTTTAGTGTCATTGCGAAAAGTATTCAGGATCTCAAGAACAAACTGCTTGAGGAGAGAGGGAGAGAAAAAGTGCTGCATTGACTTTGGACAATGTTGAGAGGCAAGTTGAGAGCCAACGAGTGCTCATACGCAACGCCAAGGATTAACTATCTGCCTCTAAAGCCCAGATCACTGCCTTCAAGAAAAATTTGAAGGAAACCAAGAAGGCTAAGGATGATGCAGAGAGGACTTAGGAGGAGGCGAAAAGGGCTTGGGAGTAGGCCAAGCAAGATGGATATTATATAGGAGTGGCGGAGACCGAGATAGCCCTTAGGGCAGAGGTCTCGGAGGTGTGTAGAAATTACTGCTCCCAAGTGTGGATTGAAGCTCTTAATCAGGTTGAGGTTGAGGCTTCATCTATACTTAGGAGGGCAGAGAATATTTACTACCCCCTGCCATTCGAGCTTCTGTCTCATCTGGCTCTAGGACTGACACTAGCTCTGAGGTAACAAGAGTAGGCAAAGCTAGCACAGACAATGCTCCAACTCCTTTTGACAACCCCTCTGCAGAGGCCGAGTAGCCCGGGGTCACGGAAAAAGAAGAAAATGCAAACTAGGGAGTGGCCCCTGATGCAATGAAGCCCTTAGTTGCTGTCCAAGATCTTCCTATTGAGAAAGAAGCTCCTAAAAAGATGGAGATTGTCCTGGCCTCTCTTCCTCTAGTTCCTAAGGCTAATCAAGCAAATAAGGGGCCCGAGGCCTTAGAAGCAGCATCCACTTAGCTTGTCAAAGGTCCTCCCAAGGAAAAAATTATAATAAAAAAGAAATAGATTTTTTGTGTAGTTCTTCTTTTTGTGTTACTTGGAAATTCTGTTTCACCTCTCAAAATTTGTAACCAAGTTATTCCTTTTGTACTCAATCTGCCTTGCTTTAAGGTTTTAGTTAATGAAAGTTATGCATATTTTCTTGGCCTCAATGATTCTCATATTGGTGTTAACATAATTTCTATTTTATCTAATACTTAATAAATACAATAATGAAGCAATACTCTTCTCATTAATCTGTATAAGTAACAGAAAAGTGACCCTCTCTTGTATGGTCAGTAGTAAAATTGGTTAAATCCACAAAACCCATCATCCCGGCGAAGCATAATTTTAACTTCAAGGGTACATAAAATAATACGGTCTATATACAGGTTTAAACTTACTTGGTCCCATTCTGATCAGTAAATTTAAAGGTAAAGATGAATAATTAATTTTTTAAGCAGATGCAAGTATGCCTACAAATACTTTAAGTGACGCTCATGGGCATCCACGGGGGTATGTTGTTATAATATAAATCTCTATCATTCAAGATGGTTGATTTCATCAAACACTTAAACAATCAATGGAAAGAGCTAACTTACTTAAGATAGGTGGTTCGAGGACCTAAGCATGATGAAGTTTTTTTTTTTTTTTTTTTTTTTTTTTTTTTTTTTTTTTTATAGTTAGGAAAATGCTGTAAAGTATCAACTTACCCAAAGTGATTGATCCGAGGAATCCAATAACTGAGGTCATGTTTGATGATTAGATAGATGTCAGTAAGTATTAATTTTCCCAAAGCTTGTGGTCCAAGGAGCTAGGCATAGCTTAGGTTTTATTTAATACTGAGATAGATGTCGATGGATATTAATTTCCCCTAAGTTTGTGGTTCGAGGAGCCAAGTATAGCTTGGGTTCTGTTTAATACTTAGATAGATGTCAATAGATATTAATTTCCCCAAAACTTGTGGTCCAAGGAGCTAGGCATAGCTTAGGTTCTTTTTAATACTTAGATGTCAATAGATATTAATTTCCCCAAAACTTGTGGTCCGAGGAGCTAGGCATAGCTTAGGTTCTTTTTAATACTTAGATAGATATCAATAAATATTATTTTCCCCAAAGCTTGTGGTCCGAGGAGCCAGCATAGTTTAGGTTCTATTTAATACTTAGATAGATGTCAATAGATATTAATTTTCCCAAAACTTGTGGTCCGAGGAGCTAGGTATAGCTTAGGTTCTATTTAATACTAAGATAGTGTCAATGGATATTAATTTCCCCTAAGCTTGTGGTCTAAGGAGCCAGGTATAGTTTAGGTTCTATTTAATACTTAGATAGATGTCAATAGATATTAATTTTCCCAAAACTTGTGGTCCGAGGAGCCAGGTATAGCTTAGGTTCTGTTTAATACTTAGATAGATGTTAATAGATATTAATTTCCCCAAAACTTGTGGTTCGAGGAGTCAGGCATAGCTTATATTCTGTTTAATACTTAGATAAATAATGAAACGCATGAAAAATAATATGACAAACCATAAACATGGCAAAGACTGCTTTCATTAATAATAATACCTTCTCAGGTTGTTTACATTCTAGGGACAGAGTACAGTATTTTCATCTAGATCTTCCAGATAATATGCACCTATTCCTGCCACTAAAGTGATGCGATATGGTCCTTCCCAATTAGGCTCCAGCTTTCCCCAGGCTGGGTTCTTAGCAGTATCCAAAACTTTTCTTAACACCAAGTCTCCTGGTGCTAAAGGTCTTAGCTTCATATTGGCATCATATCCTTGCATGAGCTGGTGTTGATAATAGGCCAATTGGACTATTGCATTTTCTATTCGTTCTTCAATTAAGTCTAAGCTCTTCCCTAACAGCTCATCATTGTTGTTTGGAGTGAAGGAACTCGTTCTCAGTGTTGGGAATCCAGTCTTCAAAAGAATGACAGCCTCGACCCCATACGTCATTGAAAAGGGGGTCTCTCTTGTTGACTGGTGAGATGTAATCCGATATGTCCAAAGGACGTGTGACAACTCTTCCACCCATTTTCCCATCGCATCAACCAACCTCTTCTTGAGTCCGTTCATTATGACCTTATTGACAGCCTCGGCTTGTTCATTCCTTTGGGGGTAAGCCGAGGTGGAATATCTATTTGTAATTCCCAGATCACAACAATACCTCCAGAAGGCCTTGCTATCAAATTGAAGGCCATTATCCGAGATCAGGGTTTTGAAACCTGGACCGGGTTGTATGATCCGACTAGAAAAACCGTGAACCTCTCAGTTTTGCAGTTTTTTTAGCTTCAAGAACCGCTCGATGGGAAAAAAGCAGGGACCCGTGTGAACTGTGCGGCATTTAGAATTGTGACTGGTTTTTGAGGTTCTGACGATTTCTTTTTTCTTTAGCTTTTCTGGTGAATTTTGGGTACACCGGTATGAAGTTACGATCAAATCTAGAAGAAATGAAAAAACACGAAGAAGAACAAAGATTAGAAGATCTAATAATTTTTGGAGGTGCTTAAGCTTCATTGATTCACAATCTTCAAATCTACTGCAAAGAGAGACCGAGAGCTTTTTTGTTTTTTTTTTTTTTTAATAATCAAGAGAAGGAACACTTTTTTATTGATAACACAAACACAAAGAGACCACTGATGAAAGAGTAAATTGTTGATTGTGGAGAAGAAACCCAGCAAACAGATGTAAGCTACTCTAGGACGAAGACCAAAGCAGAGACAAAGAGCTCACACAAGAACAAAAAGGAAAAATATTGAATAATGAATGATGGCTTCACTGCTTCAACAGCCAAAAGTAAAGAAAGAGAAGTGGTCAAGGTAGTAGGTGGGGTAGGTGGGAGAATTTATTGGAGTTCCATGTTTTGCTTTGCTAGTGGTTGAAGTGTTTAACTTTTTATGTTTTGTTTTTATTTTAAAGAAAATAGTTGATTCTTATATTTCTAGTGGCCACGTTGTAGACATTCAATGCAAACCAAATATCATCCTTTCGTCCCTTAAAAAAAAAGAAAAAAAAGAAAAAAAAAGAGTATTACGTCCACAATAGTTTTACAATATTTTCACAATAAATTATAGGTGGTTAGTTGTTATTGGTTTAAATTTGAACCTAATGCTTAGACTACTTTTTTGCTCCAACAATAACAACCAGTAATAACCTGCCACTTATAATTTTTTGTAAAATTGCTATGAAAATGTTATGGACATATCATTTCATTTATAAAAAAAAAAATTTAATGCATTCGTAATTTTATAAGTGCCATGTTGCGGACATGCAACACAATTACACAAAAACCATTATATATATATATATATATATTATTCTAATTATTATATTATTAGATATTATCACAAATTTAACTAATCAACGTAAAAAATACTAGGATTTAATATTTCTTAAAGTTATGAATTATGATATAGAAAATACATTTGAAAGATAGATTTGTTCCTATAAAGGAATAATATATCTCTATATTTAATTGCACTATTTTAGTTCATTTTTTAATATTTTTACTAATTTAATATAATTATTTATATTTTAAATAATTATTAAATTAATTATGACGTCATCACGGTTCGACCCTAGTTCAACCTCGGTTCGACCTCAAAAACCTTGAACCTCTCCCTTTTACGGTTCAATGAATAGTCCGAGTTTCAAAACCTTGTCCGAGATGAGGGTATAAGGGATCTCAAATCAAGTGACGATGTTTTTCCAAACAAATTTCTTAGCATCCATATCTATGATATTTGCTAATGACTTGGCTTCAACCCACTTGGTGAAATAGTCTGTGCCGACCAGTAAATACATCTTATTTCCTGCTGCCTTAGGGAAAGGACCTACAATATCCAAACCCCATTGAGCAAATGGCCAAGGGCTGGAAAAAGGATTGAGGACTCCTCCCGGTTGGTGAATGTTTGGTGCAAATCTTTAGCATTGGTCACACTTTTTAACATATTCCTGTGCTTTCTTTTGCATGCCCGGCCACCAGTATCCCTGAGTAAGGGCTCGGTGAGACAAAGATCTACCTCTCGTGTGGCTTTCACAAATCCCCGCATATATTTCCTCCAGCAATAGCTTTAATGCTTCAGGACGTATACACAGCAAGTATGGCCTAGAAAAGGAGCATTTGTACAACTTGTGGTCCTCGAATAGCCAAAACCGAGGAGCCTTTCTTCGCACTTTCTCAGCTTCTGACTTCTCCTTAGGCAAGATGTCCTCTTTAAGGAATAGCACTATAGGATCCATCTAGCTCGGCCCTACCCTGATTTGATGGATCTGGACCATGTCTTTTTTCGCCACAACAGGCTTGCATAAGTCCTCAACAAGTATGACTCGAGGCAAATCTTGTGCCGAGGAAGTGGCAAGAGTAGCCAAGGAATTTGCATGTGTGTTTCCACTTCTATGGATATGTATCAAGTTAAAAGATTCGAAACTTGCTTGCAAGTGCCTAACCTAATTCAAATATTCCTGCATTCTCACGTCCCTAGCTTCTAACTCCCCTTTCACTTGGCCTATGACTAGCCTCGAATCCGAGAACATCTTTATTGCTTTCCCGCCCATTTTCTAAACCACAGCCATTCCCACCAATAGGGCCTCATACTCAGCCTCATTGTTTGTAGCCGAGAAATCTAGTCTCAAAGATTTCTCAATGGTGATCTTCTTAGGAGATACTAGAACTAGCCCTACTCTGGATCCTCTCTGATTTGCTGCGCCATCAACGTGTACTCTCCAGGGTAAAGGATCTTGCATGGAGATCATGCCAACCAATTTTCCATCCATGCCTTGCTTCTCTACTTCTACTTCCAATGGGGATTCAACAAATTCTGCTACTAGATCTGCGAGGACTTGACCCTTGACAAAGGTACGAGACATGTGTTTGATGTCAAAAGCTTCTAGGGTTGTCCCCCATTTAGCAATCCTTCTTGTTTAATCAACACTTCAAAGTATAGATCTAAGCGGAAGCTGAATTAGGACAACAATTGTGTGTGCCTGGATGTAATGGGGAAGTTTACGTGTAGCAGGTACCACTACCAAAATGGCCTTCTCTAATGGTAGATAACAGACCTCGGCCTCATGTAGTGACTTGCTCACATAATAAACTAGTCTTTGTACACCACTATCAACTCGCACCAACACCAAGCTTACCGCATGTCCATTCAAATCCTTTCCATTTATTTATCAACGGGAAGAAGGGTCTACAACTATCCGCTGATCTAGAAATGAACCGATTAAAGGCGATAGTCATCCTTGTTAGCTTCTAGACCTCTTTGGAATTCCGAGATGGTTGAAGATTGTTAATTGCCTTAACTTGGTCAGGATTGACTTCAATTCTACGATGAGTGACCATGCAGCCCAAAAACGTGCCTGATCCCACACCAAAAGAGCACTTGGAAGCATTAAGGCGCAGCTTGTGTTTCCTCAGAATTTCAAAAATATTTCCGAGGTCTTTCACATGCTCGAACACCACCTTGCTCTTCACCACCATATCATCTATATAGACCTCAATATTTTTGCCCAATTATGGCTCGAACATCCTGGTCATCATCCTCTGATAGGTAGACCCTGCATTTTTCAAACCAAAGGGCATCACTTTGTAGAGGTAGTTTCCAGTGGGAGTGACAAAAGTCGTCTTCTCCTGATCTTCCAAGGCTAGTGGTATCTGATGGTATCCTTGGAAGGCATCTAAGAAACTCATTCAAGGATGGCCTATTGTTGCATCTACCAACTAGTCTATTCGAGGCATGGGGAAGGGATCTTTTGGATAGGCTTTATTCAAGTTTGTGAAATCTACACACATTTGCCACTTCCTATTTTTCTTCTTCACCACCACAGTGTTGGCCAGCCACTCAGGGTAAAACACCTCCTTAATGGCCCCAGCTTGTTTAAGCTTTGTCACCTCATCCTTCACAGCGTTAGAATGCTCCTTGGATGAGTGCCGAGGCAGCTACTTTTTGAGTGTGACAGATGGATTAACATTCAAATAGTAACAGATGAAGTTTGGATCCACCCCCGGAGCCTCGTGAGCATTCTACGTGAACACATCAACGTTTCTCTTAAGAAACTCTATCAGCTCTTCCTTCTTCTGAGGAGGTATCTGAGCCCCAATTTGAAAGAATTTCTTCGAATCATCACCAATAACAACCTTTTCTAAATCTTCACATTTCGCCTCCTCAGCTGGTTTATTGATAAGCAACACCAGAGTTTTTGATTGCTATAAGCCCCTTTTCGCAGAAGCCAAGGACTCATCCTCGAGTTTATGTAAGATGGCAGCCACCAGGCATTGCCTAGCCATGGATTGACTCCCAAGGATCTCTTTAACCTGGCCCTCTGACGGATATTTCACTTTTTGGTGCAGAGTAGAGGAGACGGCTCCTAGGGTATGAAACCAGGGTTTAGCCACAATGGCCGTGTAGGGGGAATAAGCGTCCACCATGATGAAATCGACCTCCACCACTTCTGAACCAGTCTGTATGGGTAGTCTAATCTGACCCTTTGGAATGACAATCTTCCCATCAAAACTCCCCAAAGGACAATCTTAGGTTGTTAAATTCTCGGGTCTCAAATTCAGCCCCTTGTATAGGTCGGGGTACATAATCTCAGCACCACTACCTTAGTCCACCATCACCCTCTTCACATCATATCCCCCAATCCTAAGCGTGACCACCAAAGCATCATCATGGGACTATATGGTTCCAATCTTATCCTCATCCGAAAAACCCAGCATCAGTTAGATATCCACTCTAGCCCTCTTCGGCTTCGAATTGGTGTCCTCAGCGGATAGTTGAGTCACAGACATCACTCTAGAGGGACAAGAACTAGTCCTCCCCGGAGCAGCAAAGATGACATTTATAGTTCCCAAGGGAGGTCTTGAAGAAGCATCTCCCCGGGGTGCTGAACCTGTCTGTCCCTTCTGACCACTAGAATGATGCAAGAGCTGCTTTAACTTTCCTTCTCGAACCAGCTGGTCCAAATGGTCCCACAAATTTCTACAATCTTCTATGGTGTGTCCCTGGTCCTGGTGGTATTGGTAATAAAGGTTTTGATTGCGTCTCATAGGGTTTCTTGCCATCTTATTTGGCTATTTGAAGAATGACTCATTCATAATCTTCTCCAGAACCTGATGCACCGGTTCTTAGAACACAACACTAACCACCTAAGTATTGGCATGCCCTGACTGCCCAGCAAAGTCTCTCCAAGGTCGATTGTTGTTGTATCGGCCCGACCTGAAATCCCTCATTTTCTAAAGGATAACCTTAGCCTTTCCTTTCTACTACTGTATCTTCCTTAACCCTCTTATACTTATCAATCCGGTCTATGAGTTGGCGCACACTGGTGACAGGGTCCGTCTGACCATTGTAAATGGTAAATGTGGGCTGATGGAATCGCCGAGGAAGTTTTGCCCCCTCTATCTTATGCGTGAAAGGTGATCTGGAGATTTGATTTAACGCCTTGCTCATAGCATCATTTCCCAAACCTTTAAGAGGCGGGCTTTTATACCTACATTTGTGATGGTGCTCCTCGTCGTAGGAGAAAGACTAGCTGAGTGGAGTTCTTGACCTTCACCTATAACTAGAATCCTCTTCACCCTCAGAGGAAATGTCAGAGTTAGAGGTGGTCCGTTCTCGCCGTGCATGGCGCAACTTCCTCTTCAACTGGTCAATCTCCAATCGCATGGCTCTGCTATTTTGTTCTTGAGAGATGTGACTTCCAAATCGAGAATGGCTTCTGCTTGTATGTGTAGTGTCCACGATCCCCTCTTGATCTCTCATACATTCGAGATTAAGGAAATCATCTTGTCGTTGGGACCCCATGGACTCTTGCTGATAAGGACCTGATCCTACCATAGTTAACCATTGCACTAACTATCACACAAGTTGTTCCCACAGACGGCGCCAATTGTAGAGGGGCGTTTTGAGGTCTTGGCCCAAGGTATGATTGGGTTCAAGCCCAATAAGCCCTATACAATGAATTTGTAGAGAGTGGATTGGAAAACAAGGCTCTAATGAATGGGACAACAGTTAGCTTAGGTTTTCTTAACAATCAAACAGATATGGACCGGGTTTTTATGAATAAATTTGTCATTGGCACAATTCGAGGAGGTCTGTTCTAATATATATTGATTGAAAAATGGTTACACAGATGGTTCAAACTGCTACAATGCTTTCTCTTACAAATTTCCGATCCCTTTTCTTAGGGTCTCCATCCCGTTTTATACCATCCTCCCTTATCATCTCCACCTTCCACGTGCAGATCAGATTGGAAGAAATTTCTCTGGACTTTGCGTCCATCTGGAAGACAGAATCTAACCCTACAAAGGAGGTTCCTATCGCCCTTGGGTTCTTTAGGCAGAGGTGGATATGCTAGCTTCGTAGTGGTGCATGTTTTTTCCTCTTCAGTAATAGTTACATCTTTGTCTTCAATAGTCCTCCCTCTTAAGTCTTTCATGCCTTCCATAGAAGCTGCCAATGCATGTATCATTTCCTCGTCCTCTTCATTTGTTTCATCTGTAACCACAAGAGCATTATAGATTTGACCAGCAAGAAGAAACTCAATTCATTTTAACAACAAGAGATGTCTCAAATGAATCTCTCTTTACAACAAGACAAAACTCAAAAGCAAAATGAAAGCCAAAACTTATAACTAACAACATAAAGTAGTTGACATCTGCCTGAGAAAGTGTCTTTTTTTTTTTTTTTTTTTTTTTTTTATGATGCGGATCCTCACCAAGGTAGGGCCCTTTGGACCTAACCCTAGTGAGGTGTTATTAATAAATAAAATATCAAAGAGTTGCAAAATAGTAATCAATGACCTCATACCATGTTTCTCACGTGTGAAGTGTCTGGAATGTTTGGTTGAGGGAAAAACTAGAGGGATGGAAAAGGGAAGTTTTCCCTTGTTTGATGTGGTGGAATTGAGGGAGGATGAAAAAGGGGAGTGGGTGGAGATATTTCACCCAGTCCCACCAAAACTCATTTTCCCAGATTGGGAGGAAAAATTCAAGAGAAAAGACATACTTCCATGTCTATTTCATGTCCTGATAGGTCACTAAATAAAATCAGGAAAAAAAATTTCCATAGATAAGATAATAAAAGGCTTATAAGCAATTTGCTTCAAAATCAAAAGATATAAAAGGCTTGGAAACTAGCAAAATTGGATTAGATACCATAAGTAGAAAATGTTGTTTAGGGCAATCATAGCAAAATGTTGAGTCAAAAGCATAATGGATCATCCATGGAGGTGTACAGAAGGCAAAGAGACAACTTTTCACCGACCTTTTTAATCATATAATAAGGTAAGTTCATAATAAACAGATTATATAGGATTGTGTAAGCCTAGCAATAAAACTATTATATAGGATTGAGATATATAATTGCAACTGTTGATTGATAGACCTCACTGAATGTAGCCCATAAAAAAAGAAAAACAAAACAAAGCAACTCACAAGAAAACAGGATTTTCTCAAGTTGCGGTTTGTATGTCAAACCACTAAATCTGAGGAATTCAAAACCATGCACTGATAATTCGAATGCTATGCTAAAAGCAACAATTACTCCATGAGACTTTCTAGCTGTTAAAATTGTTTTGGAACTAGTGTTGCACAAGTCAGCAAATAATGTAGGCAAGCACAATATGCCCTACATAACAACTAAATGATGTTTGATGACATGCATAACAAAAAGCTCATGGCTCACATCAAACTAAACAATAAGGTTTCTGTGCCAAACTAACACAAATTCACTAATTAAATGGAAAAAAAAGAAGGGGAGGGGGGGAAGAGAGAGAATGATAAAGAAGAAGAAATTAACTTGTTTTTATCACTGATGCAAAAAGGCTTATCACACAGAAAACATACCTATCCGACACATGCTAACAAAATGTGTTAAAAAGCTAGTACTACTTAAATGCGAATACAACTAGTAATGGTCACTCATGTCATATAAGATTAAAGTTTATAGTGTGAAAACATGCACATGTAACTTTTCAAAGGACCCATGAAACATCAGATGATAGGGAGGACGATATAAAGAAGCAAGACTATCTTGATGGTTCTCTGTGGTAGACAAAGAACCTTGGTCTGATTCGCAGACCCCATAGCGTTTCATTTCCTCATCAAAATTATGGTGTGCTCTACATGAAAATAACAAAGAAAATTGCATCTTAATGAATGGATAATAAACAAACTAGTCCAAGATAAAATAAATAAAACAAGAAGGCGACACTGCATGTCAAGTTGCTACAAAATGATAGGAGGCGGTGAACAAATATAGTATAGAAGTGAAAAAACACATATAACTGCTGGAACACTCACATACTAAAAGAATGGCATAAAGAAATACCATTGTCCACCATTTTTCATTACGAGACAAATATAAAAATGCAAACAGGACTAATCGTCCTGAACATTGATGGCATAAGAAATCCATTAAAACTGTCATGATACATGAAAACAGAACCTCTTAGGTGTAAAAACATAAAATAGAAGAGAAACATGACTAAACCAATCTTGACTAACATGAAAAAAATGAAGAAAAATAATGACTCACAAATTTTTAGGGATTAAAAGCCCTCTATAGTATGTTCTTCCTATAATCCTATTAAGAAATAAATTTTACATGCCTTTTTTTTATAATGTTTACACAAGAAAATTAATTTGCTAGTAAGATTTCATCTATTAAAAATTTTATGGTATGTGCTTTGCGATGTGCAACTAATCTAGGTGAAGTTCACCTACGTCAAAAATAAAAAAATTACGCCAAAACATTGGAGTTGAAGGGAAGAACAAAGAAAATGTTAAATTGAAGAATATTATTTGCAAGTCCAGTTTCTCCTACATTCAATTCACTCAATGCGTAATTTATTGATGCCCTGCTGATGCAAATGCAAAGTCAATTTAAATTTCAGGGGATTTTGCAAATCATGGCACAAATGGAAGCTATTTTGCAGCATTTTTAAACAAAAAAGGAAAAGCTTGATTCACAAATGAGGTACGTACAAAAGTTAACAGGGCAAGCCCTGATTATAACATAAAAAGACAACCATACAGGACACAAATTCGGAAAAATAAAATAAAATCATTGCCGCAATTGAAATTGTATGGAAAGGTTTCAGTTCAATGATCAAGGCTGGAGAAAGAAAATAAAGAGCTTCCCTTATAACGGGTAAAGGAGGGCGTACTTCATCTCCAACATTTTCATTTCTTGTGTCCCTCTCCAAATTACTGAATCAATAAACAAAAGCTACTCTTATAATCTAAACCAATCATGTAAAATTTAATCAATTAAAAATCACAATATTAAAAAGAACTAAATAAATTTCTTAACTTACCCTGTATTCTCATCAGCCAAATAGTTCACATTTTCCGCTGCTAGAGATTGTGATGAAGCTACTACTGGCTCACCTTCTTAACCACAAAGAACAACTGAATAGCTTCCTCGAGCTTCCAATGCGTGGCCTGTTACCACAAGGCTCCACCATTCAGTTCCATACCTTCTTCAATTCAAAGACATTGGTAGCAAACAACCATTCATATAGTTCAAGAAACTAGATACCGAACACAACAGTAAAATTTAAAATAATTTCTATCAATCAAAAGAGATCAAGAGAACATAATAAATAACCTAAACTAATAGTATTCCCAAATACTGGCATGTAATTACTAAAGTCAGATTAAAAATTCCTACTTGAGTTGGCTCTAAAAATATTTCAAAAGGGTCATACCCAATGCACAATAAATATATATGATAAAAGGGTCAAATCGTGGTTTCAAAACCCCATGTGTCTACGTAACAATCAAAAACCTTTTTTATGAACTAATTAGTCTCAGCTGCACCTAGCTTTTTTGCCATCCTATCTAAGGTGAAGGTGAGAGTATGTCTTTCACCTCTCAATTTATCATGCCCTTCATTGTTTTAACTTTTATGGATCAATATAAACAATTAATAGTTTACCTAGCAAAAAATAGATCAACTAAAAGAATGCCTAAACATTGGTGTATATTTTTCATGCACCTAAGCATGAGTATGAACTGCTTAGCTCGTTAGGGGTGAATGCCCCTGCATTACTTGACAACTAGTTCTAGCAAGTGGGGTCAGTTGCCAATAAGTTTTACTAGCTAAAGAGTCCAAAAGCTCTTCTTTTGAAAGGTTCCCTACATATTATATATATGTGTGTGCATTTTTCAATATGCAGACAACCAAGTTTGAGCGTGCTAAATCTCAAACAATTGAAATCATATAGTATAAGCTCCAGTTACACCAAAAGATAACATAATATAAAGTTCGAGCCTTTCATTGTAGTGATCATGTCAGACAACAGAAACCATTGGTATATTAAGTGCCCACATAAGAAAAATTCGTTGTCTCAAAAGTAAAGCTTGATAAATAATACACAAAGAACCAAAATCTAATAAACACACATTGCAATCTCCATCCCAAAATTCAAAACACACACTACAATCGCAGTGGCGGAGTTAGAATTTTAGTTTAGTAGGGGCAAGGTTTAAAGACAATATTAAACTAAAATAACCTTATAAAAAATAATCAATATTAATAACCTAATAAATAAACAATTGTAAATAACTATAATTGTTAAACAAAATTTAATATAAGTATAAACTATAGTTTAATTTTTCATAACAAATTTAATTTGCTCAACAGTATTTGACGTTTTATATTTTTAAACTGATGCATAGTCACTAATAATCAAAGTAAAAAAGTATAGCAATAAGCCAATAACCTATAAAATTGGAAACTAAAAAGTCAAGAAGGAGAAAAAAGGGATAGTGGAGGTTTGGGAATTTCAATACCGTACTGGGACATTAGTTAGTTTATCTTTTCTATATAATAATAATAATAATAATAATAATAATAAAGAGTGTAAAATTTAAGACCACCATCATTGCGGTGAAAAAAAAAACCCAAATAATAATAAAAAATAAGAAGAAGAATAACAGAAGAAAATTGAGTTAAACAGTAAAGTGTCATATATGGTGATAAGCTATAAATTTGGACAATATAAAAGCTTAAAAGAGAAAATAAGTAGTACTATTGTAAGTGGGATGGTCTATGCAGCTTTTTCCCTTTTTATTTTTAAGATTGTTTTTCTATAACAAGACATTTTGTCTTTTTGAATTTTTTTCCTATGTTGGGCAAAACATTTAAGAAAGGAACCTAAATACTATAATCTAGGGGACTTTTCAGGAGGAGTTAGGGGGGGCAGTTGCCCCCTCTCGCCCCCCCTTGGCTCCGCGTAACAATCGTAACCCAAATTTTCTTATAAAAAAAAATAAATAAATAAATAAACCTAGAAGAGTATTCAGTCCCTCAGTGCCAAAGATGTAAACTTTATTATCAAAGAAATCAGATATCAATATCAAATATAAAATAAATGTGGCCTGCAAGAACTGAATGGCGGTATCGGCGGTCTGGCCAACGGCTATCTCTAGAAAAAACGAGACTATGCTCTGCTTATCAGAAGTAGAGAGCAGTCCTTCATCCATAGCTTCTCTTATCTTTTTGTTCTGTTTTTCTCTCACAAACCTGACTGCTGAGAGATCTCTCTTAGCCCAGGAATAGGAACGAAACAACTGAATGAAATCATGAATGCAGAGACGGAGCATTGAACTGAAACCTTTCCATGTTCGATCATATAGTATATACTAACATGTTCGATCAAAAGACAATAAAACCTATTGCAAATTACACCTCAAGTTTGTTTAACTTTAAGACTAGCTTCCGAGCATGCGGCTCTTTTATTTTTTTGAAAAAAATTTAATAATTTACATCTATTATAATTTGAAATACTATATTTTCTAATCACAAAAAAACTTAGAGGTGTGATGAAAAATTATTTCACCACTAATGCATAATACTCATCACATCCTTAGGTTTTTTTTTTTTTTTTTTTTTTTTTTTAGAAAGTGTAGTAATCCCAAATTATATGAATGCAAATTATTAACTTTTTTCTAAAAAAATAGAAGAGCCTCACACGTGTGCTCAGAGACTAGTATTTCGTAATTATCATCTGTTTATGTAATAATCAATGTTTTATTGATTGGAAGATGGTGCTATAATTTAATATTAACCTTTAGGGGGAGGAAAAAAAAGATCTTCTGAATAAATCTTATAAATTTACATATATTGAAAATGCATAATAAAATTGTAACTATAAAACTACTTAAAAAATACATGTGAAAATATTTACAAAACCTATTATGAAGAAGATGATGGATCAATGTAGAAAATTGAAATATTTTCGTCAGGTAAAACTGTAAAATAATTCACTACATCTAAAACATGAAATAGAAAAGCCTCTGAGCACGCACTCAGTTGTGATTAAAAAATGCATCAATCCCGAATTATGATGATTAAAAAGTTTTTCCCTTTAAAAAAAATAGAAGACCATTTGAGCACACGCAAAGCGAAAAATAAAATAAAATAATACTTGACACAAAATCTAAAATGGACTTTTTTTGGGCAATCAATCTAAAATGGAAGTCTCTTGATAATGCAATGCAATAAATAAACTTTGGACTCTTCTTCATCCAGTGCGATTGGGATCTCAAATTAATGGGTCTACCAAGTTGCCTTTGTTATTTAAAAGTACCATTTTATTGAACATGTTCTTGTAACTTTCCAAAGGTTGGTTGTAAAACCTTCAAAGTTCAAAGCATGAAATATAGAATGATAATCCCCTTCTTCTCATCATGTATTTCGATATTTTTGTCCAAATTTAACACATGAATTTTTATGTCATAAGCCAAAGGAAACTTTATCTTTAATATACAAAGGAAGGGCCTACTTAATAGGTACCCTTCCTTCACATCTTCAACTTTCAAATGCATATACATCTCTCTCCAAATACTTCACATCACTATCTTCAAATGCAATACACTCTATTTTTTTTGTTTGAAAATTAGTATAGAAAGTTTTATTTCCCACAACTAGCCATTAAGGACAAACAAAGTAACCCATTTTTCTCATAAAAACACTTATAACTTGCATTGTCCTTGTGTCGTGCCCACTAGTGTTAACTTTCATGCTTGTAGTCTTGACTCTTGAAGCAGTGTTTTAGCCAAATCCATTATCTGTTGTGAGTGAAGTTATTTAACATGTTTTGACTTGTCTAGATTTCTCGAACCAGTACTGCCCCATAGCTCCCCTCCTCTCTTCATTCCATTGTTAATCAATGGAAAAGGCCAGAGAAATAAATCTTCATATTAGTAGATCATGTCTGTAGTCTTCCTAGATTTCATGCCATTAGACATTCCCACAACACATGAATCATTGTTTCAGTATATTCATTTTATGCCCCAAATTCTTTATGGATGAACTTGCATAAAATTATTTTGTTGGCATCAAATTTAAATCTCCTTCACCACCATAATGTTGGGGAAAACAAAACATAACAGGGTTACCAAATTAGATATAACGTTACCCGAGGGGGGGAAAATGTTAGATATAGCATTAGAGAAATAAATATTTAAATGAATAAGTTCATTTAAACATACATACCTGATAAAGTCTTACATATATGCACACCATAAGTAAGTACATTTCCACGAATCATACATAGCCTATTGGAATGATCTTTAGGCTATAATTTAACTATGAAATTAGGGCAGTGAATGTTGGGAATATTACACAAAGTAATAATAGAAGAACAAGATTAACAAAAAAGACAAACAAAAAATAGATAACTTAGAGGCACTATATCGTTTCCTTAGACAATATTTGCCCTCCACATTTTTGTTGCTAAAGGGTTATCGCAAATTTGTCTCCAGGATACAACCAAGATGTTAGGTTCTATAGATAGCAATTTTGGAGAATGACTACAGGATTTCTTGTGTTTCTCTCCAAGTTTCAAGTGAACAAAAGCCTCTATTTATACCCATAGAGTTATGTTTCATGAAAAGATATGTATGGAAAGTTAGTTATTTTTCAAGTGAACATAAGCCTCTATTTATACCCATAGGGTTATGTTTCATGAAAAGGCACGTATGGAGTGTTAGTTATTTTTAAAGTGAACATAAGCCTCTATTTATACCCATAGGGTTACGTTTCATGAAAAGGCATGTATAGAGTGTTAGTTATTTTTCAAGTGAACATAAGCCTCTATTCATGAAAAAGCATGTATGTTTCATGAAAAGGCATGTATGGAGAGTTCGTTATTTTTTTCATAAAACGGTTAACAATGATTGAAACCTCTTCAACCTTTCTAAACAATCACCAGAAAATTCTATAGAAAATTCCAGAAAATTCAAAATTTTGAATTTTCTCTTAGAAAATTCTAGAAGTTGAATTTTTACTTTATGAAACCATATTCTCCAAACTCAAACATCATTATTACAACCTATCCATGTATATATCTATATATACAACAATGAATTAATAATTTTGTACAAATATATATACCTTATGATGAGAACATTTCTTGACTTGAAGGGCTGTTGTTGGTTTAGTTTGCATTGATGTGGTATTCAAAGAATATGTAATCTCCCTCCTGTAATCCAAATTAAAATGAACAATCATAATTGAATTCTTTCAAAAAAAAAAATGAAAATAAAGAAAATAGACCCAGGATATAGAGTGACCTACCCAAACTAGTTGCCTTTATTTTTTTTTTTTTAATTTAATTTTTGGAACCACAAATTGTAGCCGAATAGAAGCGAAGAAACGATTATGTGGCAACTAGTTGAGTTTGCTATTAATACATAAATTTATATATACACATGGAAGAAGAAAGAGTACTTTGGCAAGTCCAAATCTGATATCTCATGCTCTTTACAGCCATAGTCGCTGTCTTCTACTATTTCTCAAATGAAGCTGCACTGACTTGGCACATTGGCCAACGATGATGCTAAGCAACTGGCGTTGATATCAATGACAGCTTCATTGGAGTTGATTTCTCAATAGGTTTTGAATTTGTGGGTTCTGTTGCGATTTTGCACACATTTTCACTAAAATAAAAGTAACAACCAAAACCCAGTTCAAGAAATATCGAAATTTAAGAGAGAGAAGGGGGGAGGGGGGAAAAGGAGTACCATCTGCACTTATTAGATGGGGGAAATCGTAAAACATAGGCTTGAAGAATTATGGACTACAGAAGTATCTATGTGTGAACAGATTCTTCAGAAAATGATGATAAGAGAGTCTGAATATGGTTTTTCAAATTGGGTAAGGATGATAACTAATAGGGTGGTTGCTTATGGTTTTTGAATTTGGGTAAGGATGATAACTGATGAGGATGATGAGCCATTTTAATTTGAGTTTGGAGTGTGGAGGAGTGGGGAAAGTGCAAGATGTTAGGTGAAGAGTTGAGAGAGACGTGGATAAGAAACTAATGGGATGAGAAATGTTAATTACTCATTTAACCCTATTATTTAAAATTTTGTGAGGTAATTTTAAAATCACACAAAAATCCAGTGCAATATTTTGTAGTACTTTAAGATTTTTTTTTTTAAAAGAAATTTAAGAAAGACATCAACCTGTATTTTTATTTTTTATATATAATTTTTTTAAGAATCTAATTTATAAGTGGAGAAAACAATTTGAAAATCAACAGGAAAGTAACCCTATTTTGTAGGCAATATTTTAGTGGGAGTTAGAATTGTATTTTTACAAGAGTGACTTTTAATTTTGCCCCTACTTAAACCTAGGGTGTAAGGGTATTTTGAAACAAAAAAAAAAAAAAAAAAAAAAAAAAAAAAAAAATTGGTTACAAATAAGGGAAGCCCCTTAAATAGTAGTATAGATATTTGAATTTCATACCTTAAAGTTTTATAATTTAAAATTTATCCTCTAAAATTTCGGCGTATTTAAATTTTATATCTAATATTTTAGAATTTGAATTTTATCTCTTAAAGTTTGAAAGTTTTATATTTTACACTCTAAAATTTTAGGAGTAAAAATCAAACTCTGAAATTTTAGAATCTAAAATCCAAACACCCTAAACTTTAGAAGTGTAATTTGTAATTTATCCTATTATAATATTAATAAGGAAAATTTGTAGTTGACTTATATTGTAGATTAAATAAATATGTACAACATATTTGTTATATTAATATTAGTAGTATATGTAAATTTATAATTACTCTATTAATAATACCTTGTTAAGCCAATGGATATTCGAGATATATAGATAATTAAAAATAAAAAGTGTTCTTTATTTTCAAAAAAAAAAAAAAAGAATTAGAGATATCAACACTGTGTTTTAAACCTTTTTGAATAACTAAAGTATGGTTTTTTTTTTTTTTTTTTTTTTTTTTTTTCCCTCTAGACCTTAGTCCTTACAATGTGTGCAAGGAGTAGACCATGCCACATTTTTGGATTTGACATAGAAAACCATATCGAAGAGATTTGAAAGAAAATGAGAATTTGATTTCAAGTACATGAATTAGATATCACTATTATATGATTATACAAAGGCAAATATTTGGTGCACACTTTGTTTATTTCCTTTTCTCTTCTTCTGTCCCATCCGTTGCATGCAATCCTAGGACCCCCCAGTGGTCCATACATTTATCCTTATGGATGACCCCTTTGACCCAAGAAAGTTTGGGTGGATAGAGTGTAGTGAATCAGATTTTAGCAATGACTTGTTTGCTGATGAAGTTGAGTCAGAGATTCAGACTAGTGATGAAAAGGAGTTACCTTTTGCCAGGCATGGACCAGTCTTAGAAGCTGATCCTGAAGAACTTTCTAATCAACGTGATTTCTGGATCTCCTGTGCAATAGGTATTATTCTTGATTACCGCTGATTTTCTGTTTCACATCTCCAGCATATTATTAGTACTGCATGGCGTATCCAGGGAGTTGTTCATGTTGTGGGAAGGGATTCTTCCTTTTATCTCATTCATTTTGAGTCTATGGATGATCTGAACCATGTCTGTGAGGAAGGCCTTTGGTCTGTTGATGGTGCTTTGTTTATTTTGGAAAAGTGGAGGCCGAACCTTGTAATCAGCAAGCTCCAAGTGAATTTCATCTCAGTGTGGGTCCAATTTCACAACTTACCGTTGGAGTATCAGTATCTCGAGCTAGTGGAGAGAATGAGACAGTTAATGGGTGTTTTTAAGAGATTGGATTGGGAAGACAACAAACCTCGCAACATCCGCTTCATGCGCGCCAGAGTTCGTATTGATCCGTGGTCACCTGTGGTATCAGGCTTCGTTCTAAGGTTGGATGATGCAATGCAGGTACGAGCGCATCCACAAATTATGTAACAAATGTGGCCTAATTGGCCATACAAAAAACCAATGCACACAAAGCATGGATGATATCGAGGTGAGTATAGTCCGACAGAGGTTTCGGATCTAGAGATTGCACCAGGTACATTTTAGTTTTGATGCCCTTGAACCTCTTTTTTCAAATGAACTTAGAGCCATTTTTAATCAGAGAAGTCGTTGGACTAGCCAAATTCATTTTGGGAACCTCATGCATCCTCATCACCCCCAACCCCAGCCCAAAACCTCATGTAGGCCCTCATACCCATAATTCTAACCCACGCACATATTCTGACCTAATGAACCCCCCACATGCTAGTACCCAGCCACAACAACATGTTGGACCCCCACAACCAAAAAATTTATAGGAATCCGAACATGCACACCTAAACTCAACAATTAATTTCCTCAACCTTGGTCATCACCATTTACCTTCAGCTCCACCTAACTCACTAGCATTTCATGTTTCATCTCCTTCTGTTTCTCCTCATCAATCTCAAACCTCTGATATACCCTCACCCCAACCCTAACGACAAAAACCCTTTAACCCAGTACCTGATTCCACCTTCTCTACGAGACCCCCTTGGTTGCCCCCTGTTTCTACTGATTTAAGATGGATTTGAGTCGGCCAGGATGGCCCTTTCATAACTAATGGGGAGTTCAGGGAGCAGAGACAAACTTCCTCTGACTCCATGACAAAGAGTGATTCTCTTACTGCTACCCTATTTAATCTTGATAGCATAAATGAGACTCGCCCAGAGGTCATGCAAGGTGCAACGTGGAGTCATGGACAAATCCCGGAATCTTTGGAGTCATTTATAGAGCCTTTAGTTCAGAGGACGATTTAGGTTTGAGTTGGGTAATTCTAGTAATGGTCCTAGGTTGTCCAGGACATAAGTAAAGCGCTATCAAAGTCAACGAACTCATGACAATGTGAACCAAGTGGGTTTGGGCCTTGAGAGGGAGATGAACAGCATAAACAGACACCAAGGAGGGCAAGAAGATGTAGACCCAAGCCCAACATGGGAGGCTGAGGTCCAAACCTTGAGTAATCCAGAATTGGGGTCTCCGAGATTGAGCCCTGAGTCTCATAATTCTGCCCAATTTGATCCTAGCCTAGCATCATGTGTTCAATGCAAGGACTGCTGGCCCATTTCTGCTTCTACTATGGTTTCGAAGAAAAGATTGAGGGAGGATTTTGGGAGGTTTGGCTGTAACCTTAGACCACGCCATCTGTGTGGCTTCTTTTCAAAGGTGGATATTGGGCAAAATCAAAAGGGTAACTCTATTGCTGAAGAGGACTATCAAGCTTATGCTTAGATTAAGGATAGCAATCAGAATGATATGTACCCTGGATATCCAAAAGGGTTATAGGAAGCTAACCCTAACAAGCTTCCCCATAATCCATGAGGATTCTCAACTAGAACTACAGGGGTTTGGGCAAGTCCTTTGCAGTTCAGCAATGCCAGAAAATTGCCCTTGAGTCCAAGCCTACCATTATTTTTCTTATAGAGACTCGGCTGGTACAAGGTAAAGGGAGCATTATATGGGAGAAGTGTGGTTTTGCAGAAGGGTGGGAGTTGCCAAGAAAGGGTCTTAGCGGTGGGCTGATGCTTGCTTGGTTGCCATAGCTTCAGCTTCATATCTGCTATGAGTCCAAGCACCTTGTCCATCCCAACTTAGTGGACAACCAAGGTAACCCACTCTATATTACTTTCATTTATGGTAATCTTGAAATGTCTAAAAGGGAAGAACTATGGAACAAACTTAGAGCTTTAAAATTATTAGCTCATCCAACAATCAAGTTGGTGCTCAGCTATCTCCATGTTGCCCAAGTTTTTAGTTACCAAACAAATTAAATAGAAGTCCCATATTCTATAAAGTATCAATAACATCTACTAGTTTGTACTAGCTAATGGTTTATAATTGATACAATTCAATACATATTATTATCTTATTTCATTTTATTTTTTCATAGGCTCATAGCATAAGCAATGCATGCTTCTTAAGGCCCTAACACAACCAATATTAGCTACAATAGAATGCATAGTATTTCTTAGGTCTAATGCAACGTACCTCTAGCTTAGACATTATAGAATTGAGAAAACACAAAAAGGAGAATTTAATGCAGTATCAATAATGATAATAATAATAATAATGATAGTAAAAAAAGGAGCCCAAAAGGTTGGTGCACCAGTGACTAGCCACTGGTAATAATTATATGAAGGAATTGATTCTTGTAGTTGACATTATGATACTTGAATGAATCACATCCAACTTTGACTTCAACAGGTCAGACTTTACCACACACAGCCAGTAGAAATGATTCCTCTCACATCCATAACATCTTCTTTATTGGGCATTGCAGCGTTGACAACTTCAATCTTGAGAGTGACATTTTTTTTTTTTTTTTTTGGGTGCGCGTGGATGTGCAAAGTGTTGAAACACAAATTGAGATTGAATGAATTAAAAAAAAAAATTAAAAAAGTGTTAAAGAGTTAAAAAGTTAAAGTTTAAAAATAAGATGGTAAAAATTAATGTGAGATGAATTAGTAGTATTGCACTCCATTTTTGCCTCTTCTTAAAATTCGTTCCAAAAAAATATTGCAATGTGAGAACAGTGCAATGTGGTATAAGATGAAGAATTTGAAGTATTTTAGAAGATTAATGAGGTTGATGGCACTCTAATTCATTTAGGTTATAGAATCTTGTCCCAAATAAGTGTGTCACATACAAAATGAGTGCAATGCACATTGTGAGCGTAGAATTTCCACAAATTTCTGATTCCATGGGGGGTTTGGCTTACCTCTAGTATTTTTTTTAATTCGACATATTCTTTTGTTCTAAATATACAATCAAAAGTGATAGTGGGTTTTAATTTTCACATTTTATTTAGTTAATGGGTGATGTGACAGTTTTTTTATTAAAACAAAAAGAGATTTTTTTTTAAAAATGTAAGGTTGAATTTATTCAACCATCTAATTGGCTTTATTCCGTGCCAAATTTGCTTGTAATTCAGCATTTAGTAACCCTGTATTTAGGTGGGATTGTTGTAAGGGTAGTGAGTGAGATAGTGTGCAAGAAAACAGAGTGTCGCGGCTGGGACTCGCGGGTGGACTCGCGGCTTCAACCCGCCAGAAGATGCACACGTGCCAAGCATGCTGGAAGATGAACAGTCATGCTAGCTGGAGCACTACAGGACAAAACAGGACAACTGGCCATACGGTTAACTCGCGACTGGATCTCGCGACTTGGTCAAGCCGCGAGGCCAAGCCGCGAGCCACCCCTGTTTTGGAAAAACCTGACGTTTCACATTCCTCTTCACTCCAGTATAAATACCCTTTTAACCCACGATTGAAAGAGAGCTTCTAGAGAGAATTTTGAGAGAGAAACCCTAAAGAAAAACCAGATTGTTTCACCCACAATCTCTACCTTAGAGTCTCATCAAATTCCCTCACTCTCTTCCTCTCCATTGTCAAATCCTTAAGAGGCATTATACCAAACCTGGTTCTCACCATTATCATCTCTGTGAGACAGACGTTTGGAGTTCTGGGAAGCAGTTAGGAAGGAGCCAATCTTCATTGGTTGATGCTACGGTGTAGTAGCGGAATCCGGAAAGCTAGAAAAGAAAAAGGTTCGGCGCAACCTCGTTGGAGCAAGAAGCTTGGAGGGCTTAGGTGCATTGGGTAGATTAGGCTTGGAGGGTCTATTGCTGTCCTTGTATCCCAACTGTATTTTCTAGTGGATTGATTACCGCTTGGAGGGCGGCGGAGAGGTTTTTCGTCGAGGTCTTCGGTTTCCTCTTCGATAACACATCTGGTGTTATCTCTGTGTTTGCATCTTCCTTCCTCTCTATCTCTGCCTTTACTTTATCTGCTGTGGTTTATTTTGTTATGGCTTAGATAGTTGTTTAATCAATTACATATTATAGCATATGTTAAGTTTCCGCACACTAGTTGTTTAACATATTGCTTGTGTTGATTAAGTTGGTTTTTGGGGGTCTAAACGTTCAAAAGTGTTTTTGTACACGTTTTTGAACTTTCAATTGGTATCAGAGCGGGTACACTGCTGTTGGTTTTATTACCTCAGTGTGATCCTAGACCCCTGAGTTGTGGTTGTTGTTTTTGTTTATACCATGCTGAATTGTAGCTCAAGTGTTTGTGAAAATGTCTCTATGCATATGACTGAAAGGTGTCTTACTGATGATCTTGCAGAGTTATTAATAACTAAGAAACATGCTAGAGTTTTTGCTCACATGCTGAAATATCTTGAGAATCAGAATCTTGTCTTACACAGTAGCATATCTGAATCAAAATCATTGATTAAGAAATATAAAAGAAAGAATAGAATGTTGTGTGAGATGATTGAGAATCTGAAAATGAAAAATCAATCTAAAAGTAGCATGAAACCTGATGAATTTGTGTTTGAAGGTCAAGAGTGTCTGTCGCATGTGAACCTATTTGTGCATACCTCATTAAAGGTGTTTAATGCATGTTTGTGGTATCTTGATAGTGGGTGTTCTCGCCATATGACAGGGGATAAGTCACTGTTTAAGTCACTCAAAGAAAAGGTGGGTGACTATGTGACCTTTGGGGATGGAAGCCATGCTCAAGTCCTAGGCAAAGGAACCATCGAGATACCCGGTTTTCCTCTGTTGAAAGATGTGCTGTTCATAAAAGGGCTGAAGGCGAATTTGCTGAGCATCACTCAAATTTGTGATGACGACTTCCTGGTACAATTCTCCAAGAAAGGATGTTTGATCATCAATAAAGAGGGGATTCAGGTTTTGGAAGGAAATCGGACTACGGATAATTGTTATGGAATAGTTCCCACGGCACCAATATCGTGTAGAAGTGCTCGGGTAGATATGTTGGAGCTGTGGCATCACAGATTTGGGCATGCCAACTTCAAACAAGTAGCCAAAGTCTCCAAACTTGAAGCAATCGATGGACTTCCTAAGTTTGGAAAAGTAAAGAAGACCATTTGTGGTGCATGTCAAATGGGGAAGCAAACTAAGGCAAGTCATCACAAGGTAAATGTGATAGCCACCTCTCGTTGCTTGGAGCTACTTCATGTTGATCTGATGGGGCCCACCAGAACTGAAAGCCTAGGGGGAAAAAGATATATTATGGTCATTGTGGACGACTACTCAAGATACACTTGGGTTGAATTCCTTAGAGAAAAATCAGAAGCTTGTGAGAGGCTGGAGATTCTGTGCAAGAAATTACAAAATGAAAAGGGGATTCCAATAGCCAAAGTTAGAAGTGATCATGGGAGAGAATTTGAGAATGCAAGATTCGAGTCCTTCTGTGAGAAGAATGGTATTAAAAGAGAATTTTCAGCTCCCAAAACTCCATAACAAAATGGAGTGGTAGAGAGAAAAAATCGTGTGATTCAGGAGATGGCAAGAGTCATGCTGCTTAACAAGCAAATACCTCAAAAATTTTGGGGAGAAGCTGTCAACACCTCGTGTCACATTGGCAATAGGATCTTCTTTCGAGTTGGTACAAAGAAGACTACATATGAGATATGGAATGAGAAGAAGCCTAAAGTGAAGTATTTCCGGGTATTTGGAAGTAAATGTTATATCTTAAATGATCGAGAGAATCTTGGGAAGTTTGATGCAAGAAGTGATGAGGGTATTTTTCTTGGCTACTCTACTACAAGTCGAGCATATAGAGTGTTTAACAAGAGAACAAAGACTGTGATGGAATCCATAAATGTCAAGATTGATGATGCCTTACCTAAGGTGGAAATGGTTGATGATGTAGAAGGGCCGAGCACCGAAGAGCCTGATGTTGAGGTAGAAGCTTTGGATATAGAAGGTGAAGAACCTATACCAGAAGTAGAATCGACTCCAATCAACCCAAGAAGGGAAACAAGATCGATGTCTAGAACTTCAAGTCCTCTTACTCCTCCAGAAGTTCATCCTCCTATCTCTCGTAGTGATGAAGTTTCCACTTCAAAAAGGCCATCCTCAAGAATTATCAAGAATCATCCGGAAAGTAATATCATAGGATCACTTGATGACGGTCTTCGCCTCAGGAAAGGAAATGTTCTGCTAGCCAATCATGTAACATATCACTGTTATCTTGCACAGTTTGAACCAAAAAGGGTTGAAGAGGCTCTTCAAGATGAGAATTGGGTTGAGTCAATGCATGATGAGCTGAATCAGTTTGTGAGGAATGACGTGTGGGAACTTGCTCCACGGCCTGAGAACGTTCATGTTATAGGCACAAAGTGGATTTTTAAAAACAAAACTGATGAAGATGGAGAGATAATTCGAAACAAATCTCGGTTGGTGGCTCAAGGATACACACAAGTAGAAGGGGTGGATTTTGATGAATCATTTGCTCCGGTGGCAAGACTCGAATCCATTCGAATCCTCATGTCCATTGCGTGCACTTTGAAGTTCAAACTTTATCAAATGGATGTTAAGTGTGCTTTTCTGAATGGATATCTAAATGAAGAGGTTTTTGTTGAGCAACCAAAAGGATTTGAGGATCCTCATTTTCCAGATCATGTATTAAGATTGAAGAAAGCACTGTATGGTTTAAAACAAGCGCCTAGAGCCTGGTACGATCGTCTTACACATTATCTTCTAGATAGAGGTTTCAAGAGAGGGTACGCCGATCGAACTCTATTTGTCAAAAATGATGAAGATTATCTCCTTGTGGCACAAGTCTATGTTGATGACATAGTGTTTGGAGCAACTATCGAAGATCGTGCTACTGAATTTTCTAAGGAGATGAAGAAGGAGTTTGAGATGAGCATGGTGGGGGAGCTCACATTCTTTTTGGGTCTTCAAGTCAAACAACAGAAGGAGGGTATATTTGTATCTCAAGAGAAGTATGCCAGAAATATTGTCAAGAAGTTTGGCCTAGACTCCAAAAAACATGCTTCCACTCCCATGAGCTCTTCCACTAAACTGAATGTGGATTCATCAGGAGTTGAAGTAAGTCCTACATTGTATAGGAGCATCATAGGAAGTTTGCTCTACCTTACAGCAAGTAGACCGGACATTGCTTTCAGTGTGGGCGTTTGTGCCAGGTACCAAGCTAATCCGAAGGAATCTCATCTGACTGCTGCTAAACGAATCATTCGATATGTGAATGGTACTACAAACTATGGTCTGTGGTATTCAAAAGACTCAAATGCGTGTCTTGCTGGGTATTCGGATGCTGACTGGGTTGGCAGTGTAGACGATCGGAAAAGCACTTCAGGCGGCTGTTTTTATCTTGGTAACAATCTTGTTTCGTGGATGAGCAAGAAGCAGAATTCAGTGTCTCTATCTACTGCAGAAGCAGAGTACATAGCTGCTGGAAGTTGCTGCACTCAGCTTCTTTGGATGAAGAAATTACTTCATGACTATGGAATTCCTCAAGAAACGATGTGTGTCTTCTGTGACAACACCAGTGCCATCAATCTTTCCAAAAATCCTGTTCAGCATTCAAAATCCAAACACATAGAGATACGTTACCATTTCATTCGGGATTTGGTAGAGGAAAGAGTTGTGTGTCTTGAGTTCATACACACCGACAATCAAAAGGCGGATATCTTCACCAAGCCTCTCGATGGTCCACGGTTTGAATCACTCCGTAAGACCATTGGTGTCGGTACAATTCCTTGACTCTCTTGTGTGTTGTGTGCTTCATTTTTTATATCTGTCTGTGTTGGAGCACACATTTCTTTTTGCAACATGTTTCTTGTTTGTTTGTTCTTTTGTGTTTACTGCTGGTTATTTTTGTGTGATTCAATCTTTTTTGTTTCGTGTGTCAAAAATCCAAAAATCACATAAAAAGTAGAAAATCAAAAAGCTTGATTGACTCTGTTGAGTTTTTGTCTTAAAACTAGTTTTGCCTTGTACCTTTGTGCTAATGGCTTTGTGCATTTTCGAGCATTGCTTGTTTTCATGCACTCATATCACTATGGGAAAAATCTTGAAATCTATGTGATTGTTGTAAATAGATCTTCAAACTTGTCATGAATGATTAGTGAATGGTTATGTTGATCTTGAAACATGCATAGACTTGTGTCTATATCTCTTCCCACTTTTATTTTTTTGCTAAAAAGAGCTCACCAAATGTAAATCTCCAAATGAAAAGAGATATTGAGCTGCAAAAGCCTGTCGCACATTCTAGTATTTGACTAGGAAAAAAGGTAAGCGACCTTATTTTAAAAGTGAAATTTCATTCAAAAAGGCCAAAGGCCTGTTCTTCAAAGAGAAATGTTACATATCCCTCTCACAATGAGAGATGATTGTCTCAAAAAGATCAAAAAGATCAAATGTTATGATTGAAAGTGGAGTCAAATGAAAAGCTCCAAGTTATGTTATCAAGTTGTGTGGGAGGTCATATATTCATATTTCTATAATTGAGATTGGTCACATGATCTAGTGCTAATTGTGTATGCCTTGGTTGAATTGATCATTGAAGCTTCACATTAGACAAAGGACTATTTCATTGTTGATATCCACACACAACACACAAGTTTATGTTCAATAAATGCCATATTCATTTGTGTGATTGTACTTGATAAAATGTGTTTTCACATACTCAATCTTTGTTAATTCAAGCACAAAAAGATTTTTGAGTGTTTTAGGTGTTTTTGGAAAGTGTTTTGTTGGAAAAATCTGAAAATTTCAAAAATACAGTTTTGCCCTGTTTTGGCGGCTCAGTCGCGGGTATTTCAAGGCGCGAGCCTCAGTCGCTCTTCGCTGGTCAGTTTTGGCGACTCGTTCGCGAGTGGAAGGTCCAGTCGCGAGATTCACTCAGAGATTTTCGCGGCTCAGCTCGCGACTCACTCGCGGGTAGACCTTCCAGTCGCGAAAAACACTTAGAAAAATTTTTCAAATTTTTGCTTTTGTGTTCTTTGGCGGCTTAATCTGGCGACTGTGTGGCTACTTGTTTCAGTCGCGAAAATCGCGTGTTTTGGGCATACAGGGGCAGTTTTTAAAATTTTCTGTTTTCCCTCGATCTTTTTGTGACTGTTCATTGTCTTTTACTTCTGCACTTTCCCTTTCACACCGTGCCTCCTTTGTCGATCTCCATTGTTTGCTTCTTCTCAGCTAAAAATCGTCGACTAACAGGTATGGTTCTCTGTCTTGCACTCTCATTTTCCTAATGTCTTGGTTTTCCCTCTGGATCATTCACTTTTGCTTGTGGTTTTTGTGATGGGTTTTTGTGATGTCATCGTTGTCCTTTCTTAGCTTATGGTAGCCTGTGCTTCTGTTTTTGAGCTAATTTATTTTGTTGGTTGTGTTCTTCATCATGTGCTTAGCTAGGGTTAGCTAATTTTTGTCTGATCTGCTGTTGCTATCATGTCTCACTTAGATCTTGTGTGGTATCTTGTTGATGTTGATTTTGGTCCTTTTTCAGCTGATTATGTGGGTATATTTGATCTCTCTGTACTGTGTAGTTCTAATTTGGGCCTTTGGTGTCCCTCATTGTTACTTTCTAATCTTTCTCATCCAGCTGTTAGGGTTTTTTCATTGTTCCTAAATTTTCACTAACCCACTGCTGATATAGTCTGTTGGATTGTGTTCTGTCATTTCCCTTGTTTATAATACAGACTGGTCATGTCTCCATTCAAAAAGGCTGCTGTGAAAGGAGGTTCTTCCAAAGGGAAGGAACCCGTAATTGATGTTGATGAAGACACACCTCTCCCGAAAGTGACTCGCTCTTCATCACAGCGATTCAATACCAATAAGTTCAGATCCTTTTCAGCCTATCAGTCATATGAGAATTTTTTTCTTCATGCCACACCATTACTAGAGAGAGCTGTGGATCTGCCCTCACTTCATAACACTGACATTCCGATATGTTTTGCTCACAAGGATTGGAATTACCTTCTCTCTGATCCAGATATCGTGTATGAAGAGTTGGTTAAAGAATTTTATGCGAACGCAATTGTGGAAGGAGATGAACTCAAGTGCTGGGTTCGGCAAAAGAGCTTTTCTGTCTCTCCTACATACCTGGCAGAAATTCTTCACATCAACAGACCCATTTTTCGTCACTCACCGGTCTATGATGATCTATGTCCTGATGAGGAGCTTCTCAAACAAAGTCTTGGTCAAGACTTGGAGTTCTCACCCAATGGCAAATCCATCAGTGTTTCCTCCCTTTCTCCGAAACTGCGAGTGCTTACAATTGTGATGTTTCACAATTTGTACCCTTTATCAAGTACTGGGTATATGAATCTCGGACGTGCCTTGTTTCTTCATGATCTAATCTCTGATGAAGAAATCGACATTTGTGCTCATATCTTTCATGTTCTGCGCAAAACGGTTCTTAGAAGTGAGTCTCGGATCTGCATTCCTTTCTGCAGTCTCATTTCACGGATCTTGAAGCTCAAGGGGATTTATCCAACGGCTGATGAGTCTCCTATCCCCAAACCGAGTCCGATCAACATGCGTACATACAATGCAAGTGTTGGACATAGTCGGAAGAGAGCCAAACCAGAAACTTCTGCATCTCACAGTGACTCTCAGTTCAGCAATCTCTCCCTCGATGAGAAACTTGATCGCATTGTTTCCTCTGTCCACGAGTTGAATACAAAGATGTCTGGACTCACTGCTTCTCTACACCATCAAAGCAACCGATGGGATATGAAGTTTACTTCTCTTCAGACTCAGTTGGATCAAATTCAGAGAAAGCTCGAAGAGGATGACTAGCCTATTCCATGACAAAAAGGGGGAGTGATAGGCATAATCAAGGGGGAGGATATTACCCTAAGGGGGAGTGTCTTTATCTAAGGGGGAGTGTCTTTATTTTTTTTCCTTCTTCTCTTTAAGTTGATATATTATGTTTTGTAAAACTGTTATTCAGGTATTTGTTGATTTGTACCCATATGCTTTTGTAAGCTTTTAGGGTTTATGTTTTATGCATAGTTTGTAGGCTTTATGGTATGTACCATGCTTAAGTGCAGCCTTTATGCTATGTTGAAATCAGTACTTTAATCTAAATGTTCTGCATTTTGGTTTATGTACTGTCACTCTTGTGCCCTTGTAGGATTGTTCCTAGATGCATATGCCTTGTGTGCTATGCATTGGTTGAGTGTTGAGCATACAAGTGTCTTGCCTTGTGCTTGTTAACTTGTTTGTCTTTGTGTTCATTCCAAGTGTGAATGAGCACTGTGATCACTACCTTGTGGTGTTCACTTGGTTGATCAAGCCATGGTTTGTTTATTAACTCCATCTTTGCTTGATCTCATATTGCCTGTTTCATATGCATTTATAATTTTCTGCTTACAATGATCATGGTGTATTGTTGTGTTTCAGGAGTTTATGTTCATATGATTCAAGTGCTTCACAGCTTCTAGAGTTAGGTGTGAGAGAGTTTTGATCAACTGTTCCCAACTCACATGTTAAGTCTAGAGTCTGTTTTAGGGTTTTGTCACGGAATAGCCAAAGGGGGAGATTGTAAGGTTGAATTTATTCAACCATCTAATTGGCTTTATTCCGTGCCAAATTTGCTTGTAATTCAGCATTTAGTAACCCTGTATTTAGGTGGGATTGTTGTAAGGGTAGTGAGTGAGATAGTGTGAAGATTGCTCAAGAGTGTGCAAGAAAACAGAGTGTCGCGGCTGGGACTCGCGGGTGGACTCGCGGCTTCAACCCGCCAGAAGATGCACACGTGCCAAGCATGCTGGAAGATGAACAGTCATGCTAGCTGGAGCACTACAGGACAAAACAGGACAACTGGCCATACGGTTAACTCGCGACTGGATCTCGCGACTTGGTCAAGCCGCGAGGTCAAGCCGCGAGCCACCCCTGTTTTGGAAAAACCTGACGTTTCACATTCCTCTTCACTCCAGTATAAATACCCTTTTAACCCACGATTGAAAGAGAGCTTCTAGAGAGAATTTTGAGAGAGAAACCCTAAAGAAAAACCAGATTGTTTCACCCACAATCTCTACCTTAGAGTCTCATCAAATTCCCTCACTCTCTTCCTCTCCATTGTCAAATCCTTGAGAGGCATTATACCAAACCTGGTTCTCACCATTATCATCTCTGTGAGACAGACGTTTGGAGTTCTGGGAAGCAGTTAGGAAGGAGCCAATCTTCATTGGTTGATGCTACGGTGTAGTAGCGGAATCCGGAAAGCTAGAAAAGAAAAAGGTTCGGCGCAACCTCGTTGGAGCAAGAAGCTTGGAGGGCTTAGGTGCATTGGGTAGATTAGGCTTGGAGGGTCTATTGCTGTCCTTGTATCCCAACTGTATTTTCTAGTGGATTGATTACCGCTTGGAGGGCGGCGGAGAGGTTTTTCGCCGAGGTCTTCGGTTTCCTCTTCGATAACACATCTGGTGTTATCTCTGTGTTTGCATCTTCCTTCCTCTCTATCTCTGCCTTTACTTTATCTGCTGTGGTTTATTTTGTTATGGCTTAGATAGTTGTTTAATCAATTACATATTATAGCATATGTTAAGTTTCCGCACACTAGTTGTTTAACATATTGCTTGTGTTGATTAAGTTGGTTTTTGGGGGTCTAAACGTTCAAAAGTGTTTTTGTACACGTTTTTGAACTTTCAAAAAAGTATTGGAGATAAGCCAAACCTATTCTATGGAGTCTAAAATATTAATACAGCTTAATTGGTGTTTAATGCATTTAGACCCTCATCATATTTACTTAGGCTCTTGCACTTAAATCGAACAATAATTGGGACATGAAAAGCAAGAAATCTCTATTTTGCCATTCTTTGATTCTTGCATAGCCTTTTGGTTATGTTATTTTAATTTTTAATTTATGAAAGTCTTTTGGCTTCTTTCACACATTGGAAAATGAGTGTGAGTTAAAGAGGTTTAAAGTCTGTGCTGTATATTTAAGAGTTAGGCCTTTTTGGATATACACCACTGTAAGTTTCTTTAAAACCTTCTCCCCTCTCCCCGTGTGTGTATGTTAAAAATATTTAGTATTCTCAAAAAAAAAAAAAAAAAAAAAACTTCCACTTCTACAAAAATAACTATATAATTCTTTTTACTAGTAATTTACACACACACACACACACACACACTCAGTGAATCTTAAGACAACAATTTAAATTCAAATTTTAACCATCCATGAATAACTGGGATTTGGAGAATCCATGTACTAATATGTGCTTCTCAATAATAATGAAATAACTGTAAAGAAATAGATATTCAAGTAGAAATTCATACTTAATAAAGCAGCCTTGTAGATCATATGACAAGGTCTATTCAACCACCAAGCTTAGTGCCATTAGAGGTGATAGATTGAAATCCTAATAAACTCATAGAAACAGTGCACAAATTACTAATAGAATTTATTTGAACTTCTTAATGAAGTCATAGATGTGAGAACCGATTTCCTCTGCTCTTTCTTGGTTGATGAAGTGACCCACCCCTTCCATCACAATAGCTTCCTCCAAAAATGGCATATCTTTCTTGAAATCACCATTGTGTATGTATTCCTTTGTCCTCAGGGTGGTGTACACCATGTCCAAATCCCCCACTATGAACTTCACAAGTACCTTCACTTGCACTCTGGTCCATTTTTCTGTGACCTCCAAATTTTTGCAATAATCAGAAACTAATTCTCAAACGTTTGTTTTATGAATACCAAAGTACTGGGACATTTAATGTTAAGGAAGGCCAAGATTTAAGTTTCATGCTTATATTTTATGTGAACCCAAGATTTTGGTTCTTTTGTTGATTAAAAATGTGCCGGGTGAGTGTCTTGGAAGAGGATATCTCCATTTGAAATGAATCAATCTCATGTTTCATATTAAATATTACAAATCTAAGATATAGTCATTTAAAAAAACATGACTCTATGCAGAGTTAGATTTAAGAATTAAAACCTTAAACGTGAAATGGGCACCTAGAATTTGTTACATATCAAGTCTTAAGCATAAGAAATGGTTTGACATTTAGATTTTTAAACATTTTCTTTGAAGTTTGTAACATATTGGTCAATTGCTCGGTAGTAGTTCAATCCTCCAGTGAATCCTTTCTGGTCAAATTTTGTGACATAATAAGTAAGCTCTTCTTTTGAAAGCCAAGAGGGCAAGGAAATTGAAGCATTGGTATGGATTCTAAATGCATTTCCTTTAGGGAAGTAGGGTGGACTTGGTTTTCGAATTGAGAAAATGGTCTTGACTACATTTGCTATACCTATTTCAGCAATCTCAGCTTCAATTTCTCCTGGTGCCTGCAACACATATGGAAATATCAAAGTAAAATTGGGTGTCGATATAAGATATTAGTTACCAAGTTTTGGTTTTCAATTTTCAGAGTCCAAGATTAGCCACTTATAACTTGGAATGTGACATGCACTAAAGTCTAAGCCTAAAAATCTTGAGCAAGAATCATAACAGAGCAAATAATGTGACTTAGAGAGCCTTTGCTCAAATCAAACAAGTGATAGGCCAAAAACGAATTGGCCCCTTGTGATAAATTAATTGATTAATAGCCAAGTTTTTTAATTAATCAAATTAACATGCAAATCGCGTGATAGCACAAACAAATCACCAAATAAATAAATATGCAGCGGAAAATAAATGACACGGTGATTTGTTTACGAATGGGGAAAACCAACATGGCAAAAACCCCACCGGGTGATTTTCAAGTCACCATTCCTGAAATTCCATTATTATCACAACAAGCGGTTACAAGTAAAGAAATCCCAGTATCTTATACCAACCTATAGTTGAATCCTTACCCCAATACTCAATTGAACTTGTTCTATAGTGATAATTTCCCCTTTTGACGCATGGCTTCCAAGTACGTGACTAACCAATTGTGCGGATCCCAGTACGCGACTTCAATCACCAACTAGAGAAGGTTGTTGGCTGCAAAGTTCTTCAGTTCATCCACATGACCTTGGACAGACTTGCATGTCTTCAACACTTGTTCTTGAAACACAGTTTATTGAAATATTAAACATATCCTAGACTTACCCAAATACAAGTAAAGTGCGTTTTGTCAGAGGATAAGCCAATTACATAAAATAGTGACATATGTTCCTAACAAGTGACTCACATATGTCCTAACAATCTCCCCCTTTGGCAATCAATGACAAAACCACAGCAAACAAATGAATATAAGAGAGAAATCATAAATCATTCAACTCATATTCACTTGTTGAATACAATAAAATCTATCCTAACACAAACTCTTGAAAAACTTTATAAGAAGAGAGTTTATGGCAAGTAGACTTTGCCAACCTGTATTTCTGAAACACTTTAAACAAAACTCATCAAGGCATCTTTGTGTGAAACATAAATAATAGATTGCATACAAGAATTAGAAACATGCATATAAAGATAGAAAAGAAACAACGCCTGTAAAGGTAGGTGAAAGAAACATATATCAACATATATAAAGAAGATAAGTACAATGTATGTCAAAAGTGGTCACAAGACCCATGTACAAGAATAAATGTATCTAAAATAGAGAAAAGAAAAAGATACAAGTAATCCTCACTACATCCCTAAAGATATCAACACTCCCCTAACTAAAATGTCCTATACTAAATCTCCCCCTAAGAATGACTACTCTCATATCCAAAACTACTTTCCCTTTTTGTCACAAGTGACAAAGGATAAGAGTGTCAAGTAGCCATCTCATTGGTAGAGCTAGCATCTCCATCATCATCATCCGAAGCATCATCGTCATCACCATCATCATCATCCTCATCCTCAGAATTAGATGCCACTAGAGGAGGTGGTGGACGAGAAGCCTCAAGAGTATAACAACCTATGGTCGTCTGCCGTCGTGCAATGCGACCAACACGAACGTTCACCTAATACAACTTTGTAAAGAGTGTATCAAGGCGAGCCTCCATGCGTTGCAGTTGCACCATGATGTCTCCTAGAGTCACATCGCTTGTAGAAGAGGAAGGAGTAGATGGGGATAGAGCAAAACGAGATGGAGTTGAATGGGAGGGAGGAGATGCTGAATTCGACTACTGTGACCTTAATTGCGCCTCGCTACATTTAATGGTAGCATAGTCTATGGCACACATGACAGAAAAATGGTCGGAAGAGGGAAAGGGAACAGAAAAATGGCATAGAATCCATGTGGTAGTCGAAGGGCAAATGAGCTTATCACGGGTAGTCGTATCCCTATACACATCTAAGATAGAAAGAATAAAATGTGAAGGAAAATCTATAGTGAGGTGCTCTAACAAAGCTAGCAAAAATCGAGCATGAGGCTCTGTGATAGAGTTATAATGAGAGTGGGTGCAAAACAAAAGTCATCCCCAAGTTTATGAATATAGGACCTTTAGCAAAGGCCTTACATGGTGTAAACTGATGATCACCCCAATCTACAGGACGCTCACAAAAGGCAAAAATCATCTCGTCTTTGGACACAGTCCTCAGACGCTCACAACCGGGGTAGTCGGGATGCTCTACCCTCGAAACATGAAGCACATCCGCAACAAGCTGTGTTGTGACTATAATGCGTGTACCTCAAATGCGAGTAGAAAAGAGAGGTACAAAAAATCAAATCCCTGCATGTTGGAGTAAAACTCCTGGATTAGTACGGATGGACAAGTGACCAAGACGTCACACAGTGACTCCCATCCCTGACTGTGAATGACAGTGGGAAGGTCAATGTCAGCGAAGTCTGCCAAAATGACTCAGCGTTTTGAATGAACACCTTGTCAAGAAAAGTTCTCTGAGAAGTCCTTTCAGGCATCCTCATCACGAAACTGAATATGAGAAGGAGTAGGATCAGAAAAAGACGATGCCCCGGAATGAAGAAGGTTTTGGGACAGAGCATATTTACGTTTAGGTGCCATAAACACGACTAATGTAAACAGAAAGAGAGGAAGAGAAAGAGAGACAATTAGAAAAGTCCCAAAGCAATTCAAATATAAAAAGTATATTGAAAAGAGAGTACGTATGCATGGGGAATGCATGAACATGTGATATGCAAAACAAATTGCATCATGGGCTCAGCCCAATCCAATCCTACCAACACACAATCAATTTGCACACATCTAAATGCATGATAATATGTTATAATGCTTATGTGGTGCAATGCATGAGATTTTAAACTCATTTAATCAAAAACCCATCCCAAAAATTTCAGTAACAACTCATTAATTTTGAAAAAGCCCAAAATTTTTCAAAAACCCCAAAACCTAGGTCCAAATGCATGAAATGCATGAAAAATGAGAGAAAAAGAACACATACCAAGTGATTAGAAGCAAGGAAAGGCCGAAAATCATGTGGGTTGAAGGTTTAGAGGGAGAAGAAAGTGTTTGAGAGGTGAATAGGCACGGATAGATCAAGAGAGATCGAGGAAATGAGAACTGGATCGTGAAAAACCTATATATAGATCCTCAGTAATTCTCAACAAATAGAGGTGTCGAGAGGTGTCGAGACATCTGTCGAGAATGATGTCGAAAAACACAACGTCGACAGATACAGCTGTCGAGAAGGTGTCAAGAAACAAAGTAAGGACACAAGAACAGAAGCTCAATCGATCCACCAACTATCGAGAAGCTATCGAGGGTCCAGGAACTTTCTCGATCGATCCACCTAGCTGTTGATGATCTGTCGAGATTGTGATAAGAACAAAGCTTAAGAGCTTGACAGATAGCTAGGTGTCAAGGAGGTGTCGAGATAGCTTAAAAACTGTTTTTCAAGAAGGGAAAAACACAGCTATGAATGCAATAAAGCATGCAACTCAACCAAAGATCCAGTCAACATTTTAAGCTCTCAAAATCATCTCTCAACAAAAATATTAAGCACAATGATCCCAAAAACACAAACATACACTAGACCTGTCTAACCAATTTTATATTTCAAAAACTGGTTAAGACAGTTTAGTGAGCATACATTAACACATGTAAAACCTTGTGATGACCAAATCACATTGTACCTGCACATGTATCAAAAGTAGCAAAGAATATTGCGTGTTGTGTGTGAAAAATATCGCAAGATTGCATAAGTATATACTTGTTATGACGGTTTGAGATATGAGAAAATCAATATAACTCACACACAATCATAACTGTTTAATCGGGACTATCACCTTCGAGGTACATCCTATAACTCCCACATCTCCTAAAATACACGCTTGCAATCATATTTAAAGTATTTTTGATCTTTTTTCTTTTCATTTGCTTTGCATATTTTTGTTTAAGCAAATCATGCATGGGCATTTAAGAGAGAGAAAAGAAATACCCAATGATGGTAAGCATTTGACATTTCAATTTTGCTATGCCGAAGCACACAAATGTCATTGACATTGCATTTTTGCTATGCGGAAGCATACAGATGTCATTTCATGATTGGCGGGCTACAGTGGTGAGATGGTTATTTATAACTTTCTCTTAGGATTTTCTAGTCCTTCCCGTCAAAAAGAGTGATACGAGTGTTAAGTACAAGAGATTACTTAATTTTACTCATCACAAACAAGAGTCACAAAACTCACTTGCTTAGTTGTGCATAGAGATGCTCATCTAAGCTACAAAAGATACAAAATTTAGAAAAATTTGTTTCAATGGCCATCCAAGGTACACAAGTACCAATGTACACAAACACACACAGGTTTTGTATTTTTCTGATTTTGATTTTTCAAAAAAAAAAATTTATATGAAAAACAAAACAAAGCAAAATTGAAAAATAGCCAAACAAAAACATGTTAAGCAAAGCAAAGCATAAAAACTGGATGCAAATGCATAAGGAAGAAGGAGGAGAGAAAGAGATCAATCCATGGAGATAACACCAATGTTTTGACAAAGGAATTCAAAACGTTTGCTGTCAAGAGGTTTGGTGAACAAGTCAGCCTTCTGATCATCAGTGCGAATAAACTCAAGAGTGAGGATATCATCTTCGACAAGCTCCCTAATGAAGTGATGTCGAATCTCTACGTGTTTGGTTTGAGAATGTTGAACTGGATTCTTAGAGATGTTGATGGCATTGGTATTGTCACAATAGATGGTGAGATGCTTTTGATAAATACCATAATCATGGAGGAGTTTTCGCATCCATAGGAGTTGGGTGCAACAGCTACCGGCAGCGATGTACTCAGCTTCTGCAGTGGATAACAAGATGGAGCTCTACTTTTTGCTCATCCAAGAGACAAGATTGTTACTCACATAAAAATAACCCCCTCGATGTACTCTTTGTATCATCAACATTCCCAGCCCAATTGGCATCAGAATATCCAACTAAGACATCATTTGTGTCCTTGCTATACCACACACCGAACTCAGCAGTGGTTTTGACATACTTTATAATTCTTTTTAAAGCAATCATATGGGATTCTTTGGAATTAGCCTGATATTTAGCACATACTCAACACTATAACTAATGTCAGGTCTACTAGCAACAAGGTAAAGAAGACTATCTATCATGCTTCTATATAGGGAAGAATCTACACTTTTTCCTAACAAGTCCACAGTGAGTTTAACATTTGAGCTCATAGGGGTTCTAACAGAACTAGCAAATTCCAAACCAAACTTTTTCACAAGATTCTTAGCATATTTAGATTGAAATAGAAGTATACCTGAATCCTGTTGACGAATCTACAATCCAAGGAAGTGAGTCAGCTCTCCAATCATGCTCATCTCGAACTTGGCTTGCATGAGTTTTGAGAAGCCATGAGCAAGTTCATCCTTAGTCGACCCAAAGATAATATCATCAACATAAACTTGAACAACTATCAACTCACCATCTTCCTTTTTGATGAAGAGAGTCTGATCAGCTTTTCCTCTTGTGAACCCATGTGACACCAAGTATTGTGTGAGCCTCTGAAACTTTGAATCCGTGACAACCTTTGTTCCCTCATAGGTTGTTTGGAGGATGGTCCATGCTTCCTTAGTAGTTTTAGTGGAGGATATCTTCTTGAACTCCTCATTGGTGACCGCATTGAATAAGGCATTCAATGCCTTGCTGTTGAAATTTGCCGCCTTGATCTTGGCATCGTCCCAATCGGTCGGCACTTCTGTAGGCTTAGCCTAGCCTAATTCCACAGTTTGCCACACTTTTTCATCTAAAGACTACAAGAATGCTCTCCTGTGTACTTTCCAGTATGCATAGTTAATGTCATCAAATAAAGGAGATATAATTAAAGACTATCCTCTATCCATGACAAATAGGAGTCAATGGATTAACACAACAAAGATTAAAACCTAATCAGAGTGTGCCTGCTCTAATATCACTTGATAGGCCAAAAACGAATTGACCCCTTGTGATAAATTAATTGATTAATTAGCCAAGTTTATTAATTAATTAAATTAACATGCAAAGCACGTGATAGCACAAAAAAATCACCAAATAACTAAATATGCAGCAGAAAATAAATGATACGGTGATTTGTTTACGAATGGAGAAAACCTACACGGAAAAAACCCTACACCTTAAATTCCATTATTATCACAACAAGTGGTTACAAGTAAGGGAATCCCAATACCATATACCAACCTACAGTTAAACCTTTACCCCAATATCCAATTGGACTTGTTTTGTAGTGACAATTTCCCCCTTTGATGCGCGGCTCCCAAGTACGTGATTAACCAATTGCACGGATCCCAGTATGCGACTTCAATCACCAACTAGAGAAGGGTGTTGGCTGCAAAGTTCTTTAGTTCATCCACATGATGAAGATCAAGAAGATGCTTGGTCACAAAACCCTACAGTGCACAAACACATCAACTTCTTCAAAAGAGATGAACAAGGGCAAAACTTTGTCTTCGGTTAGAAATTGCTTGAACAAACTTTGTCCAACACTTGTGTAACTTGTATAAAATAATCCTTTTATATGTCTAGGGTTGTGAGAAAAGAAAACCCAAACACATAATTATGGATTAGAGTCAAAACAGAACTGGAATTCTGTTTTTCATAAAGTTCGACAGATACTTGTCTATCGAGATGCTGTTGAGTAGCTGTCGAGCCACGGGGCTGGAACAATTTCTTAAGCTCGATAGATAGCTAGTTGTCGAGCTTTAATGAACAACACTTCTTCAACTTGAATCTTGGACAGACTTGCATGTCTTCAACACTTGATCTTGAAACACAATTTCTTGAAGTATTAAACACATCCTAGATCTACCAAAATACAAGAAAAGTGCATTTTGTCAAAGGATAAGCCAATTATATAAAATAGTGACATATGTTCCTAATAAATGACTTACATATGTTCTAACAACAAGCATGCTTACCTAACTGTTTTAGCTATTTCATAGAAACTAGGCACCAAAGAGGTAAATGGGATTAAACAAATAAGATTTTATACTAAAACATGATCATTTAAGCATACAAGAAGCCAAATCTGGTTATGTTAACGAAACAAGAACCTGAAATCTGCATATATAGTAGTCATCTCCAAAGAAATCTCGCATTCTATCCATTGGCTTCATCTATGGACTCCTTGGCATGAATGGAACACTAAGGCACACAAATGCCTTCACTCTTTCAGGCTTAAACATGCACAAGTACCAACCCATGATGGCTCCCCAATCATGTCCTACAAGAAACAGTTGGTCCACACTCAGTGAATCAATGAGAGCAACAAGGTCATTGACAATGTGATCGCAGGTGTAGCTGGTGATGGAAGTTGGTGTATCAGTGTCACCGAAGCCCTAGAGAACTGGTGCTATAGCATGGTATCCAAGTGAGCTCAAAGCATGAATTTGGTGGCGCCAGGCGTACCAAAGCTCAGGGAAGCCAAGGAGGAATAGTACTACTGGGCCTTGTCCTTTTTCTGCTATGTGCATTTTGATGCCATTGACACTCACAATCCTATGATCTATCCCCTCCATACCTATCTCTCGTTGTCTAAGAAGTAAAAACTCTTTTTTTCTCTTGTTCTTTCGCATGAGCTTAAGCTTCATGGGTTGGTGGAAGTAGCTAGCTGGTGGATTTAAAGAGAGGTGTTATGAATAGTACAGGAGTTAATGCAGAGCACAGAAAAGTTGAGTCTCTAATTAAATAACATTGCTACTGCTTTTGGGAAGGGCTAGCGTGGCTTTCCAAGGCAAAGGAGAGTCGGGGAAGAACACAGTAACATAACATTAATGCTGGAGCACATGTTAGATTGGTTGAACAAGGAACTTCTCCGAGAAAGTATGTCCATATCAGGATTACATGTAATCATACATGATAGCATTTTTTAAACTTTATACTCGCGTACATTCATTCACCAAAAAAAGCTTTGAAAGCGTAATTCTATGCCAATTTTGTGAAGACATTATTAAAACCATCTATAGCTTATAGCTAATAGGATGGGCCAGAATACAATGATGACTCAATGAGTGTCTTTTCCCATTTCAGTTTTAAACTACGGTGATATTCATAAAATTAGAAATTTCAACCATGGGATTTGTTCCTCTTAATAACTTTGCTATTGACACAAATTTCACTCTTTAATTTTTATTTTTGCAATTTGTTGTTCCTCTTATCAACTCTGCTATTGACACAAAATTTCACTCTCTTTAATTTTTATTTTTGCAATTTTTTGTTGGCAAGTTTTAATTGGTTGACAATTATTTTTACATAAGCCTACCATTAAAGGCATGTTTAGTATACTGAATGAAGATTAGGACAAGAATCGTAATATTTATTATTGAGAATAAAATGTGTTGTGATAGATTAACTAAATCTGTTCATAAGTTTGGTTATGAGTAGTAACATTAGAATATAACTTAAGATTTATTTTATGAAATATCTTACTTAAAGAATTATATTTCTTTAAAATATATATATATATATATATATATACATATATATACATATTTTTTAAATTGAGAGAGAAATGAGTTATTTTTTTATGGTTTTTTATTTTTATAACTGTTACTTGTATATGACAAGTTTGTTTATTTGAATATATATTAATTTTAGAAATCATTGCACTTGCTAAAGAATAGCTACTGCAAATTTTTTAAAGAACAATAACTATTCCTCATTTTGAAAAATCGCTATTCTTAAAGAATGACTATTTCATGTAGTGTAAAAATAACTAACTAAAGAATAGCTAAACCATATGAATAGCTATTACATTATAATGTCTATTATAATCTACTAAATATTTACCACTTGAAAGTTCAAAAACGTGTATAAAAACACTTTTGAACGTTTAGACCCCCAAAAACCAACTTAATCAACACAAGCAATATGTTAAACAACTAGTGTGCGGAAACTTAACATATGCTATAATATGGAATTGGTTAAACAACTATCTAAGCCATAACAAAATAAACCACAGCAGATAAAGTAAAGGCAGAGATAGAGAGGAAGGAAGATGCAAACACAGAGATAACACCAGATGTGTTACCGAAGAGGAAACCGAAGACCTCGGCGAAAAACCTCTCCGCCGCCCTCCAAGCGGTAATCAATCCACTAGAAAATACAGTTGGGATACAAGGACAGCAATAGACCCTCCAAGCCTAATCTACCCAATGCACCTAAGCCCTCCAAGCTTCTTGCTCCAACGAGGTTGCGTCGAACCTTTTTCTTTTCTAGCTTTCCGGATTCCGCTACTACACCGTAGCATCAACCAATGAAGATTGGCTCCTTCCTAACTGCTTCCCAGAACTCCAAACGTCTGTCTCACAGAGATGATAATGGTGAGAACCAGGTTTGGTATAATGCCTCTCAAGGATTTGACAATGGAGAGGAAGAGAGTGAGGGAATTTGATGAGACTCTAAGGTAGGGATTGTGTGTGAAACAATCTTGTTTTTCTTTAGGGTTTCTCTCTCAAAATTCTCTCTAGAAGCTCTCTTTCAATCGTGGGTTAAAAGGGTATTTATACTGGAGTGGAGAGGAATGCGAAACGTCAGGTTTTTCCAAAACAGGGGTGGCTCGCAGCTTGACCTCGCGGCTTGACCAAGTCGCGAGATCCAGTCGCGAGTTAACCGTATGGCCAGTTGTCCTGTTTTGTCCTGTAGTGCTCCAGCTAGCATGACTGTTCATCTTCCAGCATGCTTGGCACGTGTGCATCTTCTGGCGGGTTGAAGCCGCGAGTCCACCCGCGAGTCCCAGCCGCGACACTCTGTTTTCTTGCACACTCTTGAGCAAACTTCACTCTATCTCACTCACTACCCTTACAATAATCCCACCTAAATACAGGGTTACTAAATGCTGAATTACAAGCAAATTTGGCACGGAATAAAGCCAATTAGATGGTTGAATAAATTCAACCTTACACCACTGATGAAGTGTAAATCGTCAGTCTTTGTAAGTGTGTCTAGATGGAGCCGAGTCCTCATCTGCGTTTCTGCAAATATGGGAAGATGGCTCTTTTGAGGTGGTCACCGGTGTGGTGCCTGCCAACGTTTCTGATGCCAAAGTTAGTATAAGGAAGCCTTTAGAAAATAACACAAAATATCAGAGTAACTATAAGTGCTTTTTGGTGTAGCTATGTATATTGTGTCGGTGTTGTGAGGGCTTTATATATGTTTCCACAGCTACTTGCCGTTGTGGCTGTTATTGTGGTTTGAATGCCTCTCTTGGTAACGCTTCATGCTCAGTAATGTGGGCTTTAATGGGCTTGCAATGATCTATACAACTAGTCTTGTAACCTTCCGTGGCATTATTGACTGCATTGAATGGCTTCATTACCTTTGTCAGTGACGCGGATATATCGATGGAGATATTTGATTAGCTCGTTTAAGAGAACGGTCTCGTCAGTCTTGATGAGATCGTCCAGGGAAGTTGAGTTCATCAGTCCCATCTACTGCCCCCCGGGTCCTGTGGTCGTCGTGATGTGTCATGACGATCATAGAAGATGAAAGGTTTTCCGGCTAGACATGACTCTTGGGGTTTCGCTCCGCATTTAATGCGTGGTGGCGGCGCCACACGCGTCGTGGCCACGTGGCATGTTCTGATAAGTGGAGTTAATACTTTAATTGTGTGACCCTTGGGTTTCTCGTTGATTTTCAGTTTTTATGTCTTGGTTTTTAAACTTCCCTACTTTTCACTTCCCCCTTCACTTTTCCCAATCTTTTAATCATTGCTCTGTGCTTCTTCTTCTCCACCTTGGTCTTGTAATTTTCTTTAAACCTTCTGCATTCTGTGACTAAGCTGTGGTTGCTTCATTTTAAGGTATGTTTCTCTTTTTCTTTTCCTTCGTTTTCTCTATGGCATAGATAAGTAGTGCTTGATCTCTGATTTTGCTTTTGTTGTTTTCCTTTTTTTTTTTTTTTGTGTTAGGGTTTTTTAGGACTATTTTCCCTTTTCCCTTGTTCTCTGTTTTTCCATGGTTAGTAGCTCTGAGGTTAGGATAGCCTACCCTTCAATTTCCTTTCTTTTTGCTCGTTTGGGTGGTTCCTTAAGTGTTTCCCATAGCTTTGACCCTTTAGTTGGAGGGTTTGTTTTTGGAAGTAGTGGCTTGAGCATTGCGTTGGCTGATTTGCTTCCCTTGCCCAGTCAGTCGCTTGATTGGTTTGAGGGGTTAGTGATTAGGCAGGGAGTGATGTCTAAAGTGTGATCGAGTGAGCTTGAGATTGGGTTGTCATCTAGTGACGACCCGGTGGAGGGGGATACCGCCGTCTCCGCCCTACAAGAGATTAGGGCTTTCCATGCCCTTGAAGAGGTGTGTGGTTTGGACAGTGAGACACTTTCTGGGTTTAAGGTTAGATTCCAATTCCCAGATAAGGTTAGAGTTCATCTACCCTGTGAGGAGGAACGAGCTTGCCACTTCTTCCCTAGGAAGGTATGCTTCTACGAGGCTGCCTTCTTGTGCGGGCTTAGATTCCCCATCGACCCATTTATTATGGAGCTTTTAGGCCATTTTGGTATTGCTCTCGGGCAACTTATACCCAATTCGTGGAGGATAGTGGTCAGCTGTATGGGGATATGGCTGGATGTTACAGACGGAGACATGATTAAAGTGGACGAGCTCTTCTATTTGTACCATTTAAAGGAGTCTAAGGAGCATAGGTATTATAAGCTGGTGCCTTGGGAGAGGAGGACTAGGATCATCCGAGACCTGCCTTCATCCTTCAGATACTGGAAGTCCCAGTTCTTTTTTGTGTTCAGGGATGACTGGGAGACTCCCTTTAACAAGGTTTAGGGTGATCTCCCAAGGTTGCTCCGTCGGTGGAGAACCCAAAAAATAGGTGCGTCATTATTTCTTCTAGTCCTTTAATTTTCATTGTGTTTATTTTATCGTCACTAACTCCTTTGCCCTTTGTCTTGTATAGTTAAGAGATGGCCCAAGCTTAAAAGTAGGTACAAGAAACGCGTTAAGAAGGCCATCGAGTACGTGAAGACAATCGAGGATTTTAACCATCTAGTGGACCCGCGAACTTTTGCCTTCTATTGCCTTGGTCTAGAATCGTCTGCCTTTGTCTTGTTTGTATTTTTCCTTTTGCATGATCTCTACTTGCTTCGTTCCTTTAATCATTTCTTCCACATTAGTACCTTCTACTTAGTCAATTTTTTTGTTGTGGTTCGTACCTTTGTTGAAGGGTGGTAACCTATTAGTGACTTACTCTTGCCTAGGAGGAGTCCCATTTACTTAACCAATTTTCGACTTATTTAAGGGATTCATCAGTAGCTTACGTTCATCTAGGCGGAATCTTGTTACTTAGCCAATTTTTGGCTTATGCCCTTTTAAGGGATTCGGTAATAACTTACATCCGTCTATGTGAAATCTTGTTACTTAGCCAATTTTTTGGCTTACACCCATTTGAGGGATTCGTCAGTAACTTACATCTGTCTAGGCGGAATCTTGTTACTTAGCTATTTTTCTACAACTTACACCCTCTTAAGGGATTTTGTCGTTCATTGGCTTCATCAGTAACTTACATCCGTTTAGGCGAAATCTTGTTACTTAGCCAATTTTTTGGCTTTCAAGTTGCTAGGTTTGCTTGTATTGAGTCATTGGCTGAATAGTTCTTTTATTGCTTTCAAAAATGAATACAATTTTCTGTTACATCTATTGGTGGTACATCTTCAAGTGCTTAATATTCCAAGGTCATGGAAGTCTCCGCCTGTCCAAGGTCTCTGGGTGACAACTGCCTTGTCTAGAATAATGGACGACTCGGTAAAGTCCTTCCTAGGTTGGGCCGAGTTTCCCTTGAGCAGGGTCTTTGGTTGTCGGGGTGACTTTGCGTAGGACAAGGTCACCTATGTCAAGCCATTTGAGCTTCACTCTCTTGTTGTAGTAATCAGCCATCTTCTGCTGGTACTTTGTCATCTTGTTAAAGGCTCCATCTCTGACTTCGTCTGGGTAGTCCAGGTTGACTCTTAGTTGATCATCGTTGTTGTCCTCGTGGAACATCTCTCGTTTGATACTGCTTATTCCCACTTCAACAGGGATTACTACCTCAGTGTTGTAAGTGAGTCTGAAGGGGGTTTCTCTTGTTGTAGTCCTGTAAGCCCACAAGACATTGGGCAATTCTTCTGGCTAGGCCTCCTTAGCATTGTCCAACCTGGCTTTAATGATCTTTAGTAGTGTTCGATTAGTCACCTCCGTTTGTCCGTTTTCGTGTGGATGTCCCAGGGATGAGAACTGGTTCTTGATCCCTAGACTTGAACAAAAATCCCTGAAGCCTTGGCTGTCGAACTGCTGCTCGTTATCTGATATAATCGTCTGTGGAATCCCGAACCTGCAAATTATTCTTCTCCATACGAAGCTCTGGATTCTTGCTTTGATGATAGTTGCTAATGCCTTCGCTTTAACCCATTTTGTGAAGTACTTAATAGCGACCAGTCCTGTCCTTTACCTTGGGGCAATGGGCCAATGATGTCGATTCCCCATTGTGCAAATGGTCAATGGGAGGCTATCATCGTCAATCTCTCGGTTGGAAGGCGTTGGACATTCCCAAACCTCTGGCACTTGTCGCACTTCTTGACAAGCTCCCTCACATCTATCTGCATAGTAGGCCAGAAGTAACCTATTTTGATAACTTTACTTACCAAGGACCTAGGGCCTACATGGTCTTCGCAAACCCCTTCATGGATCTCTTCCAGGATATACTTGGCTTCTTCTTCGTCGATGCACTTCAAGTAGGGCATGGAGAAGCCTCTCTTGTACAGGGTGTCATTCAGGATCGTGAATCTGGTTGCTCTCTTCCTGACCTTCCTGGCTTCGTCGACGTCCTATGGGAGGCGTCCGTCTTGGAGGAAAGATATGATCGGGGTCATCCAGCTATTTGTGCTTTGGATTGCAAATGTAGAAACTTCTTCAATGTTGGGGTGTTTCTGGACTTCCATCTCTGAGCCCTAGCTCGTTGATCTTTCTTCTGACGATGCTAGCTTCATGATTTTGTCTGCTATCATGTTCTGGCTTCTGGGGATTTGCAAGAATTCCACTCTATCAAACTCCTGTGTCAAATGCTTCGTCAACCTGAGGTTTTTTTGCATTCTTTCCTTCTTTTCTTCATACTCCTCCTTTATCTGCCCTATTACCAGCTTGGAATCGCTCTGGAGGAGCAAGTTTTTAGCTCCTAGTGCTATTTCGACCCTTAGCCCCATCAATATTCTTTTGTACTCAGCTTCATTATTGGTGGCCGGGAATTTTAGCTAAACTCCATATTTAAGCATTTCTCCGTCTAGGGTGGTGATGACGACCCCTACTCCTCCCCTCCTTTGAGCTAACGAATCATTAGTCTGTACCATCCACGGTTCTGTCTTATCGGGGGGGTTATCCTCGTCTGAAAGAGTGAACTCGGTGATGAAGTCCGCTAAAACCTACGTTTTAATAGCTATCCTAGGGTTTTATAGTAAAGTGATGAGAAGAGTATCTTCCTCAAGGATTGGTAACTTACTTTTGACAAATACCAAAATTATGCTAATCTCGATTTTATCTAGAGAAGTCACTAAGGTTTTTGTAATTGGAATTCAAAATAAAATCAACTTAAATAAAAAATACGCCGAGGAAAAGAAAGATGTTGCTTGAAAATCGACTTAATGAGAAAGAAACTTCTAGGAAATCGATTTCACCTAATCCCTCACTATGCTTTACTCATCTAGCTAATTTAATTTAATTCTCTCTATTTGTTAGCAATTTCCAGACTCTTCCAAAAGCCTCTTTCAACAGTCAATTGGAAACATTCTTGTTCATCAATTTACACAAGAGTATGCAATTTAATAAAGTAAAAAAAAAACATTAAAACCAACGATTTTAATACTACATAGGTTCATACAAGTCTTTCGATCTCTATATTTACCTATGCTGAAATATTCAAGATCTATTCTATAATTCCCTCTTTCGATAGCAAATCACGTGATCAAAATCATCTAATTAATGGCCAGTTAATTAGAAGCAACAAACTCAGAATAAACCAGACAAACATGAAGAGAATTAATTCAAATTACCATAGAAAAGCAAGCATAATTCGGAATTAGATTACATCGTTTTCCAAGAATAAAGAAAATTTAGTTCATGCTAAAAATTAAATTCAATATAAACAAATTCACCATAATTTTTTCTGAGAAGATTTGAAGGAAAAAATGAACGCAAAAGAATCTCCTTCAGCCTCTACCAGCTTCTGTGCCTCTTTCTTGTTTTTCTATTTCAGCGCCTCTTCTTCTTGTTTTCTGCTTCAGCGCCTCTTTCTTGTTTTTTCTGTTTCTGTTCTCTTTCTTGTTTCTGTTCAGCGCTACTTTTCTTTCTTTTTTGTTCAGCGCCACTTTCTTTTTTTTTTTTTTTTTTTTTTTCTGCCCTCACTTTTTCTTTTCTTTAGACGTGTTGCCCTATTTTTCAGCCCAAAACGTTTTTGGTTCAGTGCCTCATCTTCTTTTTTTCTTTGTAAGCGCCTCTTTTCTTTCTTTTAACATGTTGCCCTTTTAGTTCAGCCCCTCTTTTCTTTTGTGCATGCCTCCTTCTTTGTTCCTTGCCAACTTCTAAGGCCATAAAGAAATCTCTTCCTTTGGTTTCGTTTATCCAAGACCCAATATTCTCTCTAGTTGCTTCACATCTCTTTTATTTGAGTAAATCTTTATTTTCTTCAAATCTAGAATAAAATTTAAATAACAAAAATCAAGTCTAAAATCAACAAAATAAATAAAATTAGACTAAAGTTTAAAGTTGAGAAGTGATAAATCACACTCAATTATGCAAGTCATCAGGTGGTATTCAATGTTGAATTGGCTAAGCTCGATCACCCATTGGACCATTCTTCCTACTGCCTCGGGCTTATTCATGGACTTTTTGATGGGTTGGTCTGTCATTACCAGGATTAGGTTCGCCTGAAAATAAGGTTGCAGCTTGCGCTTAGCTACTATTAACACGAATGCAATCTTATCGATCCTTGGGTACTTGGCTTCTGCCCCTTAAAAAGCTTGGTTGATGTAGTAAACTGGAAGGTGTTTCCTGTCCTCTTCTCGAATCACGGCTGCGCTCACTACTATGGCTGATACTGCCAGATAAAAATACATGTTTTCTCCCTCCTTGGACGGACTTAGGAGGGGTGGATTGCTCACATAATGCTTGAGTTCTTGAAATGTTGCCTCACATTCGTCAGTCCAGGCAAAGACCTGCTTCAATGTCTTGAAGAAGGGTAAGCATTTGTCCGTCGCTTTAGAGACAAACTTGTTGAGTGCCGCTATCTTTCTTGTGAGTTTCTAGACTTCTTTGACGGTCTTTGGCGACGTTATGTCTAGTATGGCTCGCACCTTCTCCGGGTTTGCTTCTATCCCCCTTTGGGACACCATGAACCCCAAGAATTTCCTCGAGGCTACTCCAAAGGCACCTTTATTAGGGTTTAACTTCATCTGGTACTGTCTGAGTGTGGTGAATGTTTCTTTGAGGTCGTCCAGGTGAGCAAGCTCTTCTTTACTCTTGACGAGCATATCATCCACATATACCTCCATGTTTCTTCTGATTTGCTTGCTGAACATTTTATTTACTAACCTTTGGTAGGTTTCTCCTACATTTTTCAGTCCGAAGGGCATTACCTTATAGCAATATAGCCCTTGGCTTGTGATGAAAGCAGTTTTCTCTTAGTCTTCTTTGGCCATTTTTATCTAATTGTATCCCGAGAACGCATCCATGAACGCTAGTAACTTATGCCCTGCTGTAGAGTCCACTAGCTGGTCTATTCTTGGCAGAGGGAAACTGTCTTTTGGGCAAGCTTTGTTCAAGTCCGTGAAGTCTACGCACATCCTCCATTTTCCATTTGCATTCTTCACTAGGACGACATTGGCGAGCCAATCTGGGTAATAAACTTCTCAAATAAAGCCTACTGACAATAGCTTGTTAACCTTGTCTGTAATTGCTTGATTCCATTTTGGAGCGAAGACTCGTCATCTTTGCTAGACGGGCTTCTTCTCGGGGTCCACATTTAGCTTGTGTTCGATGACCTTTGGGGATATACCTAGCATGTTCTCGTGGCTTCATGTGAAGACATACAGGTTCTCTTTAAGGAATTGGACAAGTATCATCTTTATATCGAGACTCAATGTCATCCATATCCTGGTCATCTTTGCTGTTTCTCCTTCAACCAGCTTCATTGTCTCTAGGGCTTCCACTTTATCTTCTTCCTTCTCCTCGATCATCTATGTATGGCTCTCTTTGGCAGCTAGCACGGCCTGATAACATTCCCTAGCTAGTACTTGATCTCCTTTTACCTCGCCCACACCGTTTTCTGTTGGGAACTTTACCTTCAAGCAATAGGTGGACGTGGCTGCTTTCCAGCAGTTGAGCGTGGGTCTCCCAATGATCACATTGTAAGATGAAGCACAATCTATCACCAAGAAGTCCAATTGACGAGTCAACTGCTTCGGGTGAGTCCCCACTGTAACCGTCAATGTCACTACACCTTTGGGATATACTCTATCTCCACTGAAGCTAACGAGGGGGGAGTCAAATGGGCGCAACCTTCCTGGATCCAGCTTCACCTGCTGAAAAGCAAAGAGGTAGATGATGTCTGCAGAGCCTCCATTGTCCATAAGGATTCTCCTGGTATTGAATCCTTCTATCGTGAGCATTATTACCAGGGGGTCGTCATGAAGCTGCTTTACTCATCTAGCATCCTCTTTCGAAAAAATCATGTCTTGGTCCGTCCGTCTTTGCTTGAGTGGGGGTATTCTATGAACGCTGTTCATTTGCCTCTAGCATGCTTTCTTGAGGGATTTGAATGACCCACCTGCGAATGGGCCACTATGATCGTTTTTATCTCCTCGATCACACTTGGCAAATGCTGGGACATGTGATCCTCATCCCTGGGTGAAGATTCGTGTTGGTTTTTGTTGTCGTGTCTGAACCTACTGGAATTCCCCTTTTTCACATACTTCTGCAGTTTCCCTTTTCGTATAAGTTCCTCTATCTACTCTTTTAGGTCCCCACAATCCTTTGTGTAGTGGCTGTGATCCTTATGGAACCGACAATACTTCTTTTTGTTGCCCACGTTGGGTGACAAATGTAATGGCCTTGGCCATTTGAGGTAGTGCTCATCCTTAATTTGCGCCAAATTTTGTCAACATGTATAACTAAAGGAGTGAATTTTATTGTTCGAGTAGTTTTTTCATCTTTCCTTTTACTTTCGTCACTAGTCTGATGATCTGGGCGCTTCCTTTTTCGTCCTTTACGATCGTCTTCCTGCCTTCCCTTGTCTCCTATCTTTTCCTCATCCTTTATGGCGGCTAAAGCATCTTCAGCGTTGATGTACTTCTGTTCCTTCAGGAGCATCTTTGCCATCGTCTTAGGAGGATTCTTCGCGAGTGAAACCACAAACTCTCTGGACTTCAAACCAGCTTTAAAGGTTGTCAACTACACCTTTTCATCAGCTTCGTCTACCTCCAGAGTCTTCAAAGTAAAGCATTTCATGTACGACCTCAAGGTCTCTTTTTCTCCTTATCTAATGGTGAGTAAGTGGTCTGCTGGCCTCTTCGGGCGTTGTCCCCCGACAAAGTGGCGCAAAAAGGCGTTGCCCAACTGCTCGAAGCTGTCGATGGACGATGTTGGTAACTTTGTGAACCATTCCCGTGCAACTCCTTTGAGAGTGGTGGGGAAGGAACGATACAGTATTTCGTCAGGAGGCTGTTGAAGGCCAAATGTCGTCTTGAAGGTGTTGAGGTGGTCCAGGGGGTCCTTAAGTCCATCAAATGGCTCAAGCTAAGGCAATCGAAATTTTGACGGCACAGGGCATTCCAAGACTGACATGGTGAAAGGTGAATTTGTTGTCCTGACCATTCTATCTAGGCTTTGGTCTATTTTCCCCCTAATGGCGTTCCTCAGCTCGTCCATCTCCTTTCCCATCTCCCAGAGGAGATCTGAGTTTGGTTCTTCTAGAGTAGTTGGTCCTCAACAGTCCTCTTAATTCTGTCTGGTGAGCTTTTCAATGCTAGCTACAAGAGCCTGGACTTGCAAGGCTAATGCTGCAGAATCCTGGTTGGACTCCGTTTGAATGTAGAAGTTAATTGGAAACTCCGCTTTTGAATCTAAGTACAAAAATGTCGTTCCCACAAATGGAAACTGGTGAAGTGCAAATCGTCAGTATTTGTAAGTGCGTCCAGATGGAGCTGAGTCCTCGTCTGCGTCTTTGCAAATATGGTAAGATGGCTCCCTTGAGGTGGTCACTGGTGTGGTGCCTACCACAACATCTCCGATGCCAAAGTCAGTATAAGGAAGCCTTTAGAGAATAACACAAAATATCATAGTAACTATGAGTGCTTTTTGGTGTAACTATGTACCTTGTGTTGGTACTGTGAGGGCTTTATATATGTTTCCACAGCTACTAGCCATTGTGGCTGTTATTGTGGTTTGAATGCCTCTCTTGGTAACACTTCATGCTCAGTAATGTGGGCTTTGATGGGCTTCCAACGGTTTTTATAGCTGGTCTTGTAACCGACCATGTCATTATTGACTACATTGAATGGCTTCATTACTTTCGTCAATGACGTGGATATATCGACGGAGATATTTGATTAGCTCGTCTGAGAGAACGGTCTCGTCGGTCTTGATGAGATCATCCAGGGAAGTTGAGCTCATCAGTCCCAGCAACCACCATTCACAATTTATCACTTTAGCAAATTATGGAAAAAAATAAAGTTGTTATTAAACCTATTCTTAATTTATATGTGCAATTCTAGTTATCTTATCGCTATTTATAAGGGGTAGAACCCATCAATTTTCCCCTCACCTATATTTCTATTTAGGAAGGAAAGTAATGGTCATGACTATGGAACCAACAATTTATAGATTAATATTGGATCCAAACAAGTACCGAATCTTCTATTAGATAATTAAATGAAATAGAGAAGAACTAAAAATAATAATTACTCATGTCAACTAAAAATAAAGGGAAGATGGAAAAGTTTTGCTAGAAACTTGGGAGTGGATGATTCTAAGTACAAAATCCTCGTAATAACCACTGTAAGGTCAAAGGGACCGGTTGAACAACATGGTTATGTGGTCATACGTGATTCAATCCTGCACTAACATATTTCATTTACTTTTTATAGATCAACTTTCAAAATAGGTAGTTGAACTTAGAACCAATCACATCCCAACTCTTCTCTATATAACCATAGTCCAATAGCTACAAGTTTCTCAAAAACACAAAAAAGAAGAAGCCCAATAGCTAGATTGAACACACCTATTCAAAAACATAAAATTTATCTGAAAAGAAAACATTATAGTGAAAACATGAATCCCATTTCAAGCCTCGCCTTTGTGCTTCTTTTGACTGTCTTTCCAACCCAAATTCTTTGCCAGACGCCCTTGATTGAACAAGCTTGTGGTTACACCATTTACAAGGTTCAGTGCCTAGAAACTCTTCTAGCGGACCCTGGTTCCAAAAAAGCTACAACTCTCAAGGAGATAGCCGTAATTTCATCAAGTCATACAGAGAATAAAGCTAACGAAATATATACCCAATTCACCAATCTGAAAAATTCAACAGCGGAGGGGGACTTGAAGCAAGCCCTAAGCAGATGCTCTGAATACTATTTATCTGTAGGTGACATACTTTTTTCTGCGAACTTTTCCTTGAAATATAGCAACTATAAACGTGTTAAAGAAGAGATGACAAAGGCCACGGTCGATAGAGAAATGTGTGACCAAGCTTTCGAGGGTAAACCCTTCAAGTCTCCATTATCTGAAGCGACTACCAAACTTAGCCAGATGCAGAACAATGCAGAATCCATTATCAATCAGCTTAAGCCTTGATTCCACGTTGATATGAATAAAATTTCCAAGAATCAAGTTGGTGCTCAGCTATCTTCGTGTTGCCAAGTTTTTAGTTACCAAACAAATTAAATAGAAGTCCCATATTCTATAAAGTATCAATAATTGATACAATTCAATACATCTTATTATTATCTTATTTCATGTTTTTTTTTCATCAGCGCATAGCACAAGCAATGCATGCTTCTTAAGGCCCTAACACAACCAATATTAGCTGCAATAGAATGCATGTTATTTCTTAGGTCTAATGCAACGTACCTCTAGCTTAGACATTATAGAATTTTTTTTTTTTTTTTGAGAAACGACATTATAGAATTGAAAAAATACGAAAAGGAGAATTTAATGCAATCTCAATAAAAATAAAAATAAAAGGAGCCCAAAATGTTGGTGCACTAGTGACTAGCCACTGGCTTGAATGAATCACATCCAACATTCACTTCAACAGGTCAGACTTTACCACACACACCCAGTAGAAATGATTCATTTCACATCCATAACATCTTTTTTATTGGGCATTGCAGCGTTGACAACTTCAATCTTGAGAGTGACATTAGAATTTTTTTTTTGGGGTGCGCGTGGATGTGCATAGTGTTGAAACACAAATTGAGATTGAATGAATTAAAAAAAAAAAAAAATTTAAAAAAAGTCTTAAAGAGTTAAAAAGTTAAAGTTTAAAAATAAGATGGTAAAAGTTAATGTGAGATGAATTAGTAGTATTGCACTCCATATTTGCCTCTTCTTAAAATTCGTTCCGAAAAATATTGCAATGTGAGAATGGTGCATTGTGGTATAAGATGAAGAATTTGAAGTATTTTAGAAGATTAATGAGCCTGATGGCATTCTAATTCATTTAGGTTATATAATCTTGTCCCAAATAAGTTTGTCACATACAAAATGAGTGCAATGCACATTGTTAGCGCAAAATTTCCACAAATTTCTAATTCCATGGGGGTTTGGCTTACCTCCAGTATTTTTTTAATTGAACATGTTTTTTTGTTTTAAATATACAATAACAAGTGATAGTGAGTTTTAATTTCCACATTTTATTTAGTTAATGGGTGATGTGACCATTTTTTATTAAAACAAAAAGAGATTTTTTTTAAAAAAAAAAGTACTGGAGATAAGCTAAACCTATTTTATGGGGTCTAAAATATTAATACGGCTTAATTGGTGTTTAATGCATTTAGACCCCCATCATATTTACTTAGGCTTTTGCACTTAAATCCAACAATAATTGGGACATGACAAGCAGGAAATCTCTATTTTGCCATTCTTTGATTCTTGCATAGCCTTCTGGTTAGGCTATTTTATTTTTTAATTTATGAAAGTCTTTTGGCTTCTTTCAAAAGCTCCTATCTACTTCCATTCAACTTCCACTTCTACAAAAATAACTATATAATTCTTTTTACTAGTAATTTACACACACACTCATTGAATCTTAAATCAACAATTTAAATTCAAATTTTAACCATCCATGAATAACTGGGATTTGGCGAATCCATGTACCAATATGTGCTTCTCAATAATAATGAAATAACTGTAAAGAAATAGATATTCAAGCAGAAATTCATACTTAATAAAGCAACCTTGAAGATCATATGACAAGGTCTATTCAACCACCAAGCTTAGTGCCACTAGAGGTGACAGATTGAAATCCTAATGAACCCATAGAAATAGTGCACAAATTACTAACAGAATTTATTTGAACTTCTTAATGAAGTCATAGATGTGAGAACCGATTTCCTCTACTCTTTCTTGGTTGATGAAGTGACCCACCCCTTCCATCACAACAGCTTCCTCCAAAAATGGCACATCTTTCTTGAAATCACCATTGTGTATGTATTCCTTTGTCCCCAAGGTGGTGTACACCATGTTCAAATCTCCCACTATGAACTTCACAGGTACCTTCACTTGCACTCTGGTCCATTTTTCTGTGACCTCCAAGTTTCTGCAATAATCAGAAGCAATTATCAAACGTTTGTCATATGAATATCAAAGTACTAGGACATTTAATGTTAAGGAAGGCCAAGATTTAAGTTTTCATGCTTATATTTGATGTGAGCCCAAGATTTTGGTTCTTTTGTTGATTAAAAACGAGCTTGGTTAGCGTCCTGGAAGAGGATCAACTCCATTTGAAATGAATAAATCTCATGTTTCATATTAAATATTACAAATCTAAGATATAGTCATTTTAAAAAACATGACTCTCTATACATAGTTGGATTTAAGAATTAAAACCTTAAACTTGAAATGGGCACCTAGAATTTGTTAAATATCAAGTCTTAAGCATAAGAAATGTTTTGATATTTAGATTTTGAAACATTTTCATTAAAGTTTGTAACATACTAGTCAATTGCTGGGTAGTAGTTCAATCCTACAGTGAAGCCTTTCTGGTAAAAATTTTTGACATAATAAGTAAGCTCTTCTTCTGAAAGCCAAGAGGGCAAGGAAATTGAAGCATTGGTATAGATTCCAAATGCATTTCCTTGAGGGAAGCAGGGTGGACCAGGTTTTCGAATTAAGAAAATGGTCTTGAGTACATTTGCTGTACCTAATTCAGAAATCTCAGCTTCAATTTCTCCTGGTGCCTGCAACACATATGGAAATATCAAAGTAAAATTGGGTGGCGATATAAGATATTAATTACCAAGTTTTGGTTTTCAATTTTTAGAGTCCAAGATTAGCCTCTTATAACTTGGAATGTAACGTGTACTAAAGTCTAAGCCTAAAAATCTTGAGCAAGAATCATAGCAAAGCAAATAATTATAATGTGACTTAGAGAACCTTTGCTCAAATCAAACAAGCATGCTTACCAAACTGTTTTAGCTGTTTCATAGAAACTAGGTACCAAAGAGGTAAATGGGATTAAACAAATAAGATTTTATACTAAAACATGATCATTTAAGCATACAAGAAGCCAACTCTGGTTATGTTAACAAAACAGGAACCTAAAATCTGCATATGTAGTAGTCATCTCCAAAGAAACCTCACATTCTATCCATTGGCTTCATCTGTGGACACCTTGGTGTGAATGGAACACTAAGGCACACAAATGCCTTCACTCTTTCAGGCTTAAACAAGCACACAAGTACCAACCCCTGATGGCTCCCTAATCATGTGCCACAAGAAACACTTGCTCCACACCCAGAGAGTCAATGAGAGCAACAAGGTCATTGACAATGTGATCACAAGTGTAGCTGGTGATGGAAGTTAGTGCTTCAGTGTCACCGAAGCCCCAGAGATCTGGTGCTACGACATGGTATCCAAGTGAGCTCAAAGCATGAATCTGGTGGCGCTAGGAGTACCAAAGCTCAGGGAAGACATGGAGGAATAGTACTACCGGGCCTTGTCCTTTTTTTGCTATGTGCATTTTGATGCCATTGGCTCTTACAATCCTATGATCAATCCCCTCCATGCCTGTCTCTCTGTCTAAGAAGTAAAAACTCTTATTGTCTCTATGCTCTTTCTTATGAGATTAACTGCTTAAGCTTCTTGTTCTTGGGGTGGTGGTAGTGGCTAGCTAGTGGATTTAAAGAGAGGTGTTATGACCAGTACAGGAGTTAATGCAGAGCATAAAAGAGTTGAGTCTCTAATTAAATCCACTAACAAACTCTTTTTATTTTTGCAATTTGTTGTTGGCAAATTATTTTTACATAAGCCTACCACTAAAGGCATGTTTAGTACACTGAATGAAGTTTACGACAAGAACTCTAATATTTATTATTGAGAATAAAATGTGTTGTAATAGAATAACTAAATCTATTCATAAGTTTGGTTATGAGTTGTAACATTAGAATATAACTTAAGATTTATTTTATGAAATATCTTACTCAAACAATTATATTTCTTTAAAAAAAATTTTTTTTTTTTTAATTGAGAGAGAAATGAATTATTTTTTTATGATTTTTTATTTTTATAATTGTTACTTGTATATGGCAAGTTTGTTAATTTTAATATATATTAATTTTAGAAATTATTGCAGTTGCTAAAGAATAGCTACTACAAAGTTTTTAAAGAACAATAGCTATTCCTCATTTTGAAAAATAGCTATTCATAAGGAATGACTATTTCATATAGTGTAAAAATAACTAACTAAAGAATAGCTAAACCATATGAATAATTATTACATTATGTATGGGGCGTTTTGGGGTCTTGGGTATGATTGGGTTCAAACCCAATAAGCCCTATACAATGAATTTGTAGAGAGTGGGTTGGAAAACGATGCTCTAATGAATGGGACAACAATTAGCTTAGGTTTTCTTAACAATCAAATAGATATGGACTGGGTTTTTATGAATAAATTTATCCTTGGCACAATCCGAGGAGGTCTGTTCTCGTATATATTGATTTAAAAAAGGTTACACAAATGGTTCAAACTGCTACAGTGCTTTCTCTTACAAATTTCTGATCCCCTTTCTTAGGATCTCCATCTCGTTTTATACCATCCTCCCTTATCATCTCCACCTTCCACGCGTAGATCAAATCCTTGGAGTTGGTTTTCATCCCATCAACCCCTTCCTAAAGTCTTTGGGTAGTAGCTATAATGCTGAAAATCACCGTTCAAGGATCACTTCTTCATTAATGTGGCCAGAGAGTTAGCCAAGGTGCATTCAATGTGGTGGTAGCAGCTTTTTCTTAGATATTTGTAACTTCCTTCTATCCTGTTCCTTCCTAATGTTTTATCTTTATCTGTAGAACAGTCTGGAAGGTTGCTCATGATGGCAGACTGCATCCCCTGACCTCGGCTTTGCTCCTTCAAGGTGACGTTCCTCCTCGGACCTCTTCTGGGTGATCATGATTAGATTTTACCTCTCCACCTTCTACCATGGGTCCTTACGTTACTATTTACTCATACTCGAACCACTAAGGTCCTCAGATTGGGCCCCAAGCCCAATACATATGTGGACATGTATTCTTGGGCTTTCCGCCCCTACAATAGCCCCTCAAAATTCTGCTTTCTGGCTCTTTGGGAAGGAATGAGGATTTTGATGTTCTCAAGATCGCCCCGAGCTTATCACGTCTTACTTTTTGACTGGGCAGGCACCTTTTTAATTGCCCAAGGCACGCTCCTAATGCTTCGGCATCCGAGACATGCATTCATTAAATTTTTACAGCTCCATGTCTCCCACGTTCTATGGTGTGATACAGATCCAACGGCTAAGGATTCTGTTGGGATCTGGGCGGGAATTTTCCCATTGGCAACCCTTCCTTTGATACAAATACCACTTAAATCAATCTCTCACTTCATCTTTACATTCACTTCATTCTTGCATACATACACTGAACCTATGAATTTACCCAACACACTCGTGCCCTTACAAAAACCCAGAGCTTGTCCGAGGAGAGACTTTCTTTTTCCTGTAAGTTTTTTGTATACCCTTTCACTTTATTTTTCCACACATTTTTCCTTTCTTTGCATCCTTCCCTCCTCGGCTCTTCTTTCTTCTCTCAATCTTCTCAATTCCTTCAAATTTGTCTTAGAAAAAATGGGTAGATTTGCTTACCTGGTAGATTCCAAGGAGGGGTTAGAGAACTTCAAAGCCCAATATAGGATTCCTCCAGGGGTAGCCATTAAGTATTGTAAGGAAGGGCAGTGGTTTGAGGATAGAAAAGAAGGAGAGGTAGTTATCCCCATGATAGCTTTCATAGAGGGAGGGATGAGAGTCCCTATGGGTATCGTGACTAGAGATTACCTTAGGGCCCATAGGTTAACCATTACCCAGTGCGCTCCCAACATGTTTAGGATCCTGGGGAGTATAGACGCCCTTAACGAAAAGATGGGTTTAGGGCTTAACCATCACGATGTCAACTGGGTTTAAAACCTCTACCACCTAACCGAATAGGGGTATTACCTAAAGTCTAGGTACCCCAAGGTTAGGCTTATTCAATGCCTCCTAGAGTCCAGCAAAAGCCTAAAAAAGGACTTTTTGATACTATCTGGGGAATGGCACGATGGCCTACCTTGTCCAACGAAGGAAGGGAAATCAGGTGGGGTTCTAAGTCTAGATTCTTAAACTCAAAATCATCCCTTTTGATTTTTCTTCAACTTATGTTCATACTTGAAATTTCCTTTGAGTTATGTTTTGCTAATGATGTCCTTCTGTTTTTCTTGTTGGTTTTACAGATCCACACGTGACCATGCCTAATTTCCACCTTGTAAATCAGGCCAACCTAGACAAAATCTTAAAGGCCGAGGTGTTCGTCCACAGTGACGGTTAACTCAGTGCTGCTCACCTCATCCTCGGCTACGATCCTATATCCAAGAGCTTCCAGACACCCAAGTGTGTCATCAAGTCTAAAGACCCTCGGCTGCAAAGGATCAGTGTTGCTACCTTGGGCTTCCTAGCTAGTGGTCCCATCCCAGAAGGCGTCCACCTTACAACCCCTATATTGGAAGGCATACCTAAAGTAGGAGCCTCCTCTTCCCGTCCAGTTGTCAAGAAAGAGAAAGAAACAGAAGAAACAGAGAAGGAGAGGTTGTTGAATTGTCTGATTCTGAGGATGATTTTGAGGTGTTCAACCAACCCTTATCTCCAAAGAATACACTGAGTGACCTCGACCACTCTTTTCCAGTCCAATCTAGCCAACAACAAGGAACTTCTTCCATTCCATATGACATGGGCATCCAGCGCAAGCTAAGGGCCACTTTACAAGAACTATTGGAAGCCCAACTAGGGGGGAACGCGCCTGGGAAGGCACCCCAGGCTAAACTTCCTACCCCCCCCCCCCCCCACCTGCACCTACCTTGCCCCTCTGACTTGAACCTGCTGACCTCAAAAGGAAGTGGGGGCCCAAAGGTAAAGAGGTGGTGTAAGTTGGACGAACTCAATCCTCTCAGGAGGATGAGGCCCAAAGGGTGGCCAAGCTATCCAAAGTGGGGCAAAGGGGTGCTAAGAGGAGGAGTGATCCTCTAACTGCACCTCCTACTTAGACCCTCGCCACAATGCTGGATGGGGCTCCTTTGCTGGCCAATGCCTCCATTAGGGACTACCAAGGAAGGAAGGCCGGCTATGTGGCCGACACTGTGGAACATGCTTTGTTGTTCCTCGATGACATGGCCGAGTTAAGGAATTTGAAGAGGCATGAGGTCTTCCTCAGTTTGAAGAGATACCTGGGCATGGTAAGTCCTTTAACTTAGCTTTTTAGTCTTTCTTCACTATTTACTTTCTTCTCTTTATTTAATTTGTGTTCCTTTTTCTTGGCAAGCCATTCAAGCCATGTTCAGGGAGGAAGAAGTAGCCAACTCCTGTCACAAATAGATGAAAAAGGAGGAGAGCAGGTGCCATGCAGTTGTGGAGGCCTTTAGTGTCGCTGAGAAAAGTATTCAGGATCTCAAGAACAAACTGCTTGAGGAAGAGAGGGAGAAAAAGTGCTGCATTAACTTTGGACAGTGTTGAGAAGCAAGTCGAGAGCCAACAAGTGCTCCTACGCAACGCCAAGGATCAGCTATCTGCCTCTAAAGCCCAGACCACTACCTTCAAGAAAAATTTGGAGAAATTGAGAAGGCTAGGGATGACGCAGAGAGGGCTCGGGAGGAAGTGGAGAGGGCTCGGGAGCAGGCCATGCAAGATGGATATGATATAGGAGTGGCAGAGACAGAGGTAGCCCTTAGGGTTGAGGTCTCAGGGGTGTGTAGAAATTATTGCTCCCAAGTGTGGATTGAAGCTCTCAATCAGGCTGAGGTTGAGGCTTCATCTATACTTAAGAGGGCAAAGAATATTTACTACCCCCGCCATCCGAGCTCCTGTCTCATCTGGCTCTAGGACTGACACCAACTCTTAGGTAACAGGAGTAGGCAAAGCTAGCACAGACAATGCTCCAACTCCTTCTGACAACCCCTTTGCAGAGGCTAAGCAGCCTGGGGTCATGAAAAAAGAAGAAAATGCAAACCAAGGAGTGGCCCCAGATGCAATGAAGCCCTCAGTTGCTATCCAAGATCTTCCTGTTGAGAAAGAAGCACCTAAAAAGATGGAGATTGTCTTGGCCTCTCTTCCTCTGGTTCCTAAGGGTGATCAAACAAACAAGGGGCCCGAGGCCTTAGAAGCAGCATCCACTCAGCCTGTCAAAGGTCCTCCCAAGTAAAAAATTATAATAAAAAAGAAACAGATTTTTGTGTAGTTCTTCTTTTTGTGTTACTTGGAAATTCTGTTTCAGCTCTCAAAATTTGTAACCAAGTTATTCCTTTTGTACTCAATCTGCCTTGCTTTAAGGTTTTAGTTAATGAAAGTTATGCATATTTTCTTTGCCTCAATGATTCTCATATTGGTGTTAACATAATTTCTATTTTATCTAATACTTAATAAATACAATAATGAAGCAAAACTCTTCTCATTAATCTGTATAAGTAACAGAAAAGTGACCCTCTCTTGTATGGTCAGTAGTAAAACTGGTTAAATCCACAAAACCCATCATCTCGGCGAAGCATAATTTTAACTTCAAGGGTACATAAAATAATACGGTCTATATACAGGTTTAAACTTACTTGGTCCCATTCTGATCAGTAAATTTAAAGGTAAAGATGAATAATTAATTTTTTAAGCAGATGCAAGTATGTCAACAAATACTTTAAGTGACGCTCATGGGCATCCACCGGGGTATGTTGTTATAATATAAATCTCTATCATTCAAGATGGTTGATTTCATCAGACACTTAAACAATCAATAGATAGAGCTAACTTACTTAAGATAGGTGGTCCGAGGACCTAAGCATGATGAAGTTTTTTTTGATAGTTAGGAAAATGCTGTAAAGTATTAACTTACCTAAAGTGAATGATTCGAGGAATCCAATAACTAAGGTCATGTTTGATGATTAGATAGATGTCAGTAAGTATTAATTTTCCCAAAGCTTGTGGTCTGAGGAGCCAGGCATAGCTTAGGTTTTATTTAATACTGAGATAGATGTCAATGGATATTAATTTTCCCTAAGTTTGTGGTTCGAGGAGCTAGGTATACCTTAGGTTCTGTTTAATACTTAGATAGATGTCAATAGATATTAATTTCCCCAAAACTTATGGTCCGAGGAGCTAGGCATAGCTTAGGTTTTGTTTAATACTTAGATAGATATCAATAAATATTAATTTCCCCAAAGCTTGTGGTCTGAGGAGCCAGGCATAGCTTAGGTTCTGTTTAATACTTAGATAGATGTCAATAGATATTAATTTTCCCGAAACTTGTGGTCTGAGGAGCTAGGCATAGCTTAGGTTCTGTTTAATACTAAGATAGATGTCAATGGATATCAATTTCCCCTAAGCTTGTGGTCTGAGGAGCCAGATATAGTTTAGGTTCTATTTAATACTTAGATAGATGTCAATAGATATTAATTTCCTCAAAACTTGTGGCCCGAGGAGCTAGACATAGCTTAGGTTCTGTTTAATACTTAGATAGATGTCAATAGATATTAATTTACCCAAAACTTATGGTCCGAGGAGCCAGGCATAGCTTAGGTTCTGTTTAATACTTAGATAGATGTCAATAGATATTAATTTCCCCAAAACTTGTGGTCCGAGGAGCCAGGCATAGCTTAGGTACTGTTTAATACTTAAATAGATAATGAAATGCATGACAAATAATATGACAAACCATAAACATGGCAAAGACTTCTTTTGTTAATAATAATTGAAAGTTCAAAAACGTGTACAAAAACACCTTTGAACGTTTAGACCCCCAAAATACAACTTAACCAAATCAAGCAATATGTCAAACAACAAGTGTGCGGAAACTTAACACATGCTATAATATGAAATTGGTTAAACAACTATCTAAGCCATAACAAAATACAACCACAGCAGATAAGATAAAGGCAAAGATAGAGAGGAAGGAAGATGCAAACACAAAGATAACACCCGATGTGTTATTGAAGAGGAAACCGAAGACCTCGGCGAAAAACCTCTCCGCCGCCCTCCAAGCGGTAATCAATCCACTAGAAAATACAGTTGGGATACAAGGACAGCAATAGACCCTCCAAGCCTAATCTACCCAGTGCACCTAAGCCCTCCAAGCTTCTTGCTCCAACGAGGTTGCGCCGAACCTTTTTCTTTTCTAGCTTCCCGGATTCCGCTACTAGACCGTAGCATCAACCAATGAAGATTGGCTCTTTCCTAACTGCTTCCCAGAACTCCAAACAACTGTCTCACAGAGATGATAATGGTGAGAACCAGGTTTGGTATAATGCCTCTCAAGGATTTGACAATGGAGAGGAAGAGAGTAAGGGAATTTGAAGAGACTCTAAGGTATAGATTGTGGGTGAAGCAATCTGGTTTTTCTTTAGGGTTTCTCTCTCAAAATTCTCTCTGGAAGCTCTCTTTCAATCGTGGGTTAAAGGGGTATTTATACTAGAGTGGGAGAGGAATGTGAAACGTCAGGTTTTAGCAAAACAGGGGTGGCTCGCGGCTTGACCTCGCGGCTTGACCAAGTCGCAAGATCCAGTCGCGAGTTAACCGTATGGCCAGTTGTCCTGTTTTGTCCTATAGTGCTCCAGCTAGCATGACTGTTCATCTTCCAACATGCTTGGCACGTGTGCAGCTTCTGGCGGGTTGCAGCCGCGAGTCCAGCCGCGAGTCCCAGCCGCGAGTCTCTGTTTTCTTGCACACTCTTGAGCAAACTTCACTCTATCTCACTCACTACCCTTACAACAAACCCACCTAAATACAGGGTTACTAAATGCTGAATTACAAGCAAATTTGGCACGGAATAAAGCCAATTAGATGGTTGAATAAATTCAACCTTACAATAATACCTTCTTAGGTTGTTTACATTCTAGGGACAAAGTACAGTATTTTCATCTAGATCTTCTAGATAATATGCACCTATTCCTGCCACTAAAGTGATGCGATATGGTCCTTCCCAATTAGGCCCCAGCTTTCCCCAGGCTGGGTTCTTAGCAGTAACCAAAACTTTTCTTAACACCAAGTCTCCTGATGCTAAAGGTCTTAGCTTCACATTGGCATCATATCCTTGCATGAGCTGGTGTTGATAATACGCCAATTGGACTATTGCATTTTCTATTCGTTCTTCAATTAAGTCTAAGCTCTTCCCTGACAGCTCATCATTGTTGTTTGGAGTGAAGGAACTCATTCTCAGTGTTGGGAATCCAGTCTCCAAAGGAATGACAGCCTCTACCCCATACGTCATTGAAAAGGGGGTCTCTCTTGTTGACTAGTGAGATGTAATCCAGTATGTCCAAAGGACGTGTGGCAACTCTTCCACCCATTTTTCCATTGCATCATCCAACCTCTTCTTGAGTCCATTCACTATGACCTTATTGATAGCCTCGGCCTATCCATTCCTTTGGGGGTAAGCCGAGGTGGAATATCTATTTGTAATTCCCAGATCACAATAGTACCTCCTAAAGGCCTTGCTATCAAATTGAAGGCTATTATCCGAGATCAGGGTTTTGAAACCCGAACCAGATTGTATGATCCGACCAGAAAAACCATGAACCTCTTAGTTTTGTGGTTTTTTTAGCTTCAAGAACCACTCTATGGGAAAAAAGCAGGGACCCGTGTGAACCGTGGTCAAACTGTGCGGCTTTGAGAACTGTGACCGGTTTTTGAGGTTCAGATGGTTTCTTTTTGCTTCAGCTTTCCCGGGGAATTTTGGGTACACCGGTATGAAGTTATGATCAGATCTAGAAGAAATGAAAAAACACGAAGAAGAACAAAGATTAGAAGGAGATCTAATAATTTTTGGAGGTGCTTAAGCTTCACTGATTCACAATCTTCAAATCTACTGCAGAGAGAGAGCGAGAGCTTTTTTTTTTTTTTTTTTTTTTTTTATTAATCAAGAGAAGGAACTCTTTTTTATTGATAACATAAACACAAAGAGACCACTGATGAAAGAGTAAATTGTTGATTGTGGAGAAGAAACCCAGCAAACAGATGTAGGCTACTCTAGGATGAATACCAAAGCAGAGACGAAGAGCTCACACAAGAACAGAAAGGAAAAAGATTGAATAATGAATGATGGCTTCACTGCTTCAGCGGCCAAAAGTAAAAAAAGAGAAGTGGTCAAGGTAGTAGGTGGGGTATGTGGGAGAATTTATTGGAGTTCCATGTTTTGCTTTGCTAGTGGTTGAAGTGTTTAACTTTTTATGTTTTGTTTTTATTTTAAAGAAAATAGTTGATTCTTATATTTCTAGTGGCCACGTTGTAGATATGCAATGCAAACCAAATATCATCCTTTCGTCCCTTAAAAAAAAAAAAAAAAAAAAAAAAAAAAAAAAAAAAAAAAAGTACTACGTCCACGATAGTTTTACAATATTTTCACAATAAATTATAGGTGGTTAGTTGTTATTGGTTCAAATTTGAACCTAATGCTTAGATTACTTTTTTGCTCCAACAATAAAAACCAGTAACAACCTGCCACTTAGGATTTGTTGTAAAATTGCTATGAAAATGTTATGGACATATCATTTCTTTTATAAAAAAAAATTAATGCATTCGTAATTTTATAAGTGCCATGTTGCGGACATGCAACACAATTACACAAAAACCATATTATATATATATATATATATATTTTTTTTTTTTCTAATTATTATATGGGATAATTACACATAACCCACCTGTGGTTTGGGCGAAAATCACTTTGCCCACCCGTGGTTTGAAAAGTATCACTTAACCCACCTGAGGTGTGTTTCCGTCACTCTCCGTAACCCACCTCGGTCTCTACCGTTACAAAAACACCTTTTAACCCCAAAACAGAACATAACGTGAATCAAAACCCCCAAAACTCAAACACTTTTTGAGAGAGAGACCCAGGGTGCGATCAGCTTGTTCTTCGTGGTTTGGAGCATGTGGAGAGGGAGAAAACACTTGTTTTGCATCATCGAACCTAGGCAAGGTATGTGTGACTGCTGTTCATCTGCATGGGTCTGTTCTTGATTTAGGGTTTCAGATTTTGTTCAAGTGTGAACTTACTGTGTGAAAGTCTAAATTTGTACTTCCCAGGATTCGTGTTATGTTGAGATGTCTTCATCAAGTGGTAATTTCTCGGGTTTATGTGGACATATGTGCAATGAGCAGACTTGTGTTTTGAGAACAAGTTTGAGTTTGTACAATTTTGGGAGGAGGTTCTTGGGTTGTAGTCATTATAAGGTTGGTCCTAAGTGTCCTTTCTTTGTTTGGATTGATAACCTAACCTGTCCTCGTGGGAATGAAATTGCACCTTTGGCTCTAGAGAAGATGTCTAGGCTTCAGACTGCTCTCCAACTTGCAAATGAGAGGGAAAGGACAGCTCTGGAAACGGCAGAAGAAGCTAGGCAAATGGCAGAAAAGGCTCTTGAAGAGGAAGCCAAAGCCAAGGAGAGGGAGAGAAAGGCTCGAGCTGTCTGTGCAAAAGCTAAGGAAAAAGCCATTCTTGCTAAAGAGAAGCAAAAAATGTGGAAGTCTGCATGCATTTTGTCATGGATCTTTTTTGTTATTGTTATGTTGTTGTGTTTTGGCTCAATTGAGTTCTCTGGAGTGAAGAGACCTAGATTGTTGCCCCTGAAGTAGCTAATTGGTTAGTAGAGATAGTTATGGCAATGGTGTTAATGAATTTTCATTGTAATAGCACTAGCCTACTGATGTAATGTTTTGATGTGTCAATGAATGAAGAATTGGTCAATTATTGAGTATTTTGTGCATATCATAACAACCATTCAATGGAAGAGGTAATGGTCGATTATCAATTTGGCTGTGCATACCATAACAACCATTCCACAATAAAAACTTCCATACACTATATTAGAAAAATATACTTGGACACAATTTGTAGTAGCAATAAATAAACTTCCATATAATTTGGTTGTGCATACCATAACAACCATTCCACAATAAAAACTTCCATACACTCTATTAGAAAAATATACTTGGACACAATTTGTAGTAGTAATAAATAAACTTTCATATAATCTAGTTTGGACAAATATTGTTCCATACAAACTGTAATATCACAACTTCCATATAACAACCTGGAGTGTATTGTACCTTAATTACAAAAAAGCACATTCCAAGGCCAGCAGTGATTGTTTTTTACACTAATTAATAATTACAAAAAAGCACATTCCAAGGCCAGCAGTGATTGTTTTTTACACTAATTGATAATTACAAAAGGCCAACAGTGGTCTTCACAAAAAAAAAAAAAAACAAAAAAACAAAAAGGCCCACATGTTCCCACTAGCTTTACTCCCAATGCTGGCATGCGTACCCACTAGCTTCATTCATTTCTTGCCTTTACTCTTTCCTCTTTCCACCCACTGGATTCATTTTTTGTGGCCTTTGTGCAGCAAGCTGTCCTCTAGTCCTCACATCACCAATGCTCCCATTTGCATGTGAAGGCTACAAAATAAAAAATAGATCCACTTGTTAAAAAATATCCCAAGCTACACAACCATCCAGGACTAAGTTACCTGTGAAGAACTTGGTAAGGTATCCTAGGTCTCCCTAGGTGTGTGAAACTCTGGTTGTGAGGAAGAGAACCATCCTGCTCTCTTGTGAGATGACCTAGGTTGATTTCCTTGCGGTGAGGATGAAGGCTGAGTGGCAGACATCATGTTGTAGGTCTGAGTAGGCTGCTGGGATGGTGGCTGAGGTGCAGGCTGAGGTGCAGATCTAGGTGCAGGCACCCCTTCCCTTGCCTGCAACAAAACCCAGTTTCAATACAGTGTTTATTGTAAGTTTAAAAACAAGTTTTTTTTTTTGCCATTTAAATCCTAATTACTTACAGCTTTTTCTCTTTGAAGTCTCTGTCTCCTCTACCATGGTGTCTCCCAGTGATGCCAGTCTTGCACCCTCTTGAGTTATGCCCTTCCTTTTTGCATTTCGCACATCTTACAGGTCTGTTCTGTCTACTTGCTTTGTAAGGGTTCCTAGGCTCATCAGAAGCCCTCTTTCTTTGCTTGGGTGGTCTGCCTGGTGGTTTGTATATGTGAGGTGCCAGGGGAGCAAGCTGTCCAATCTCAGCCCATTCTGACTGGCCAGGCATGGGAGGAAGTACCTCCTTGTATATCTCCATGTAAGTTTCTTTGAAGTAGCATGGGTGGGTATAGTCTTTTGGTGTCTCAATGTTTGTATAAATGGCTGTTATGGCATGTTTGCAGGGAATGCCATTTAAATCCCAAGACCTACAGCTACATGTCTTCTTCACCAAATCAATTACATGCCTCTCATACTGACTGCCTACCTCATAAAGGAAACTACCAGCTGGGGTAGCACTAAATGCCTTACTTTCAACCTTCAATTTCTCCAACCTATCTTGTATGCTTGGACACAACTTTCCAGCATACTTCTGTATCCCTTCCCTTTTTGTGTAAAGCCTAGTCATAAGTCTAACCCTAATCCACTCCAACATTGCCAAGATAGGCTTATCCCTAGACTTCAATATCATTGCATTAAAAGACTCACTCAAATTATTTACCAAACAATCTGTTAAGGCCCTAGGAGTGAAGTGTGACCTTGTCCACTGTGCAGGTGCAATGTTTGCAAGATACTCATATGCCTTTTCATCCAAATCCCTTATGTACTGCATGCATCTCTCAAACTCCCTTACTGTTGTGGCAGCAGCACACCTCCACAATGCATCCTCCAGCTCCAATTCCTTGTGATTAACTTTGAAATTGTTGTAGATGTATTTCACACAGTATCTATGCTCCATGGTAGGGAATAGTGTCTCTATTGCAGGTATAAGCCCCTGTAAATAAGCAAACAAACAAACAAAACAAGTTAGTTTAGCAAACAAAGTCAACTATTCAAGTGTAACTGAACAAAACAAAACTTGCATACCTTTTGCCTATCAGAAATGAAGACCAACTGAAGCTCCTCTGGCCTCCCTATATCATCAGCAAAAATTTCCAAAAATCATATCCAAGACTCCCTGGTTTCTTGTTCCACTACAGCCATGGCTACGGGAAAAATGTTGTCATTTGCATCCTTGGCAGTGGCAGATAAGATTTGCCCAGGCAGATAAGATTTGCCCACCAAATCTATGCTTTATGTGACAACCATCTAAACCTATAAATGGCCTACATTCACCTAAAAATCCTACCTTCTGAGCATTGAACCTAACATACATCCTCTTAAATTTTGGCTAGGAAGTCTCCTCAGCCATTTCTGTCTGCAGTATAACCCTACTCCCCTTGTCTACAGTGGTTATCATTTGTGCATAGTCCCTAAGGACACCATATTGCAGTTGCTCATCTTCATTTATCAAATCATTTGCCTTTCTCTTTGACCTATACACTTGGTTTACACTTAGGTCAACAGATAAATTTTGCATCACATGGTTGTGTACACCACTCACCTCCCAATTTGGATTTTTGCTAAAATCCTCAATGAACCTCTTAGCAACATAAGCTGATGTTGCTTGGCTATTTTTAAAAGACTTGGGACAAGTACAGTCACCAGTCAAGGTCTTAATTTGAAATGTTAGCTCTCCACTTATTTGAGATGCATAACATCTCTACCCACACCCATTCTTGCAGTGAACTGATATCTTGGTCCTCTCATTAAGCTTGAATTTGATGTCAATAGGTTTTTTGATTGCATACTCCCTCAAAGCAGCTCTGAACACCTTTGTATTAGGGAACTTCATCTCCTTCTTCAGTACAACATTTCTCATGTCACTCTTAGCATTAAACTCTACTTGCTCAGGTACCTGCTCATCATCAGACCCATCCATGCTTACCAGTTCATCCTCAAGGGCTGGCTCAGCCCACTTAGGGTCTGCATGGAATGCATTGCTTGATTCTAAGGTTGTGTGGGGTGCATTGCTTGATTCTGGGGCTGTGTGGGGTGCATTGCTTGATTCTGGGTTTGTATTGGGAGCAGAACTTTGTGGAGCTGAGTTTTGAGCAGCAAATATATCATCACCAAAGCCATCCCCCTCTAGGCCTTCATTTAGCCAATCATCATCATCATCATCATCATCTCCTTCAACATTCTGTTCTTCATCTCTTGTATCATTGTCAACATCCTCAACATCTTCTTCATCATCACTCTCATCATCACTCTCATCATTATTCTCATCATCATTCTCATCATCATTCTCATCATCTTCATCATCATCACTATCCAATTATATTTCAACCCTTGCTGCATCACCGCTTACATCACCACTTGCATGACCACCTACACCATCTGCCACTCCCCCTCCATCACCACCTACACCACCATCTGCCACTCCCCCTGCATCAGGATACTCAACTGCCAATGGCTCCACATCTATGTCAGTATAGATTATGATTTTTTCAGCATACCATGCCTTATGAAGGTTAGTCATGTTTACGACATCTGTATCTGTTTCTATGTCTCTTAAATCATGCTGTAGATCACCATCAGGAATTAAATACTTATATCTACTGTGTTCCTTAGGAGCACCAACTAGATGGCATAAATCCCGAATTTCAAAGTAACTTAACTTGTCAAGGTCAATCTCTGTCAGTAAACGTACAGACCCACCCACATATTGTATGGTTGGCTCCTCCACAAAACATCCCTCAACATGAATTTCAAGGTCAAATGTGAAGTCAACCATCTGCAATTAAAATAAGTATTTTGTTTACACACTGACATGCAGAAAATGACAAGAAGCCAAAAGAGACAACAAGCCAACAAATTGACAACAACACACGGACAAAGGACCACATAAAGCACATGCAAAACCAGATTCCCAACAAATTCATAGGGACCACACTACCCACAATTCACAAACAAGTGCAATCATTGACAAATAAACTTGATTCTTTCAGGTATATGCATTATAGAAACAACCATAGCAAAATGCATATCCTAAGCGATTCTACACATAAATAGCAAAATGCACATTTAACACACAAAAAAAAAAAAATTATTGTGCAGATGAACAGCAAAACCTAAATACGTGGGTGGGTCACCATAAAAAAATGACATCAAGAACCCAAATGCAGATGAAAAACAATCACACATACCTTGCCTAGGTTCGATGATGCAAAACAAGTGTTTTCTCCCTCTCCACATGCTCCAAACCACGAAGAACAAGCCTGATTGCACCTTGGGTCTCTCTCTCGAAAAGTGTTTGAGTTTTGGGGGTTTTGATTCGCGTTATGTTCTGTTTTGGGGTTAAAAGGTGTTTTTGTAACAGCAGAGACCGAGGTGGGTTACGGAGAGTGACGGAAACACACCTCAGGTGGGTTAAGTGATACTTTTCAAACCATGGGTGGGCAAAGTGATTTTCGCCCAAACCACAGGTGGGTTATGTGTAATTATCCCTTATTATATTATTAGATATTATCACAAATTTAACTAATCAACGTAAAAAATACTAGGATTTAATATTTCTTAAAGTTATGAATTATGATATAGAAAATACATTTGAAAGATAGATTTGTTTCTATAAAGGAATAATATATCTCTATATTTAATTGCACTATTTTAGTTCATTTTTTAAATATTTTTACTAATTTAATATAATTATTTATATTTTAAATAATTATTAAATTAATTAAGACGTTATCGCGGTTCAACCTCAGTTTAACCTCGGTTCGACCTCAAAAACCTTGAATCTCTCCTTTTACGATTTAGTGAACAGTTTGGGTTTCAAAACCTTGTCCGAGATGAGGGTATGAGGGATCCCAAATCGAGTGACGATGTTTTTCCAAACAAATTTCTTAGCATCCATATCTCTGATATTTGCTAATGACTCGGCTTCAACCCACTTGATGAAATAGTCTGTGCCGACCAGTAAATACCTCTTGTTTCCTGCTGCCTTAGGGAAAGGACCTATAATATCCAAACCCCATTAAGCAAATGGCCAAGGGTTGGAAAAAGGATTGAGGACTCCTCCCGGTTGGTGAATGTTTGGTGTAAATCTTTGGCATTGGTCACACTTTTTAACATATTCCTGTGCTTTCTTTTGCATGCCCGGCCACCAGTATCCCTGAGTAAGGGCTCAGTGAGACAAATATCTACCTCCCATGTGACTTTCACAGATCCCCGCATGTAGTTCCTCCAGTAATAGCTCTGATGCTTCAAGATGTATACACAGCAAGTATGGCCCAGAAAAGGAGCATTTGTATAACTTGTGGTCCTCGGATAGCCAAAACTGAGGAGCCTTTCTTCGCACTTTCTCAGCTTCTAACTTCTCCTTAGGCAAGATGTCCTCTTTAAGGAATAACACTATAGGATCCATCCAGCTCAGCCCTACCCTGATTTGATGGATCTAGACCATGCCTTTTTCGCCACAGCAGGCTTGCATAAGTCCTCAACAAGTATGACTCGAGGCAAATCTTGTGCCGAGGAGGTGGCCAGAGTAGCCAAGGAATCTGCATGTGTGTTTCCACTTCTATGGATATGTATCAAGTTAAAAGATTCGAAACTTGCTTGCAAGTGCCTAACTTGATTCAAATATTACTGCATTCTCACGTCCCTAGCTTCTAACTCCCCTTTCACTTGGCCTACGACTAGCCTCGAATCCGTGAACAGCTCTATTGCTTTCCCGCTCATTTTTCTAAACCATAGCCATTCCCACCAATAGGGCCTCATACTTAGCCTCATTGTTTGTAGCCGAGAAATCCAGTCTCAAAGATTTCTCAATAGTAATCTTCTCAGGAGATATTAGAACTAGCCATACTCTAGATCCTCTCTGATTTGCTGCGCCATGAACGTGTACTTTCCAAGGTAAAGGATCTTGCAAGGAGATTATGCCAACCGATTTTCCATCCATGCCTTGCTTCTCTACTTCTACTTTCAATGGGGATTCAACAAATTCTGCTACTAGATCTGTAAGGACTTGACCCTTGACAGAGGTACGAGGCATGTATTTGATGTCAAAAGCTCCTAGGGTTGTCCCTTATTTAGCAATCCTTCTCGTTTAACCAGCACTTCGAAGTATAGATTTGAGCAGAAGCTAAATTAGGACAACAACTGTGTGTGCCTGGAAGTAATGGGGAAGTTTACGTGTAGCAGGTACCACTGCCAAAATAGCATTCTTTAGTGGTAGATAACAGACCTTGGCTTCATGTAGTGACTTGCTCACATAACAAAACTAGCCTTTGTATACCACTATCAACTTGCACCAACACTAAGCTTACCGCATTTGGGGCTACGGCAATGTAAGCAAACAGGACCTCATCCACTTCAAGATTGGACATGATAGGTGGCCAAGAGAGGTATTCCTTGAGTTGTTGAAAAGCCAAGGCACACTCCTTTATCCACTCAAATCCTTTCCATTTATTCATCAATGGGAAGAAGGGTCTGCAACTATCTGCTAATCTAGAAATGAACCAATTCAAGGCGGCAGTCATCCTTGTTAGCTTCTAGACCTCTTTGGGATTCCGAGATGGTTGAAGATTGTTAATTGCCTTAACTTGGTCAGGATTGACTTCAATTCCACGATGAGTGACCATGTAGCCCAAAAACTTGCCTGATCCCACACCAAAAGAGCACTTGGAAGCATTTAGGCACAGCTTGTGTTTCCTCAGAATTTCAAAAATATTTCCAAGGTCTTTTACATGCTCGAACACCACCTTGCTCTTCACCACCATATCATCTATTTAGACCTCAATATTCTTGCCCAATTATGGCTCGAACATCCTGGTCATCATCCTCTGATAGGTAGACCCTGCATTTTTCAAACCAAAGGGCATCACTTTGTAGTGGTAGTTTCCAGTGGGAGTGATAAAAGTCATCTTCTCCTGATCTTCCAAGGCCAGTGGTATCTGATGGTATCCTTGGAAAGCATCTAAGAAACTCATCTGAGGATGGCCTACTGTTGCATCTACCAACTAGTCTATTCGAGGCATGGGGAAGGGGTCTTTTGGACAGGCTTTATTCAAGTTTGTGAAATCTACACACATTTGCCACTTCCTATTTTTCTTCTTCACCACCACAGTGTTGGCCAGCCACTCAGGGTAAAACACCTCCTTAATGGCCCCAGCTTGTTTAAGCTTTGTCACCTCATCCTTGACAGCATCAAAATGCTCCTTGGATGAGTGTCGAGGTAGCTACTTTTTGAGGGTGACAGATGGATCAACATTCAAATAGTAACAGATGGAGTTTGGATCCACCCCCGGAGCCTCATAAGCATTCTACGCAAACACATCAACATTTCTCTTAAGAAACTCTATCAGCTCTTCCTTCTCCTGAGGAGGTATCTGAGCCCCGATCTGAAAGAATTTCTTTCGAATCATCACCAATAACAACCTTTTCTAAATCTTCACATTTCGCCTTCTCAGCTGGTTCATTGATAAGCAGCACCAGAGTTTTTTATTGCTATAAGCCCCTTTTCGCAAAAGCCGAGGACTCATCCTCATGCTGATGTAAGATGGCAGCCACCAGGCATTGCCTAGCCGTGGATTGACTCCCAAGGATCTCTTTAACCTGGCCCTACGACGGATATTTCACTTTTTGGTGCAAAGTAGAGGAGACGGCTCCTAGGGTATGAAGCCAAGGTTTGGCCACAATGGTCGTGTAGGGGGAATAAGCGTCCACCACTATGAAATCCACCTCCACCACTTCTGAACCAATCTGTATGGGTAGTCTAATCTGACCCTTTGGAGGAGAATCATAGGCTATTAAATTCTCAGGTCTTAAATTCAGCCCCTTGTATAGGTCAGTGTACATAATCTCAGCACCACTGCCTTCGTCCACTATCACCCTCTTCACGTTATACCCCCCAATCCTGAACGTGACCACAAAAGCATCATTATGGGACTATATGGTTCCAATCTTATTCTCGTCCGAAAAACCCAGCATCGGTCAGATATCCACTCTAGCCCTCTTTGGCTTCGAATTGGTGTCCTCGGTGGATAGTTGAGCCACAGACATCACTCTAGAGGGACAAGAACCAGTCCTTCCCAAAGCAGTAAAGATGATATTTATAATTCCCAAGGGAGGTCTTGAAGAAGCATCTCCCCGGGGTGCTGAACCTGTCTGTCCCCTCTGACCACTAGAATGATGCAATAGCTGCTTTAACTTTCCTTCTTGAACCAGTTGGTTTAAATGGTCCCACAAATTTCTACAATCTTCTATGGTGTGTCCCTGGTCATGGTGGTATTGGTAATAAAGGTTTTGATTGCATCTCGTGGGGTTTCCTGCCATCTTATTTGACTATTTGAAGAATGACTCATTCTTAATCTTCTTCAGAACCTGATGCACTGGTTCTCAAAACACAGCATTAACCGCCTGAGTATTGGTAGACCCTGACTGCCCAACAAAGTCTCTCCGAGGTTGATTGTTGTTGTATTGGTCTAACCTGAAATCCCTCATTTCCTAGAGGATAACCTTAGCCTTTCCTTTCTCCTACTGTATCTTCCTTAACCCTCTTATACTTATCAATCCGGTCCATGAGTTGGCGCACACTGGTGATAGGTTTGCTAGTCAGAGATTTCCTTAAACTATGCTCTGTTGGGAGGCCGACTTTAAAAGTACTGATGACCACGTCATCAAAGTCACCATCTATCTCATTGAACATCTCCCAGTATCTGTCCAAGTACATTTTCAGGGTCTCCCCCTTTCGCATGAATAAGGACAGTAATGAATCCAAAGGCCAAGAAACCCTGCTACACGAAATAAAACGAGAGCCAAATGCCTAAGTGAGCTCCTTGAAGGAATCTATGGAATTTGCCCTCAGGCCATTGAACTATCTCATCGCCACGGGTCCCAAACTCGATGTGAACACCTTGCACATCAAAGTTTCGTCCTTTGAATGAATAACCATTCTCTGATTGAAGTGGCTCACATGCTCTACAGGGTCCGTCTAACCATTGTAAATGGTGAATGTGGGCTGATGGAATCGCAAAGGAAGTTTTGCCCCCTCTATCTTGCGCGTGAAAGGTGATCTAGAGATTTAATTCAACGCCTTGCTCATAGCATCATTTCCCAAGCCTTTACAAGGTGGGCTTTTATATCTACATTTCTGATGGTACTCCTCGTCGTAAGAGAAAGACTAGCTGAATGGAGTTCTTGACCTTCGCCTATAACTAGAATCCTCTTCACCCTCAGAGGAAACGTCAGAGTTAGAGGGGGTCCGTTCTCGCCATGCATGGCGAAACTTCCTCTTCAACTAGTCAATCTCCAATTGCATGGCTCTGTTATTTTGTTCTTGAGATATGTGACTTCCAAATCGAGAATGGCTTCTGCTTGTATGTGTAGTTGCACGCTCCCCTCTCGATCTCTCATACATTCGAGATTAAGGAAATCATCTTGTTGTTGAGACCCTGTGGACTCTTGCTGATGGGGACCTAATCCTACCATGGTTAACCATTGCACTCACTATCACACAAGTTGTTTCCACAGACGGTGCCAATTGTAGAGGGGCGTTTTGGGGTCTTGGCCTAAGGTATGATTGGGTTCAAGCCCAATAAGCCCTATACAATGAATTTGTAGATAGTGGGTTGGAAAACAAGGCTTTAATGAATGGGACAACAGTCAGCTTAGGTTTTCTTAACAATCAAACAGATATGGACCGGGTTTTTATGAATAAATTTGTCATCGGCACAATTCAAGGAGGTCTGTTCTAATATATATTGATTGAAAAAAGGTTACACAGACAGTTCAAACTGCTACAGTGCTTTCTCTTACAAATTTCCGATCCCTTTTCTTAGGGTCTCCATCCCGTTTTATACCATCCTCCCTTATCATCTCCACCTTCCACGTGCAGATCAGATCGGAAGAAATTTCTCTGGACTTCGCGTCCATCTGGAAGACAGAATCTAACCCTACGAAGGAGGTTCCTATCGCCCTTGGGTTCTTCAGGCAGAGGTGGATATGCCAGCTTCTTAGGGGTGCATGTTTTTTCCTCTTCAATAACAGTTACATCTTTGTCTTTAGCTGTCCTCCCTCTTAAGTCTTTCATGCCTTCCATAGAAGCTGCCAATGCATGTATCATTTCCTCGTCCTCTTCATTTGTTTCATATGTAACCACAAGAGCATTATAGATTTGACCAACAAGAAGAAACCCAATTCATTTTAACAACAAGAGATGTCTCAAATGAATCTCTCTTTACAACAAGACAAAACTCAAAAGCAAAATGAAAGGCAAAACTTAGAACTAACAACATAAAGTAGTTGACATCTGCCTGAGAAAGTGTCTTTTTTTTTTTTTTTTTTTTAATTTTATGATGTGGATCCTCACCAAGGTAGGGCCCTTTAGACCCAACCCTAGTGAGGTGTTATTAATAAATAAAATATCAGAGAGTTGCAAAATAGTAATCAATGACCTCATACCATGTTTCTCATGTGTGAAGTGTTTGGAATGTTTGGTTGAGGGAAAAACTAGAGGGATGGAAAAGGGAAGTTTTCCCTTGTTTGATGTGGTGGAATTGAGGGAGGATGGAAAAGGGGAGTGGGTGGAGATATTTCACCCAGTCCCACCAAAACTCATTTTCCCAAATTGGGAGGAAAAATTCAAGAGAAAAGACATACTTCCATGTCTATTTCATGTCCTAATAGGTCACTAAATAAAATCAGGAAAAAAAATTTCCATAGATAAGATAATAAAAGGCTTATAAGCAATTTGCTTCAAAATCAAAAGATATAAAAGGCCTGGAAACTAGCAAAATTGGATTAAGATACCATAAGTAGAAAATGTTGTTTAGGGCAATCATAGCAAAATGTTGAGTCAAAAGCATAATGGATCATCCATGGAGGTGTCCAGAAGGCAAAGAGCCAACTTTTGACCGACCTTTTTAATCATATAATAAGGTAAGTTCATAATAAACAGATTATATAGGATTGTGTAAGCCTAGCAATAAAACTATTATATAGGATTGAGATATATAATTGCAACTGTTGATTGATAGACCTCACTGAATGTAGCCCATAAAAAAAGAAAAACATACCAAAGCAACTCACAAAAAAACAGGATTTTCTCAAGCTGCGGTTTGTATGTCAAACCACTAAATCTGAGGAATTCAAAACCATGCACTGATAATTCGAATGCTATGCTAAAAGCAACAATTGCTCCATGAGACTTTCCAGCTGTTAAAATTGTTTTGGAACTAGTGTTGCACAAGTCAGCAAATAATGTAGGCAAGCACAATATGCCCTACATAACAACTAAATGATGTTTGATGACATGCATAACAAAAAGCTCATGGCTCACATCAATCTAAACAATAAGGTTTCTGTGCCAAACTAACACAAATTCACTAATTAAATGGAAAAAAAGAAGGGGAGGGGGAAGAGAGAGAATGATAAAGAAGAAGAAATTAACATGTTTTTATCACTGATGCAAAAAGGCTTATCACACAGAAAACATACCTATCCAACACATGCTAACAAAATGTGCTAAAAAGCTAGTACTACTTAAATGCGAATACAACTAGTAATGGTCACTCCTGTATATAAGATTAAAGTTTATAGTGTGAAAACATGCACATGTAACTTTTCAAAGGACCCATGAAACATCAGATGATAGGGAGGACGATATAAAGAAGCAAGACTATCTTGATGGTTCTCTGTCGTAGACAAAGAACCTTGGTCTGATTCCCAGACCCCATAGCGTTTCATTTCCTCATCAAAATTATGGTGTGCTCTACATGAAAATAACAAAGAAAATTGCATCTTAATGAATGGATAATAAACAAACCAGTCCAAGATAAAATAAATAAAACAAGAAGGCGACACTGCATGTCAAGTTGCAACAAAATGATAGGAGGCGGTGAACAAATATTGTATAGAAGTGAAAAAACACATATAACTGCTGGAACACTCACATACTAAAAGAATGGCATAAAGAAATACCATTGTCCACCATTTTTCATTACGAGACAAATATAAACGTGCAAACAGGACTAATCGTCCTGAACATTGATGGCATAAGAAATCCATTAAAACTGTCATGATACATGAAAACAGAACCTCTTAGGTGTTAAAACATAAAATAGAAGAGAAACATGACTAAACTAATCTTGACTAACATGAAAAAAATGAAGAAAAATAATGACTCACAAATTTTTACGGATTAAAAGCCCTCTATAGTATGTTCTTCCTATAATCCTATTAAGAAATAAATTTTACATGCCTTTTTTTTATAATGTTTACACAAGAAAATTAATTTGCTAGTAAGATTTCATCTATTAAAAATTTTATGGTATATGCTTTGCGACGTGCAACTAATCTGAGTGAAGTTCATCTATGTCAAAAAAAAAATTAAAATAAAATAAAAAATTACGCCAAAACATTGGAGTTGAAGGCAAGAACAAAGAAAATGTTAAATTGAAGAATATTATATGCAAAGTCCAGTTTCTCCTACATTCAATTCACTCAATGCGTAATTTATTGATGCCTTGCTGATGCAAATGCAAAGTCAATTTAAATTTCAGGGGATTTTGCAAATCATGACACAAAAGAAAGCTATTTTGCAGCATTTTTAAACAAAAAATGAGGTACGTACAAAAGTTAACCAAGGCAAGCCCTGATTATAACATAAAAAGACAACCATACAGGACACAAATTCGGAAAAATAAAATAAAATCATTGCCGCAATTGAAATTGTATGGAAAGGTTTCAGTTCAATGATCAAGGCTGGAGAAAGAAAATAAAGAGCTTCCCTTATAACAGGTAAAGGAGGGCGTACTTCATCTCCAACATTTTCATTTCTTGTGTCCCTCTCCAAATTACTGAATCAATAAACAAAAGCTACTCTTATAATCTAAACCAATCATGTAAAATTTAATCAATTAAAAATCACAATATTAAAAAGAATTAAATAAATTTCTTAACTTACCCTGTATTCTCATCAGCCAAATAGTTCACATTTTCCGCTGCTAGAGATTGTGATGAAGCTACTACTGGCCCACCTTAATTACCCACAAAGAACAACTGAATAGCTTCCTCAAGCTTCCAATGCGTGGCCTGTTACCACAAGGCTCCACCATTCAGTTCCATACCTTCTTCAATTCAAAGACGTTGGTAGCAAACAACCATTCATATAGTTCAAGAAACTAGATACCGAACACAACAGTAAAATTTAAAATAATTTCTATCAATCAAAAGAGATCAAGAGAACATAAATAAATAACCTAAACTAATAGTATTCCCAAATAACATATCTCAAATTAATGGGTCTACCAAGTTGCCTTTGTTATGTAAAAGTAACATTTTATTGAACATGTTCTTGTAACTTTACCAAAGGTTGGTTGTAAAACCTTCAAAGTTCAAACCATGAAATATAGAATGATAATCCCCTTCTTCTCATCATGTATACTGATATTTTTCTCCAACTTTAACACATGAATTTTTATGTCATAAGCCAAAGGAAACTTTATCTTTAATATACAAAGGAAGGGCCTACTTAATAGGTACCCTTCCTTCACATCTTCAACTTTCAAATGCATATACATCTCTCTCCAAATACTTCACATCACTATCTTCAAATGCAATACGCTCTGTTTTTTTTTGTTTGAAAATTAGTATAGAAAGTTTTATTTCCCACAACTAGCCATTAAGGACAAACAAAGTAACCCATTTTTCTCATAAAAACACTTATAACTTGCATTGTCCTTGTGTCGTGCCCACTGGTGTTAACTTTCATGTTTGTAGTCTTGACTCTTGAAGCAGTGTTTTAGCCAAATCCATTATCTACTGTGAGTGAAGTTATTTAACATGTTTCGACTTGTCTAGATTTCTCGAACCAGTACTGCCCCATAGCTCCCCTCCTCTCTTCATTCCATTGTTAATCAATGGAAAAGGCCAAAGAAATAAATCTTCATATTAGTAGATCATGTCTGTAGTCTTCCTAGATTTCATGCCATTAGACATTCCCGCAACACATGAATCATTGTTTCAGTATATTCATTCTATGCCCCAAATTCTTTATGGATGAACTTGCATAAAATTATTTTGTTGGCATCAAATTTAAATCTCCCTCACCACCATAATGTTGGGGAAAACAAAACATAACAGGGTTACCAAATTAGATATAACGTTACCCGAGAGGGGAAAAATGTTAGATATAGCATTAGATAAATAAATATTTAAATGAATAAGTTCATTTAAACATACATACCTGATAAAGTCTTACATATATGCACACCATAAGTAAGTACATTTCCACAAATCATACATAGCTTATTGGAATGATCTTTAGGCTGCAATTTAACTATGAAATTAGGGCAGTGAATGTTGGGAATATTACACAAAGTAATAATGGAAGAACAAGATTAATAGAAAAGACAAACAGAAAATAGATAACTTGGAGGCACTATATTGTTTTCCTTAGACAATATTTGCCCCCCACACTTTTGTTGCTAAAGGATTATCGCAAATTTGTCTCCAAGATACAACCAAGATGTTGGGTTCTACAGATAGCAATTCTGGAAAATGATCACAGGATTTCTTTCGTTTCTCTCCAACTTTCAAGTGAACAAAAGCCTCTATTTATACCCATAGAGTTATGTTTCATGAAAAGACACGTATGGAGAGTTAGTTATTTTTCAAGAACATAAGCCTCTATTTATACCCATAGGGTTATATTTCATGAAAAGGCACGTATGAAGTGTTAGATATTTTTAAAGTGAACATAAGTCTCTATTTATACTCATAGGGTTATGTTTCATGAAAAGACACGTATGGAGTTATTTTTCAAGTAAACATAAGCCTCTATTTATACCCATAGGGTTATATTTCATGAAAAGGCACGTATGGAGTATTAGTTATTTTTCAAGTGAACATAAGCCTCTATTCATGAAAAAGCATGTATGTTTCATGAAAATGCAAGTATGGAGAGTTAGTTATTTTTTTTCATAAAACGGTTAACAAAGATTGAAACCTCTTCAACCTTTCTGAACAATCACCAGAAAATTCTATAAAAAATTTCAGAAAATTCAAATTTTTGAATTTTCACTTAGAAAATTCTAGAAGTTGAATTTTCACTTTATGAAACCATATTCTCCAAACTCAAACATCATTATTACAACCTATCCATGTATATATCTATATATACAACAGTGAATTAATAATTTTGTACAAATATATATACCTTATGATGAGAACCATTTCTTGACTTGAAGGGCTGTTGTTGGTTTAGTTTGCATTGATTTGGTATTCAAAGAATATGTAATCTCCCTCCTGTAATCCAAATTAAAATGAACAATCATAATTGAATTCTTTTAAAAAAAAAATGAAAATAAAGAAAATAGACCCAGGATATAGAGTGACCTACCCAAACTGGTTGCCTTTATTTTTTGTTTTAATTTAATTTTTGGAACCACAAATTGTAGCCGAATAGAAGTGGAGAAACGATTATGTAGCAACTGATTGAGTTTGCTATTAATACATAAATTTATATATACACATGGAAGAAGAAAGAGTACCTCGGCAAGTCCAAATCTGATATCTCACACTCTCTATAGCCATAGTCGCTATCTTCTACTATTTCTCAAATGAAGCTGCACTAACTTGGCACATTGGCCAACGATGATGCTGAGCAACTGGCGTTGATTTCAATGATAGCTTCATTGAAATTGATTTCTCAATAGGTTTTGAATTTGGGGGTTCTGTTATGATTTTGCACACGCTTTCACTAAAATAAAAGTAACAACCAAACCCAGTTCAAGAAATATAGAAATTTAAGAGAGAGAAGGGGGGAGGGGGGAAGAGGAGTACCATCTGCACTTATTAGACGTGGGAAATCATAAAACACAGGCTTGAAGAATTATGGACTACAGAAGTATCTATGTGTGAACGGATTCTTCAGAAAATGATGATAAGAAAGTCTAAATATGGTTTTTCAAATTGGGAAAGGATGATAACTAATAGGGTAGTTGCTTATGGTTTTTGAATTTGGGTAAGGATGATAACTGATGAGCCATTTTAATTTGAGTTTGGAGTGTGGAGGAGGGGGGAATAGGCAGACTAGCAGTGTGAGGGGCAAGTATGTAGTAAGTTAGGCAATGTTTGAAAGAATAAAGGAAAGTAGCATCTCGAGTTTTAGAAACTCAAGATCTACATTGAAAAGCGAGTTTCAAAGACTCGCTTTCTGCCTCTTTGTGCTACTGAGTTGGACAAATGAAACACTTGGATCTCGAGTCTTAAAGACTCGTTTTGCACAAAACAAAAATCGAGTCTTTGAACTCGATTTTCTTAGACAAAATCGTGTTAGAACTAAAGAAATGTCTGATGAAGAATTCCAAGGAACTCGAGTCTTAAAGACTTGAGTTCCACTAGGCAAAATAATAAAAATTACACGCTTCACTCAGCTCATATAACACAAGTGCTCATAGATAGCTCCTCACCCAGCCTTCTCACCCAAAAACAGAGCATCCTCACTAAGTCTCTCAGCCTCACTAACTCTCTCACTCACCCATAACTCTCACACCACATTGCCTCTCACTCTTACTCACCACACTGCCTCTATCACTGCTCTTCCCTCTCAACAAATTCATATCTCAGGTAAGGGTTAGCATAATTTGATTGTCATTGTAGTTGGGTATTAGTTGTCTATGGGTATGGGTTGAGTTTGACTATTTATTTTGTAGATAGTTGACATAACTTAGTTAATTTTCCAATATTGTGAATTATAGAACTTTGTTTTGTTAGTATTAATTTTTTGAGTATTTATTTGCCCATTTTGTTATCAAAATTTTACTCATCATTTCTAGGCTTTTATTTTTATCATGATCTTACAAGTTTTTTTGACTCTATTCATCATTATTTTCGGTATGAAATTGGTAGTGAATGAATGTAATGAATGGGTATCATAAAGCTTGAACAAGCCATTACTTGCCATTAATCAGTTGATGCTTTGGATAAAACTAGATGTGAGTAATAGCATCACATGTATGGTGTCAAGTAACATTAACTGATGCTCTTGGGGTTGCTCCACTAGATATGATTCAATTTTCTTCTAAAGCCAAACTTAGTACCACAAGTTACATAATGGCTATAAAACTAACAATTATCTATGAAAATTCTGGCTTGAATATGTTTAGCCTTAAGATCACATTACTTTTTTTCCCCCCACTTTACGACTATGTGATTTAACTAACATAGTAACTTGACTTGAACAGGTTCACAATGCTTGAAATTGATATAATCCTATACCACAGCGGTCCGCTTAAGAATGCCAATGCGAACAAGGGATTGCCATTTTAAGGGCCGGGTATAAAGACCTATTATACCCAAATTGATCGTAGGTTGAAGACCCTTGACGAATTGAAGAAGATTTTCATGGAAGAGTTGTGTGAGAATCTTGCTGTGCACAACATACAAATTACTTATCGTATGTCAAATGAAATCCTGAAGCACCGGATTAATTACAAGTATATGGCAACAGAAACAGACAAACATGTAAAGATCATGTTTGACAAGTTGGAGAGAATAGCTGAAGTAACTAACATTGAGTTGTACATACAGTTGGAGCCGCGTGTAGTCTGGCAAGAGGATATCCAACAAACAACCACAAGCTTACAGGTTACGGTTCCAGATGCTCAATATGAGTATTCTACACATGTAGAGGATAATGATGTTCATGCCGATGGTGATGTTCATGCTGATGGTGATGATGATGACTATGTTGATGAGACTACTACCATTAACAATGATGATGACGACTATGTTGATGAGAATATTGCCATTAACGGTGAAGATTTTGTCGATAGAGATGAGTATGAAAACATGATTGGTAGAGGGGACCTTGGGGACTTTAAGAGGGACATTGATGACGATGAGACATTGGATGGTAGTGAACCTTATGCAGACAATGTTATTAGTGTCCAAAACATTACGAACACAATCCTTGCCTACGCACCTCATGCATTGTCTTTCTCTGCAAATACTTGGGAAAATATGGTTGATCCTTCACATATTGAGATGTCATTTATGTCTACTTGGAGAGAGGGGATGAATTTGTGCAAAGGGTTGACTTTTGCCAATAAAGAGGAGGTGAAGCGTGTATTAACAACTTGTGCCCTCAAGGAAAACAAATATTTTATGATCACTAGGTCGATGACGAAAAAACTTTGTGTGAAATGCGTGCATAAGTCATGCAAGTGGTATGTCTGCGCAGTTATGAAGTACCAACTATGGATGGTCACCGTGTATGTGGGTCCTCACACGTGTATACCGATTGGGGTGCGAAATGATGGTAGAATGATGAGTTGTAATTTTATTGATCAGACATCCATTAGAAGTTATGTGAGGATCATACTACCCCAGTTAAGCATCTCAGATCTATGATAGAGACGAAATATAATGGCCATAAGCCTTCTTACTACAAGGTATGGGATGCGAAAAAAAAGGCGATTGCGAAGATGTTTGGGAATTGGGAAGAGTCTTGCCAAAGGTTGCAAAAGTTGCTAATGGCATATATTGATCAGGACCTGACTACCCAAGTGTTCTATCGTATCACATCCACCGATGAAGATGATGCCGTATTGTTGCATTATGTGTTTTGGTCTTTCGGTCCATGCATATTAGGATTCAAATACTACAAGCCAGTTATCAGTATTGATGGGACCCATCTATATGGTAAATATCAGGGAAAGTTAATGGTCGTAATGGCAATTGACGCTAACAACAAGGTATTCCCTCTCGCCTTTGCTGTTGTGGATTGTGAGTCAGGGTGCAGTTGGAGGTGATTTTTACAGTGCCTCAGAGATACGATTGGCCACGTGATACCTGACGAAGGCATTTGTATAATTTCTTAAAGACATCTCGATATCAAAAATGCCATTGCAAACTAGCCTAGAAAGGATGATGGAAGAGCACGGGTATTTCATAAATATTGCCTTCGACATGTTGCTAGCAACTTCAACACCCATTTTCAAGAACTCAATTCTAAAGTCAGCGGCATTGAAAGCGGGATATGCTAGTCAGGTAGTGAAATTTGATGCCATAATGGAGTCCATTAAGCAGGTGGAACTTAAGGCCATTAGGAATAAGAAGAAGGTGACGGGAAAGGATGGCAAGGAAAAGAATCAAGATTATCTTCCATACACATACCTAATGGGCAAGTCTGTGGATATGTGGACCCAGTCACATGATGATGGGAGACGTTTTGGGGCAATGACAACCAATATATCAAAGTGCTTTAATGGTGTACTGAAAGGTGCACGGGGTCTTCCTATTGTCGCGTTGGTTGAGTTCACTTGAAACAAACTTGTTCAATATTTCCACGACCGGGGCAAAGAATACCATTTTGAGTTCTCAGAGGGTAAGAAATGGAGTGAATATGCCTTATCAACATGGGATGGAAATAAGCGTAAATCTGAGAAACACTATCTCAAGCCATTTAGCAATGAAGAGCTGATATTTCAAGTAGTTACCCAAGTCAACACGTGGAGCACGGGAGGGGGAAACCATAGTTATGAAGTTCGGTTACAGGAAAGAACATGCAGTTGTGGGAAATGGCAAAACATAGGGATCCCGTATTCACATGCAATTAGAGTATGTGACTATTTACATATTGATTCGACCACATATATTCACCCATGTTATGGTTTGAACAATTCCCTTAACACTTATGAGCATGCATTTGTGGTTCCTAAGTCACAGTCATTGTGGAGGGATCCCATGGGGCCAAAGTGGTTGCCTAATCTAGCATTGTTGCGGGCCAAAGGTCGACCAGTGAAGTCAAGAATAAGGAATGAGATGGATGGAGTGAGGAATAAGGATCGAGAACCGGGATGGCGAAGGGAGGACACGGATTTGATAGAGAGTCAACCCAAGCAGACATGTGGACTATGTCATGCTTCTGGGCATAATCGCAGAAAATGTCCGTAGTCCCGCGACGCTTCCACAAGCGGTCATGTTCCACAGTAGGTAGGTAGATGGCAAAAAGTTACGCATCAGTTAAATAATTGTTGTTCATTCGATGTTTACCTAATGTTTACTATCTTGCCTCCTAATGTGATTACTCTACGTTTTTCAGGCATGCTTCCATGGATGATGTTTTTGTCGTGCGGACCGTCGATCTTAGGAAAAGTGACTACGTTGTATTGGCTCTATGTGAACTTTTTGGTTTTTGTTGAATGTACTTGTAATTCTCTATCCAATGTACCTCTCTGAAGATTGTGATTTTAGTAGAGTGGTTAGAACTGCAAATTAAGCGTGGTTGGGCATGTTTAGAATGTTGATATATTGAGCGGCAGCTTTTGCTGCAATGTAAGTGCATTTGCATTGTAAAACTATGTTTATGCAGAGAGCGTAACAGTTTCTATAGTTTGGTGCCTATTGAGAACACATTTTGATGTAATTTAATTTAAGTGCATTTACAGTTTCTGGTTGCCTGCATGTCTAGGAAAAAAATAAAAAAAATTTCCCAGTTTCTGGTTTGCCTATTGAGCAGTTTTGCATGTCCAGAGGGGGAAAAAATTTCCCAGTGGAACTCGAGTCTATGAAACTCGAGTTCCACTAGGAAAAACAGGCCAAAATAGAGCACCCCTCTCGGCCTAAACAGAGCATTCAGCACATTCAGGGAAAAAAAAATTTCCAAGTGGAACTTGAGTTTATGAAACTCGAGTTCCACTGGGAAAAACAGAGCATCATCCTACCCCTCTCAGCCTAAACAGAGCATTCAGAACATTTAGGAAAAAAACAATTTCCAAGTGGAACTCAAGTCTATGAAACTCGAGTTCCATAGGGAAAACAGAGCATCATCCTTCCCCTCTCGGCCTAAACAGAGCATTCAGTTCAAGGGAAAAAAAATTTCCCAGTGGAACTCAAGTCTATGAAACTCGAGTTCCACTGGGGAAAACAGAGCATCATCCTACCCCTCTCGGCCTAAATAGAGCATTCAGTTCAGGAAAAAAAAAAAATTCCCAGTGGAACTCGAGTCTATAAAACTCGAGTTCCACTGAGTTTTTTTTTTTTTTTTTTGTGATTTTTTTTTTTTTAAATCTCACATTTTTTTTTGTGATCTTTTGTACAAATGAGATATTTTTTGGTAAGTATTGTGAACATACGTTTGATGGTATTTCAAGGATTAAATCACATCTGGCTGAAGTTTGCTGGTATTTCAAGTATTGTGAACATACATTTGATGGTATTGGCCGAAGGCTTAAATCACATTATACTAAATTTCATTAATGAATTTTTTTAGACATGTGGTAAGCGGTGATTAGATTACTTTTCTCTGAGTTCGAATCGTGGACTTATTCGGGGCATTTCAATCAAATTGTTACTAATAATATCACTTTACTTACTGAAATTATCACTTTATCTTTCTTAAGGACTCGAACCGATCACTATAAATTGTTAAGAAATAAATGTAATCACTTTTAGTTTTAAGGACTAAAATTGCTAATGGGCTAAAACTTATAAACTAGCAGCATATTTTGCACTGAAATTGAATTATATGAATGGATATGATTATAAAAATTCTGAGTTTTTAAGATCTTAATCCTCTTCTTTTTCTTATTCTTTTTTTCCTTTTAATTTTTGGTGCAAGGGGAAAGCTCATTAGACAACAAAAACACAGTTCATGAAACATAATTAGCTCAGTTGCTGGAAGTCAATAATTATATATTACCATCTTAACTGAATGCAAGTACAAGGTTGGAATTTCTTAGCACAATACTGGTTTGCAAAAAAGTCATGGCACATGAAATAGAAGAAAAATAAAAGAAAAAGAAAGGAGAGAGAAATCTATATATTACTAAAAGCTGAAGCGTAGCATTTAATGTTGCTACGCTCCAATTGAGCCACGTCAACAGCCATGTCATTATCAATTTGTTTCCAATTTTTTTACACAATTTTTTAACATTTGAAGTGAATTAAAAACTCTATTATATTACAATCAAAATATCATATTTAATTTATCTTATTTTTAATTATTCTTATTTATTATTAAATTTTCAATTCCATTTTATCTTTTCATATCCCCACTACTCTCTACCTTAACTTTCTTCAACCTTTCTCATTCCATTTCAACTTTTCATATCCCCACTACTCTCAATATTAATATTATTCTATCTTTTTATCTTCCTTTATTTTTTACTCTTCTTATTCTTATCCTCATGCTATAAAATTGTCATTCTCCCTCTTATTCCATCCATAATTTCTATTTTTCCACACACAAAAGCTCCTCTCTCTCTCTCTCTCTCTCTCTCTCTCTCTCTCTCTCTCTATATATATATATATATATATATATTCCTTCAATTTTTGGTATATATATATTTTTTTCAATTTTTGTGTAATAGGTTGATCATCAAAACATATTGATGCAGTATTGAAAGCTCCACCAAATGCATCGCAGAAATCAGTTTTAGACTACTAGAAGTAAGTTAGTTTGCTAAAATTGGAATTGACAGGTAATCGAGCTTGATACGATTTAGTTTTATATTTTATGTTGTTATCTTTTTTATTCTTATTGGTTGTTAAATGTTATATTATTGCATTATAAAGATAGTATATAAAAATATAATATTATTTTATTACATAGCATAACTAAAATAATATGGTGTTTATTGCTATACATTTCATTTTTATTATTTTATTCAACATTTAAATTTAGCAACATCCTCCATATCATAATTATTTATATTTTGTCTCATTTTTTTTTTATAAATTAAACGTATAATATTTTATTCAATAAATAAAAGTTGTTCTTATAAAGTCTTCCCATGAAATGTTACAATGCATCAATGGAAAAATGAAATACAAAACAAATGTCAATCTAGAAACACTCAATTAAAAAAAAAAAAAAAAAGAATAAACAATTTTCTTATAAAGTATTCCCATAAAACGTTACAATGCATTAATAGAAAAAGAGAATACAAAACACATGCTATTTTAGAAACACTAAATTTATAATAATAATAATAATAATAACAATATCAAACCAAACATATCATAAAATAATAAACTAATAGTTATGGATGTACTAACTTCATGGCAACAAAATGGAGTAAAATAAAAATAAAAATAAACGTTACAATATGCATATTTAGTACATTAGAATTATCATCAAATTTGGGAAAACAATAGGATGTTAACAAAGAGGGAGAGAAAGAGAGTAGTAAAAGAAATCAAACGTCAATTAAATAAATTAATTAGTAACTGTTAATTGGAAAACAAAGAGACCGACGGCTAAAGGAGTAAAAAATTAATTAAAGATGACCTTACGAATGTTATTATAAACTTTACAACGCAAATAAATAAATCGTTAAATTCACTTAATTAAATCATATAATCAACAATTAAATAAAATCATACAAAATTTAAACTTGAAACTAATCAAACTCTAATCTAGAAAATCATATTTATTATCAAAACTAAAAGGAAAAGGTTCTTCAGTAATAATAGAAATATATAAGAAATAAAGATGAAAATTTTCAAAATCTTTTTCTTTGACATTTCATTTAACATTATTTATAAATAATAAAATATATAAAAAAAAAAAAAAAAGTCCTTAAATGCTTATATTCTTCATACACCATGACTTTTAAAATCTAATGAAAGGTTCTAAGAATTTAACTCTCATTTAATGCCTCTATTATGAAAATCAACAGCCAGTAAAATATGATAATAGTAAGAAACGTTATAAATGAGAACATGAAAAAACTAATTAGCCACTATTATTATGGAATAGATGTCTTTTTTTTTTTTTTTTTTTTTTTATGCATCTAAGAAAATGAAATGTATAGGGTTTACTTATTAAGGTATATGTAAAGATTCACGTTAAAAAAATATGTAAAGGTTTTTTGAAAAAGAAAGTAGATGTAAGGTTTTTATTAAATTAAAAGACAATGAAAAACCAATTTTTAATTACTACAACTATCGCTACTCTATAAATCACACACAACACTATATTCAATATCATAAACAACATAGTTAGGCCCTTTTGGATATACACCACCATATTCAACTTATAAATTACAATCCAAATCAATCATACAATCACACAATCAAAGTATGAACATGTAACATGTATTACCTTCTGAATTATTGCTTGGAATTTTCACAATTATTGAAAGAGAATCTCCAAATTTAATTTTTAGAAAACATCAAGACAAGGTGAATTTTATTCTTTTTAACTTACATAGAAAAAAAATATTACGCACATTATTTCAACCCTTATGGAAAAGAAGGTTTACATGTAGCATGCAAAACGTGTTTAATTGACTTAGGGAAGTAAAAATTAGTCAACCAACTATGGTAGAATTAAGGTTTCAAATTTTAAATAAAACAATTCTACAATAATAATAAAAAATATTTTGTGATAAATATGATTATGAAATGCACTACTTTTCATTAAATTGGTTCAAATTACAAAATAATAATAATAATAATAATAATGAGATCACCATAAAAAATAATCACGCGCAACGTGTGGGTCTACAACTAGTTTACCATAAAAACCAGTTAATTGAGACCAGAATTTATAAATAAAACACATTGTAATTGTTTAACTTTACAAATTTGTCTTTGAAACATAGATAACAAGAAGATGGTTCGTAGTGAACATATATTGCACAACAAAATTCTTGAAAATCCATTTTTCTGTACTGAATAGAACTAATCTGTAACATACACTAGTAGATAATCAGCCACCATTCTTATCATTACATATTTTTTTAGGAAATACATTAATTAAATGAAGGAAATCAGTAGTAACAAACTTATGATTTTGGAACAGCATTACCATGTTGGCATAATCTAGGGCCCAATAATCCTTCATTGCATCAGTGGAGTTCTTTACCATACCTTGCTAAATCCACCAATATTTATAATGGCTCCATAGAGTATTCAAACACTCGAAAATATAAGATTAGGAAAAGAGCTGACTGTCTTAAAGTTCTGCATGGAGATGAATCCATTTTTGTTAGGACGTAATAATGTGAATTGTTCCCGCAAATAAGCAAGCTGAGCTACAGTTAATGTCTTTGCAAGAGTTTGTTCAATTCTTTGCTCCATGAATGAAGTCTCCTCTTCTTGGTCTCCAATTCGTAATTCAGTTTTTCTTGTTCTTCAAATATCCTATGAACATTATCACGAGCAAGCCGCTGCAACTTCCTCGTTTCTGAGAAACAAGTCAAATGGTTAAAAATATGACTAATTTATCATATCATATCTGTGCATATTACAAAATTGATAAATTATCAGTTTTTCCAAAAGATTAAACAGAGCGAAAATAATGAATTTTACAGTCGAACTTAGGAACACCAACTCTAATACCATGCTAAACAACCACTATTTCCAAATTTTAATTTTTTATGGCATGGTAAATTTAATCATTTAATTATTATTCTAAAAATAATCACTAGTTATGTTTAAATTGCTGGCATTATTTTGTGATCATCTCATTCCTTGGGTTCAATGCTATGAGCTTGTTTCAAGGTGCAACAATGAACAATTTCTATTCTTTTATGTCACATACAACCATAGATCTTATCATCTTGTCAAGAGCGTGACCTGCCAACCCAGAAACAAGGAACAAAGTACAATCTCTTTCTTATCAGTTAATGTTTTTGAAAGGAGATTAATTGAACAATTGTTAGACTGTTTGAATATACAGTGCAACATACAACCGGTTTATATCATATAAGTTTGACTAAGCATAAAATGAAGCAAACTTTAGCAGATACATATAGACACTGCAAATGAGCATAATTCAGGGCCTGAAGGATGTATGAAGATTGCATCAACAAAGAAAGACAAAGAAAGAGAATGAAGGTACAAACCTTCTTCAAAAAATTTGTGCAGCCTTTCTTTCTCTTCAAGCATCCTACTTAAGGACATGGTCTTTTCATTGTATTTATACTGTAACTCATTCAGATTTTCATTTGTAATATCGATTTCATTGGCCAAGTCTGCCACAACATTGTTTCTGCTTTGTGCTGCTTCCCTGTCAATGTCAGAAACTGTTCTTAATTGCCCTTTATACTGAAGGAAATCACTAATCACCCCTTCAGCATCATAGTCATCAGCGAGTGCACACCACCCGTAGCAGTTAGGGCCAAGATTTTTTTTTTGAGCATTCCACTCCTTTTTGCCATGATGCTCAATTTCAAACAATTTCTCAAATTTAGCACAATTCATGAAACCTCTCCAATCATTACTAAATTTTACAATGGCCTATCCCCTAAGGTCCTTCTCATCCGGGAATACTACAATTTCCACTGGTTGTAATTTCCTGAACCTTGTCAACCAGTGTTGAGAACCAAGTAAAATGTCTTTATTCTCATTGGTACATACAATGTTAACAACAATGCCCATCCAAGGCCATACGTACAAATCATCAAGCTTTGGAAGCAGAGCAACCGGTTGTGGCAAAACTGGATGTTGCTAAAGGTCCACTTCACCTGCTAGATCAGTCTCCAAATACTTTTCCAGGGCAAGGTGGTTTGCCTTTTGTTTTGCAGATCTGTTGGTAGAACCCTTACCCATTCCTGAAGCATGTTGAAGCAAGTCCTTGTACTTGTAATCTTGCTTCTTCTTCCCAGCACAGAATGTACATCTGAGGTTGCCATTCAAACCTTTGACTTTAAACTTTTCAATTGTCAACTCCTCAAATGGTTTATCGATGTAATCATTGATCTCAGATTCACTGATATCTGACTCTTCAAAACTGTAGTCCATCTGAATTTTATAAATAAATCCAAATTAAGTGTTAGAAGAACAAAGAGTTTCGAAGTGAAAATAAAAACACTAGAAATCACACTAGCACAACTCTCACATAGCTTATAGTCTACCAAACCATGATGGAAGGTGCCAGCCCATGATCACACTTGCTCAGCCAATGATATGCTTCCTTCCTTCAGAAATTTATCTGTTCCTTCATAGAAAATGTCATACAAATTTGAATATTTTAAAAGAAATTTTTTTTTTTTTTTTTTTTGCCATAATCCTTTTTTATTATTAGTTATCAATGTTACCCTTCAGTTCGTGTAGCCCTTTCCTGGAATATAATATCCAGAAAATGGTATTGACACAAGCTAGAGTTTTATGGGCTGTGTATATTGAGAGAGAAGGGAGGGAAAGTAAATTAGAGTTTGGAAAATATTAATTGGTGAACTGGATGAAGCTCGCACTGACCATCTATTTTGATAGAAAATACGATGTTTTATCTAATATTTTTCTTAGCCAAACCAGGTTTGATTGATTTCAATTAACCTCACTAATGCTTAGATTAATTTGAAAAATACCTCCCCATACATAGTGAAAGCCCCATCCATAACACATCGCATAAGTCTCAGTTCCCTCAAGTTAGAACTAAAAAGATATGAGAAGCTGTGCATCACTCCGTACATCAATGGACAAAGGCATGTGGGAAATTAAATCTTGAAAATGAACAATTTCCTCATCTTTCCAGGAATACGGGGACCCTCATTTCAGCATCACTGAAAACAACCCCATAACTAAATTAATGATCATGTTTAAGAAAGGTGACATGTGCCATTCTTCTTTCTTTCTTTTTTCTTTGTTTTTTTCCTTTTTAATAACAGTCCCCACATTACATGAAGAAATTGCGTAGTTTCCAGTCTAGATGCAGAAACACATTGGACCACGTACAATTGGTGAGAATATGACAGCAATCAAACACGAAGATGGCATACACATTTACTCAAATGATTCCAAGGCCACATTTCCAAATATATTTTTATAAATTTGTTGTCAATTAATCTGAAAAATGGATGACAATCCAAGGTGACACCAACCAATTTAGCCCCAAAAAAAGAGTTGCACACCCAACCCAACAAGACTAATAGGTATCACTAGCAAGGATCTACAAATACATTTCTTTTCCGGCATTGATAAATCAATTCACAATAAGTTTTTAGAAATCTAAAATGTTTAATTACAAAGGATGATGAAATTGACTAACTACAACTCGGTTTCGTGCATGACAACAAATTTGGAAGGAAATAGAACACTATTTAGTAGAGCCTTATTCTGGTTTCAATTTTCGTCCTATATATTGGGCATATCTCAAGGTCTTCTCCACAATCGCAACATGTCTACATACAAAGACATTTATAGAAGAAATTTGTTAAATGTTAATACATTTCACTCACTTATCTCTTCTAAAGAGAATGACCAAATGGAAGAGGAAAATTTACCTGGTGTCCACAACCATAGGCCATGTCCTTGCACACTAACCAGTAGATAGGTGTCGGTTCATAACTCCAACTCCAACTCCAACTAATATGATTGACAAAGGAAACTTGCTGGAGGAAAAAAAAAAAAAAAAAAAAAAAAAAAAAAAAAAAAAAAGCATATAAGACAAGAAGACAACTGGCCAAAAAGCATTGGAGTAAATAAATTGCCCCATATTCACCTAGCTTCAACAATGGCATCGATAGTCTTCAGCTCTTGCGGACTTAGCTGTCCATGCTGAGTATCATCATCATCACAATCTTCATCTACACCAACACCATCTCTACACGACGCACCCCCCATATCAAGCAAGGCACCAAGTGCAAACACAACAGAAGCCCTAACCAAATAATAAATAAATTACAACCTATAATAAATAAATAAAGATTCTAAAGTTCTAATAGAATTTACAGTAGCTATTTCCAATATGTTGGGAAAACCATTTACAACCTCCTCAGGACACCTCACCAAATAATAAATAAATTACAATGAAAGAAAAACATTTGGCAAAGAACTTAAGAACTCAATAACAAAAATTCTATCACAATTTATTAGAAATAGCAGCAAGTGTTTGGAAGTACAGCATATGTTAGCTCAGACCAAAAAACTGCCTTAAGAGACCAACCGAAGTAGAACAAAAATAAGATGACAATATATTAACTGCTACGCATACAATAAAACAACAGGAATAGAAAGGAATCAGCAACTTAAAATGCACCTATCCAGCACTCCATTCTGGCACAAGGAGAAATCTTAATTACATCAGGTGGATCAACACTAATATTTTATTTAACTCATTGTTAATATAAGTAAGAGTATAGAATCATTATAACTTGAAAAGCATCATTTACAACTAAATCTAACATGGACACATGTTTATCATCAGTATGTTGTCACACACCTAAAAGATCAACATCAAATGATTTTTATATTTTAAGTGATGTAGGACAAGCCAGAACAATTCAAGAATAAAATAAAAGAAGTGAAAAATAAAGGCTCTGGCTCCTAGCTAAATAAGACATAACCAAAGTATACAAGGAGAATACCTTTAAAATATGAGGGACACCATGAATACACTTGTTGTAGTCCATGAACTGAAGTAGAACCAACGCTGAAGTGGAACCTTGAGCAAGTACGACTGAAGTAAAAAACACCTTATTTATGTCAAATACAACTAAATCCCATGAACGTCCTTGCTTTAGCAAAAACAAAAAACAGATGATAAAATAGATAAACTGATGTAGGAGTTGTGTAAAAGTGAGTGTGTAAAAAAAAAAAAAAAAAAAAAAAAGTATGTTTTTTCTTGCAAAATGGACAAGAATTTTGCACAGATTGATGTGGTTGCCCTATAGGAACCTACTAACCAAAACATCATTTACCAATTAAACATTCATGCCATGTAATGGTATTCACTGGAAATGTTTCAAATACATGGGCAGAAGATTTTTCTTTTCTTTTTCACAGGCTTCTCAATTATATTTTGACATGGATGTGGTATCCTTAAACATGCCCAAACCGTTTTTGTTTTCCTACTTAATCATAACCTCCATAAGCACCAATGAGGAGCTCTATTTGTGCAAGAAAATATCATATGTCAAAGAATGCAGAGGCTAGAATCAATCAGGTAAAGGACAACTATTGCCCCTGTAAGGTATGCATACATACAGCACAGATAGTATTAAAATGGTGAAGAGGACATATAAATTTTTTTTTATCAATAAAGAAGTAAAAATTTCATTGATGGGAAGAAAAAGAGGCTGCAGTACACAGGGAGTATAGTACAGAACACTCAAACAGAGAAAAGAAAAAACAAGTCAACAAAGAAACATGCTATCAAGAAAAGACAACAAATCAGAACCACAGGCAGGGGAAAAAGAGAGAGCCTGGTTCCGTGCGAATAAGTTTCTCATGCAGAGGACATAAATCTACGAGGTCCTTACTCCATGATTGACTTTTCGACGCCCTAGCTCCTCCACCATAAGTGTGGGCCCTACAACACCCCTCCTAATGGGTTTCTGCACCAAGAAAGTATGAGCATAAAGTTCAAGTAAAAAAAAAAAAAAAAATTGAAGAAGAAGATCTCACTTGTGGCAGTGGGACCAATGCTATAAATAAACAATGGCAATATTATGTCTCTATACCAAAATAGTATGATGATTTTCTCCCACTTTCTCATGTTTGACAATTTTAAATTCATAATTGTATTCAACAACCAAGAATTATTTAATAAGGAGAGAACATCTTCTTATTAAGTGGATATTTTAAAAAAACAGACAGACAAAACAAAAACAAATGCAAAACCAGCTATTTGCAAAGGCCTGGCCAAGTCAAAAACACAGAAGCGACATCCAAAGAGAAAACTAAAGCAAGATACCTATCCAAAAAAAAAAGCAAGATGTAAATCCTAATAGAATCCTCTAAAATGAGAGTGGCTTCTTTGCAAGATAATAAGAATCATAATTATATTGGTTAAAGATGAGTAGTAAATTTCTCCTTTTCCTTTATGGTGTCAACACAGTGCAGATTGTTTAACTTGACATTATCATTGGGGTTTTTTCACAATTATTAGTTCCACACTAATACACAGTACTCTAAGTTAGATTAAGTTGATAAGAACTACTTTTGAGGGGGAGATTTAAGTTGGGAAACTGAAGTATTCTTTCTTAAGATCAATTTATGATTGGGGTGGCTACGAGTTTACTGGCCTCTTCACTTTTAGGAGTTTTTTGAACTTCTGAATCATAGAATTTTTTTTTTTTTTTTTTTTTTCCTTTTCTTTTTTGGATATGTCTCTTGTATAAATCCACTATGTACTAAAGTTGAAAGCCCTAAATCCACTTTTAGGGGTTAATACTCTTATGAGAAACATTAATATCCTCACTTTCTCCCCTAAATTTTCACAATAAGTATAAAGGGCAAAGGCCCAAACCAGAACAAGGAGACAAAAAAACAAAAATTGATTATAAGGGGTGTTTTGCCTTATACCTTGTACTACAACCCCAAAAGTAATTTTTTTTTTTCCTTCACACTTATAGTACTTGATAGACCACCCACTTGCATTGCCCGTCAAATTGTGCTTCCATGACTCGTACTTAGGCATGGTATAAAATGATAGTTGTGTCCCATTTTTGTGAGTTGCCTGCAAAGATGATAAATAATTATTTCCCCTCAAGAAACATTCCACTTATATTGAAGTAGTTCTGATATTTGAACTAGTTAGCTGAAAATACCAACCTTCACAATAGGAGTGATAAACTCAATTAAGAAAGATGGAACTTTTAACAGTGATGGCCAATAAGAATGAATAAAATTGATGACCAGCCCTTTGATGTGGGAACCATCATGATCCTGTACAAGAATTATAGTTAAAATTTTATATTTGTTGAAGGCTGTCCACGTGCCATGTAGAGAGAATTGTAAGCATAAAACAAGAACAAAACAATAAGAGAAACGTAAGGCGCACCTGATCATTCATTATCATCAAATGACCATATCTCAAAGATTTTACATTGGTGTATTCTTTATGTTGCTGAAGTCCAAGAATCTGCTTTATGTACCCAATTCCAATTTCTTTATTCTCAGTGAGCTGTTTAGCTGATGAGCCTGGCAAGAGGGCAATTTATCTTGTAAGCATATCAAGATATACTGGTAGTGAATTGAATAATATTTACATAAACTATTTTCTACAACTAGCATATCCATTCCATTCAGCAAAACTTTCTATCAACTATTCAAAATCAGCCAGACAGATATATTTCTGTTCTTGTTAGAATTCTTTCTCATAAAGATCAACAGAAGGTTATATGCTAGTGGTTTGCGTAAAATAACTTTCTTTCTTTGTGTTAGAAACTTTGTTACAAAAATATATATATATATAGAGATGGGTTCAAGTTACACCTGGTGTAACTCTTGTGAAGTTACACCTTTTTTCCACCGTAGATTTGTAAGTGATCTAACGGCTAAAAAAATATCATTAAATGCTATTACTTTCCATCTCATTCATAATTAATACTAGTATTTTTTTCTCTGTCCTTATTTATTGTTTTTGCTTGATAAAAGGGCACACTGCCATTTTTAACCACTTGCATTTCTATACTTGAAAAAAAATAAAATAAAGTTTTTGCTTGATTAAAGGGCAGCAATGAATAGTTGCTGCCCCAAAAACTGATTCTGAAAAGTGATGCAAGATTGGCGCCTTTCGAATTCCAACCATTCGGGCTAGTTCTCTAGCAGTGGTAATGTAATAATCCTACAGAAAGGTGAAATGAACACCACAGTTTAGTGATGCACCATTGTAAGAAACATGAAATTTTTTAAAGATTAAAAGAAAATGATGCGTGCAGCATATATTTGTAAGAGTATTGTTAGATAAAACATGTATAGTCTTTTTCATTAAGAATTACATGAAGTGTGATGCTTTGGTACATTTTCTTTCGAAACATATTTAGCTTTTATCATGGTGAAGCTGTCAAAATGCAAAATAAAATTTTAAAACAGGATTTGTTCTTCACTCGACCGATTTCTGTCTCTTCTTCTTGAGTTCTTGCTGTAAGTTTTCCATTATCGATGTTAGCTTCAAAATTTTCTTCTGTAACTTCTATCTGATTTATCTTACAGGGTCTACTAGAAAAACAATAAATAAGGAAAGAGAGAAAATACTAGTATTAATTATGAATGAGATGGAAAGTAATAGCATTTAATGATATTTTTTTAGCCGTTAAATCACTTACAAATCTACGGTGGAAAAAAGGTGTAACTTAACAAGAGTTACACCAGGTGTAACTTGAATCCATCTCATATATATATATATATATATATATGAATTTTTACACAACAAAGGTGGAGTTCAATTGCATCCTATTATATAAAGGACATGCTATTTCTGCACTTATAATGTCTATTTCCATACCCACCTCTCACATGGAGGGTCCCAGCCATTATCGTTCTGGAAATTGTAGCTCCCTAATATTGTTTGCAATAAATTTGGTCAAAAAGCAATTAAATTTTTATTTTTTTTTAATAATTCAATAATTACAATGGGGGACGGGAGATTTAAACTTTGGACATATCCGTTGGAAACACCAGGAGGCCCTAGTTGAGCTACAAGGCACTTGGCTAAAAACCAACCAAACAATTTTACATCATGGGATCAACAGCATTAAATCCCAAGCCCACATAACAAATCATATGTTTCTTCCCCTAGTTTGCTGATTATCAGAAACAAATCAATATTACAATTTTCAAAGCCTGTTTAGTTCTGTAACTATATTGCTGATTATTATAAACAATATCAGCTTAATTCTGTAAAAATTCTATAAAAAAAATGATTAGAAAATCACTATATTTTCCATGATAATTGGATTCATTTAAATGATTTATTCACATCCTTATCTTGAGATAGATGACATTGATTGGCTCTATTCCCTTTTGATAATTTTTAATTTCTGTGGTACTGATCAGGATGATTTAATCTCAGATAACAACATTGATACTGAGTAGTACTCACTACCCATGACATTCTTTCTATAAATTCCAAAATTATGCTGTCATAATCTTCAATTGAAAATGATATATTCCTTCAGTTTCAATATGATTTTTCTTTAGTACAGAGAGATAAATTGCGGAGCTCACTTAAAAACCCAGTTTATGTACTGCAGTTCTCCTGGCATGCTTAGCTAATGTTTAATTTCATTAAGAATGAAAAACACAAGACACTGCAGGTTGCAACAGAGCAGCGTTTTACAAACAGGAGCAAGACAATTTAAAGGCCCTACATCACTCATGTATATTAACTTCAAATATTTGGGATTCCAACCCAAAAAAGAGAACACACACGCGCACACACACACACACAAAAGGAATAGTCTTGACCTGCACACTAGTATTATAACTTATAAGACAAGAAGTAACCTAGTGAAATGCAATTAATCCAGGAAGAGATGGCCAACTCTTCTGTTGATAATTTGCTCCAGCTCTTATCACTATCTACCAATGTAATTTATTGAATGAATAACTAATGTATTACATGACCTTGAAGCAACCATTTAAAGTTACAAGGGACTATATGGACGGAGTGTAATCGTCGTTCCTTTGAAGACTCTGAGGAGTCTTTGGTTGAGTTAATAGGCTTGTGCTAGAGAAGTCCTTTTGATTGGTCTCGGTGCTGGGGTTTTACAGAATGTTCTTCTATTGCTCAGTTTTTTCTTCTCTTAGTTTAGTCTCTTGATTGTTTTGTTTGTGTTCTGTTTTGTGCTTTGCTGTGTTCATTCTCATGAACACATTGTATGTTTCTTTTTCATTTTCTCATCAATAATATTCTTATATTACCTATCAAAAAAAAAAAAAAAAAGTTACAAGAGATCCCAGTTCTCCTTTCTAGTGCATTGTTTAAAAAAGAACTCCGTAATCTAACCTAGCTCCAAATTTACTTTGTAACTCTGCTACATTTGGTTTATTCCAGCCCAACACATCATGGTGCGGACACCAATTGCTAGAATTTAATTTCCAATTCCATTGATGTAATTTTATTATGATTGAGGATCATGCGGGATTATGTTTATGGTTTAATTATTTTCCATATGGAGGATTTCTAGAAACCTATTCTAAAAGGTCCCCAGTAAACGAAAGGGACACAAATGATTGATGAATAAATTTTTATGTTTGAATTTTCCAATGACTAGGTGTGGATTCTTGGCAACGATGATTCCTAGGATTCCCTAATTGGTGCTGATTCCAGGCAACTTAGATGTTGATTCCTAAGCCTACCTTCTCTTCTCTATTCTACTTGTCTCTCCCAATTTCCTCTTGAACTTATAAATGCATCAATTTGGAATCAGAGCATACCTTCAATCTAGTTCTCCAACAAAACCCCAAAGCAATAACCCATAGCCTGCTCACAATCTATCAAACCCCTTACCTCCCCTCACCACCTCTAAAATTGTGACATCTCAATCGCTTCTATGAATCAACTTCAACCTCTGGGCTCTAAGTGACCATTTTGGGTTAAACTGGGAAATCCTCATAGTAATTGTGCCAAGTTAAAGAAGAATTCATTAGGCCCCTCAGTACTATTACACATTAATGTTGTCCATAAACATTAACATTGTTGGGGCCCATTAGCCTTAGGCTGTGACGCAACAACCACAATAGCATGGCCAAGCTTGTTCCCAGAACAACACAAGCCCACACATTGACCCATCTCCAATTGTGATCCAGGTAAAAAAATATCCCAATCAAGGTTTGATTTCTTCCCTCCCCCCCTCTTGTGGACACAATTGTCATTATAAAATGGTTTTAATATTTCTGTAGTGCTTAGTGAATTTGATCTAGAAAGTCCATTACTATAATCACTATTGGTTTGTACAGTAATTAGTTATTAATGTTGATTAGTTTGTCACGGAACAAGCCCTACAAACCATATTAAAAGCTACCTAGCCATCCAAGATCTGACCCAAGACACTATTAGGAGTTACACTTGATTAGATAAAGTAGCAGCTTCCCTCAACATGATGATTTGTGACAAACCAAATCAAGCTTCCCACATGACAAGGCACTTGATGAATAAATTTTTATGTTGGAATTTTCTAATGGCTGGGTGCTGATTGTTGACAAATTAGGTGTTTACTAGGTTTCCTGCTTAGTGCTTCTAAGCACCTAGGGGCTGATTCCTAGGCCTCTCTTTTCATTTTCTTTGTTCTATTGCCTCTCCCAATTTCCTTCTGAACTTGTGCTGCATTGCATCAAGTACCGAGGAGGAGAAACTTTATTCCTAAACATCATTCGAAGACATGGGTAAAATAAAAGGAAAAATGAATCAAATATAATGACAAAGAAGGAAGAAGGGGGGGAGGACATACGCGTAAGTTCAATAGCATCAAGAGTAACAGTCTCCTAAGAGCCACATTTAAAAAAATAATAATAATAATAAAAATAAATAAATTTAGCCATTTCAACTTTTAACTTTTAACTTATCCATGCAAAATTCAGAATAAATCTTATTTCAAGCATAGTTTTTGTGGAACTGTATTTGAATTCTAACCAAATCATAGTGTAACCTTTGACGCTATCTTTGGAGCAAAAGGATATTCAATCAAGAAAGCAAAAAAGGAGTCTCCAAAGCCCCAGGTCAATTTGAATGATAACTTTTGAATCAATAGTATTTAAAGTCTATTCAAATCAGTCTTTGAAGCCTCCCCTATCTCTTTTATGAGATCATACAGCCCCCCTTCCCCCACCCCCACAGCTCTCTGTTCCTCTCTATCTCTCTATTTGCTATAAAGAATTCCTAAGAAGAATGTGAGGTGGTGAGAAGGGTTGGAATCAGCACCCATATATATTTGAAAAAAAAAAAAAACACATAAGAAAATAAAAGAAACATGCAACAAAAAAAGCAGTCATTCATTACTTATCAAAAAAAAAAAAAAAAAAAAAAAAACAGTCATTCATGCTTTGAGTGTTGACATTGTCCACAAGCAGAAAGTCTTCACTTAGTAGTTGGCATTCTATAAGCATTCACCATTTCATTTTCTTTTTTGCAATTACAAAAAAGAACAAGTCAAATAGAGCATCAACAACAGTAATGTATCCTTTAAATTTTGTTATACCTTTTTTTTTTTTTTGAGAATAGAAAGTGAAGCTCAAATGACTGGCTTCTTGTTTATTTCAAGATCCTGTGGAACTCGAGTTACAATCCACCAAACATCAAAACTTCTATTATTTTACCATTTCATTTAAATATTCCTTTTTTATTCTTTCTTTATGTTTTCTTTATTCTTTCTTTTTATGTTTTCAAATAACTACCATTAAACAAATATTAAGTTTTTTCAAATATTAAACCTCGGGTAACTTTTTTGAGAAGATTCTCAAATGACACTTTAAGCTTGTTGGCCTTTGCTTCTGCTTCATTCATTCTGACTTGTAGCATTTCCAGCAACATCTTGTTCTCTTGTACCTCCTCTATGGATTTTGTAGAAAATACTCCAAGGAGTTTGTGTGTGTGCGTGTGTGTCCACAAAATAATCAATGGAATTATGAGTATTAGTGAACGAACTGAGATTTCTTGATGAAGCTCGTCAACATTCAATGCAGAAGATGCATTTGAGCAGCATCTGTTCATAGAAGATACAGTATAAGGTTTCTGGAAAGTGCATCAAAATAATGTTCATTTGTTTAAACTATTTGGCAGATAAATGTGACTAAAGATCTAAAATAAGAACCATACCATTGATATAATTACTGCATCAGCTTCCCGGCCTTGAAAGCTATCAATGGTTGCTACCTCAATACCTGCAGCCCCCAGAAGCTCATCAAGTCTGTCCCTCAGGAGTTTTACCTGAGCTACATAAGGAGACTGAATAGCAATAGCTACTGGGCTAACACCTGTAGAAATTATTTAAAATATATATGAATGTCCTTGTTTACTCAACAATTACATATGGGAGCCATAAAAACCATTCAACCAGTACAAATGCTTGATTAGGTACACTATACAAAACAAATACAGAGATCCACAACAGTATCAGCAGATCCAGGTGTTAGTTTAGCTAATAAGATAGGAATATAGGGCTATGAAAGGCATAAAGTTGAAAAGAGGCTACAACAGCATAAAGCTTCAGTAAAATACTCTCATATGAAATGCAACACTTCAGTAAAATATTCTCATATGAAATGCAAAGCTTCAGTAAAATATTCATCTTTAACAGGCATGGTTCATCATACAACTGAGTTTTAGGTTAACATAGATAACAGAGTAATAATATATAGCACTTAATCCCAATTGACAAGAATATTTACCAGCATAAATCAAAGAAAAGACATGTTGCACAACAATATCAGCTTCCCCTTCATTGTAAAATGAGCCTGTGCCAGCTGGATCTAAATGCTCTTTGCAACGAACTGACAAACTTCCATACGGCATTCTTGTATCAAGCAACAGCAGTGGACATTGAGTTATCCAGGTGGGCTGCATAAATGTATAGAAAATGTTAGTGATACTAGGCACATTTAAAGTAAAAGAGACAAGGATGATACTAAAACAGACAAGATAAAAACCTTCTATCGACAATAACTATGGCAATGATGTAGTCAAAGGCTTTGAGAAGATAATGGTCCATATGGGATCATAATTGTGATTCTAAATCACTACGTATATTATATGTAAAAATTCCTACAAGATGAAAGCAACCAAGAGTAATCACATACATCCCATTCCTGGCCAAATACTAGTCTTGTTCAATTTTCAGTTATCCACAATTTAATATATCCCAAGAAGAACTAGGAGGTTCAAGCCACCAGGATTGTTTTGACCTGTATGAATTGCTTAAAATAGGCTAGTGTGAGGCTCAGTCTGGAATGTTGTGGGTTTAAGCCTGACTAGCCAATAATCTACACTAATCAAGACAGAAATCAGATATAGAAGCTACTGGTTCAACCAGTTGGACAGAGATGGGTTTGAAAATTTAATGTGTGATTCTTTATGTTGACTAACTTGTCCATTGTTATTATTGCATTATAGGTGTCAAGTAATTGAAAAACCATTAGATTAATATAATTTGTTTCACTGAAGATATTTCACAGTAATCAATAAAATTAACAGAAAAGGAGAAAGAAGAGAAAGAAGTTGTGAAATCCAAAGGCTGCAAAAACATATAAATGAAAGGTGGATTCTCAAGGAAAAAACCAGAAGTCTGTACCAGAGAAGCTATTGATAATACTTCTTAACCTCTGATTAATATTGAAGAGTATGCCATTTGAGAAACCAATATGTGCACCATAATAGATTGAAGAACATGAATTATGGCTTAACCTAAGTGCTGTGGCCTGTCTCTCAGTTCTGAGGTCAAAAACAACAACAAATAATGGCTAGTTGGAAGAAGCTCAGAATAACTATTTTTCTTTTCTTTAAGATGCATTTCAATTTGCATTTTATACCCCAGAAATCAAAAAACCTCCTAGAATTATATAAAAATATAAGTAAAAGATTAGAGATGGGTACAATACCATAACAAATGGAGAATCTACAAGAAGATGAGAAAAGATAGTTGAGGAGGACTTCAATGATCCACCATACATCTCTTTTGATGCCCAACTGGCAATTGCATCATTCATACGGTACTGTGTTGTTAACTTGGTGGCAAGAACTCCATCATGCAACGTTGCAGCTCTCTCCAGCAGTGATACTCCAAGTCCACCTTCCAAGGCTTTTGTTGATAGAATCACTGGAGCTAGCTGGCACTGGTCACCAGCAAGGATACAACGCTTTCCCTGCAACACCGGGATCCAGCAAGATGGTTCAATTGCCTGACCAGCTTCATCTATAACAACCCGGTCAAAGGTATCCAGCCTTCGTATCAATGGATCAGCTGCTCCAGTGTTGGTGGCAAGCACTACTTGAGCACTAGATAGTACTTCCTTCACAGTCTCCTTTTCCTTCTTCTTCACTGTCTTTCCCAATTGTTTTAAAAGCTGACGTATGCCAGCAGCTAAAGAATCATCCTTTAGACAATGTCTAAGGTCTTTTCTTAGATCTGACTTCTTTCTTTCAATCTCCATTACAAAATTGGAAAGCTTAGATTTCACAAGTTCACCCAAAGACTTTGATGCCACAGTTGAAGATATGCGTGCTGGATTGCCAACCCGCACAATGTCCAATCCAATATTTGATAGCTTTTCAACCATGTTGTCAACAGCTGCATTTGTAGGTGCAGTTACAAACACCCTTTCACCTTGTTGAACAGCAAGTACTATAAGTTCTTTAAGCAAACCTGTCTTTCCAGTACCAGGTGGCCCTTGGATTATCAATAAAGGGCGCTTCTTATTCAAACCTAAGGCAATTGTTCTTTGCTGGGAATCATCAAAAGTTCCAGGCCTTGATTGTTCATCCAATCCTTCAGCCCAATCTACCAAATTATTCTCCTCCAGCCATGCAACATCTTCCTTGTCTCCAAATAGAGTAGCCACAACAGCAATGGAAGGATTTCTCTTCTGTAAACCATTCTTTTGAAGCAGCATCAAGGCTTCACAATTGCGCTACCAAAAAAAATAGTATAACAAGGGAGTAAATATTTAAGTAGACTGCAAAAGCATCAAAGAAAATGGTAACCTAAGATCCCAATGAAATGATCATTTCTTCCAGGTGCACAAAGAAGTTGATTTTTCACTCGTGAATACTGATGACCATCTGGACAATGTGTTTACGTAGATGGTATGGACGCAGCTGTCAAAATTCCACTTGCTTTAGTATGCTTATGCCTTTATCTAATTCCACATAAATGATGTACCCGCCTATGGTCATGAAATGTTGGTTGATGTTTCTAATTGTTTCATTGGAAAGAGAGCTTTACCAAAAAACCTGAGAGGAATATTTTCATTCACTATTTAGATATTTGAGTTGACATTTTTAATATATTTAAACCGTAATTGTCACACACACAATAAAGTAATAATGCTACCCTAAAAAAACATTGTATAAAAAAGGAGCCAATTATATGAAATTTCTGCACAATGATTTAAACTAATAAATTTTTTATGGGAAGAAAAATGAGTTTATTATTGCATATATTTCAAAAAAAAAAAAAAGTTTATATCATAATAGGCTTCATTTTCTCAGTTCCCATTTAAGCATTACCGATAGGTTCTAATGAAAAGATTATCTCAAGAATCCAAGCATAACAAGAAGCATAGCTTCACTGATCTTCAAGAGACATCTACTTCCCAGTTCCATAACATTCCCTTCACTACTAAAAGTAGAGATTGGAAACTTTGCACAAGACTTTCAACACTGCCATCTAAAAGCAGTGAAAATTTTTTTAATTCAAAACTAGGTGAAAATTTTAGTGCTAACATATATCATTTCGGGCCAAATTTTTGTATTGCAACACAAATTGCTTTTGGGCTAACTTTTAAGATTTATGCCATAAGCAACAATACATAAAAAGGATGAATTTATAAAAGAGCCATTAGTGAAGCATAAAGATTGATTAATCTCTAATCTTAGAAAGGGCAGCTCCATCCATCAATTAAAAGAATTCACTAATGCATATTGAAAAGTCGAAATTATGGTCCAATTCCATGACTTTAGCACTTACTCAAGGTTCACCAATTTTGCGTTTTTTAACCCTCGTGTAATGTTTGGGCAGGGGAGAAGGCTGTGGGGCATCATCCTTAGGCTCATCATCGTTCTGTAAATTCCATTAGATGCATGCAATCAATATTCGGTATAATGATAAGAATAAAGTGAACTACAAAATATATCATTACATTCTAATTAATGTTATCATACCATAGAGCTGTCTCAGTGTCCTATTTTGTGTCCACCTATCCCACAAGTGGGTGCTCTTCCAGTACTTTGCAGTCTACCTCGTGGGGGTGAGGGCTGATGAGGGGGATGCTTGTCCAGTACATCAGTATGTGACTGTAGAGTGTCAATCCAAGCCGGAGGTCCTAGAGGGTCAGATGAGAATGAGGTAGGTGGGTAATGATGCTCTATGTAGAGGCCAGGAATGGGTGCACTAGAGCTAGTAGGTGATTATGAGGGTGTCTCGGGGAGTATAGGAGGGGTCAAATTTTGATCAATATCGAGATCAAAATTGGGCTGCGAAGGTGGGCTGGGTGAAGGGACCTTGGGCTGAGGAGATGCATCTAGGATGGATGGAGGGACCTCAGGCTGAGGAGATGCGTGCGGGATGGGTGCAGGCATCTCAAGACTAGTTACAACCCGAGGGATTGTTGCACGCCGACCACGGCCCCTGGTTGCACTTGTGCTTGGGCTTGCTGTAGCAGGCTGACCATGGCCCCTAGCTGCACTTGTACTTAGGCTTGCAGTAGCACGCTGACCATGGGTCGGTGTACTTACAGGTGCTGCGCTTGTGCTTGGGGTTGCAGTAGCTGCTGGTTCAGTCTCATGCCCATTGTTTGCCTGCCCATTTGCTGCAAGACCACCACCAATGCCAGCCACATTATTTAGGACACGCCGGACATGGTTGTAAGCTTGGCTGCCTTCAGGAAGCATCTCCAACAGCACTAAATGGCTTTGAATCTGAAACGGAGAAAGAACCAGTACAATCAGATTTGAGACATTTATGTATTAATTAATGAATGGATAATATAGTACTTATTAATCTACTCAAATACTCAACTAAAAACTAACAGTTTTATTAGAATACTATATGTAATAGAAACTCTTTAATTGGATGTCAGTAAAATCAAACCAGATTTGCTGAAAAATTCATAGAAATTGATTCTACGTTCATACATGTACTCAAGTAAAATGAAGTAGGCAATAAAATCTAATTAGAACACATTACCATTATATCTAATTTAGCGCTGTTGCAGTTGACATACTTTTGAGTGACTGGACGGTACCAGAGGTAATAGGCATGATCGCGGGGCATCTCACCAATCTAAGGAGATGCATGACAAACTTGTTGTCGTCTCATTTCCCATGAAATGATATACGGTCCATGCTCCTCCCTCCAATTCTTTTCCACCTTCCCATGTAAGTCTATTCTATGCAGTCTACCATCATAGACAACATTGTCAGGCGGCTCTTGCACCAACCTAAACTGTCGAAGGACATGGTCCGGGTGGTATCTCTCTACTATGCAAAAACACACAAGCAACACCTTTGCTGTCCACGTATCCCTCCCTGCAATGCAGAACTCAGGAAGGTGGCCGAAGTCTGCCTCATATGGCTGCCACACAATCTACAACAGAAACAAAAAACAATTATCATAGCATCTTAAAATGTGAAACAAGGGAGAATACATAGATAAAGGGAAAAACAAAAATTAAAACAAAAGATATGTTAAAGGATGAAGCAATCATATTCTTAAGGAAAATTAACATAACCAAATAGAATTTTTGAATATTATTACCTGGTTCGGCTACATTGTAACTAATTGCTCGCAATAGTGGATCAAGACCGTTCTAAATGGCTTACTCTTCGGGCTTGGCACCCGTACCCACCTACAGTTACGAGCGAATAACATAAGAACAATAATACCATTTAGTTACTAAAAAAAGTACATTGTATAACACACTAAATATCAGGAAAAGACTTACTTAAATGCAAGTGGAGCATATAGCCATGGGCCATAATCACATCTAGGTGGGGGCTCTATCTTCGGGCATAAGAATGGCAACCTTGCCCATGCCCAATACTGGACCAAAGTGCATGCCCCACCAATCTGTGATGCCCCTTTCTCGCTTGCCCGACACAACTCCCTGTACAACCAGGCCAGGCAACCACTACCCCAACTATACTGTGGCGGATCACGAAGGTTCCGCATGAACTCCAAGAACATCAGATGCACCCTATCTCCTGACTTGTCCATGAAAAGTTTATCACCTAGTAGCGCTAAAATATAGCACCGGACATACTGGTGTATCTGAATCTCCATTGCGTCATAAGGCAGTGGCGCTGCAATGACGTCAACAAGGCGGCTGATGAGAATTCTTTACCCCACCAAAGTTTTATTGTCATTCGCTGGAGTAAAACCAAGCAACTCCCTACATAGTTGACTCCAATCCCCATCCACCACTATAGTCGTTTCAACCAAGACCTCACCGTCTATAGGAAGTTCAAAAATGACCTCCACATCTTGTAGGGTGATTGACATCTCACCATGTGGAAGATGGAACGTATAAGTCTCCGGCCGCCATCGCTCAACTAGGGCCGATATTAGGCAATGATCTATCTCTCTAGAAAAGGCTCTAAACAATCCTTCCAGCCTTAGCAATTTGATAATGTCAATCACCTGATTATCTTACATCTGAACATTTGCCATCTCCTTAGTGCGACCACGGCACGTAAGTGGGCCCGGGTCCTACAAAATCGATAAAAATTATAGCGATTGTTAGAACTAGAAATACAACTTTGAAAGAACTTGCTAACTAAAAGTCAAAGACAACGTAAAAATTAAAGTAGTTGTTAGAACTAGAAATTTCACCTCGCCATTCCAAATGGCCTCTGATTGATGATATGATTGTCGCATCAACAATGACGTCTGAAGCGGACCAGGGTGCAAGATCTCTAGCTCTGCATCGATCCAAGGCTCCATACTACAAAGAGTGCTACTGTGAGATCATTAATAGTGTGGGGGCAAAGGAATGCTATTCTACATGCAAGGAAAATCTATACTGAAGAGCAGCTTATTGGCATTATTTAACAAAAGGATGCTAAAAGAATGGAAAGTAAGAAGAAGTACATCTATAACTCGTGACTAAATAGAGTACTTTGCTGTAATTGGGGATTCAATTCAGCCTTGATCTTTGCTGTTCCTATGTAATTGGTAAGTTATTTTTAAAAATAATACCTCAATCCAAGTGGAATCCTTTATTTCTCTAGCCTTTTCTAACACACACATACACGTGTAATATGCTTTAATGCATTTGACCAGGAGTCTTTATATATCTCTCACACACACACATACACATGTAAATATCTACATGAGAGATGGATTTGAAATTTCACAGCTAAATCATGAAGAAAAAGCATTTCAAACAGTAAAAAAAGGAAAACAAAAGAAAAAAAAATCATAAGGATAATAATTTCCAAAGAATTCAAGAAATCAGCTGATCCTACATAAAGCACATTATTTTTCTCCATTAACAAATCCTACATAAAGCACATTATTTTTCTCCATTGACATTTGGAGTAGATAAAGGCATAAGCTATTATACAAGCAATGTCCATGCTAAAAGCAATTAAAAACTTTTACCATTGGATGATTTCCATCCCAATTTGGGAAGCAATATAGATTATTTAAACAATAATCAGGCAACAAATTGTTCTTTAAAGGGTGGTGAATGACACAACATAAAAATATCAAAGGATCTTAAGTAATTTAGTTGAACACATTATCAAAGGATTTTATTTCCTTGTTTTGTAGAGTTTTTAGGAGAATTTTAGGCAAAATGGAGTCTTTATATGATTGTATATTAATAAGATTTGTTGAAAATTGTTTTCCTTTCAGAATAGGTTTTTTGGACTTCTTAAATTGGCCCTTAAGCAGTAAAAAAGAAGAAGGAAGACTACAATCAATAGAATATCAGTCTTTTATTCTTTATTTTTTAGGTGGATTGCAGATATCAACCTTGTGGATTCAAGGTATTTTAGATTTTTGTCATACACTAACCCTTCTTTCGCTTTAACGCTGCATCATATTCACAACCCAACTTATAAAACTGTAACTAGCTTTTGCCCTCAGCCCAAAAAAAAAAGGGGTTAACTAAAGAAGAAGATAAAGTACCTTTCATAGAAACTCAATAGATTCATAGATTTGTAATGGGCTCCCTTAAAAGGAAAGATTTTTGCACTTTTAAAATCCAAACAAATGAAGATAAAGAAATGTAAATGCCCTTAAAACTTACAATTATCTTATCTGTGCTCTCATATTTCAAAGATTGTTTCATATTTTTCAAAAAATGAAATCTTCAAATGTCACAAGAAGATCATGGAGGACATTCAAGAAAAGATTAAAACCATAACAAGTCCACAGAACCATTCATAAAGGACATATTTTGAGTGTAAGACTTAAAACATGGTGGATAATCGAATTTTCAAGATGACAATTTTTGGGGGGGGGGGGGGGGGAGGGTGAGGACTTCAATTCAAATTAAGCATAAATTAATGGTAAATGGCTATTCAAAGTTTTTTTTTTTTTTTTCCTAAACTTAGTTTAAAGAATCTGAGGGCAAAAATAGAAATGTCAATCTTGTTGCTCTTCTTGTTTTTTGCTTTGCACCAGAGGCGAAAAAAAAGGTAAATCCATTGGCTTCGATTCGAATGTTCATGTAGCAAAAATAGTCATTCCCCATGCCATATTGCTGCCTAGAGGGAGTCCTAAGAAACACAATAATATACTAAAGAAAAATTATCAAAAATATTTTTATCTTAACCCATACTTTCTAAGCAACCAAACAGGCCACAAGAACAGACATTTATGTATTCTAATATTATGCCATTATTCTCACTTCAAAATATGTTTTATTATGACAAAGAACAAAAATATCTTCAACCTCGAAATGAAACTGTGACAATAATTGAAATTCCATTGAAAGATATTCTACTAAAATGCATAAAGTTCATAATCAACAAAGTCCATTGTTAGGAGACAAAGTTGGATATACCCCATTTTATCATCCAGAGTTTCAAATTCTAGCTTTTAGATAATTCATTTTTCTTGTGAAGATAAGATAATACAGATTTTCAAAGAACCAGGTTGAAAACAAATAGTTAAAAGAATTCATGTATAACTATTAAACTGGGTGTTTCGTATCCTGTGCAAGAAGTAACAATTTATTTGGTCACTAGGAGGCAGAGCAACTCCTATCCATTGAGCCCAGTCATATAAACATTGCTGCCAAAGCAAACTCACGAAGCTATCAATCAAATTAATGAAAATTTTCTTTTAGTAAGATCAATTCCAGCAAACTATTTCAGCAAAGTAATCCACACCCAATAAGCTTAGTGCTAGTTTGGATAGCACTTTTATTTGCTGCGTTTGCGTTTCCTCCTTCCTTTCTTTTTTTTTTTTTTTTTTTTGCCTTTTCAGCCGCAATGGTTGACCCATTCTCCGGTGAACAGTGTATTTATACACTGTTCACGGTCCCACAAACTCCACTTTTTATCAACTTTTTCACTAAAAATGGGTCCCACAATACTATTCACACATTTAAAAATTATTTTGCTACAGTGTTTTCAGTTTTCAGTTTTCAGTTTCAGCAAAATAAGTTCTATCCAAACACACCCTTAGTAAACAATATTTCAGCAAAGTATTTGCCTCAAAAGTTAATCAAAGTTCCAAAGTATTTCTAAAAAAAATCAAACATGTCTTATTACATCAAAAAATAGTTTAATAGAGAGTTACTCCTCTCTTTAGCCCATTTTGAAATTGGTTCCATTAACACAGGGGTTGATCAATTGCAATAAAAAAAAATTAACATTAGGCAATGTTTTTCAACACAACCCAACATAAAATATCAATTAAAAGGGCTGATATTGTTCTTAATATAGTAATGTAAATCAGTAAAATCATCATATCAGTATTTTAGTAAAAACAGAAGCCACCCCTTATATGCACAAACAAAACAAATAACGCCCACCCAAAAAGAGAAAAAAAAATGGTAATGCAACAAAAACCATTACAGATAACGGACAATTGCAGTTTTGACCAAAAGGGATTTAATTTTTTTTTTTCTCAAAGAAAAGATGAAGTAATTGCAGAGAGTACAAGATATCCCACTATTATAATCATTCAGTAGGGGTCATTTTCAGCTATCTGATTGGAGAATCTAGTGGCGTAGGAGGAGACAGAGCTGATGATGATATAGGAACCCGTAAAGGAGATTCTGATGAAGATGATGAAGAAGAAATACCACCTTTAAATTTATTTATTTTTCAATTCTAACAATCACATAAAAACTAATGTCATTGCCAAAACAAAACCATATTCTCAGAACACCAACAAAAAAAAAAAAACACACAAAAAAAAAACACCCAAAAAGATCCGAAAAACCCTAGGTCACAGTGGAATTCCAAAATCTAAAATTGGAGAAAGAGAGAGAGATAAAGGAATCTAAGAAGCAAAAACGACAAAGTATTGAGAAGAAACAAAGAGTACCTTCAGCACGGTGGGCTATGAACAGCGACAATGAGCTACGATTGCTTGAGAGACTACCTTCGTGACAGTGGGCAACGAATTTGCTTTAGCACTGGGCTACGGATTTGCTTTATGAATGAGTGAGTGAGTGAGTGAGTTTGAGAGTGAGTTTTAGAGGGCGGTGCGAATGGGTGTTCGAGTGAGTGAGGGGGTGTTTGGTTTGTATTTTTAAACAACAATTTTCAGTTTTTAAACAACATTTCACGCATTTCAACGCACTTTTTCACCCACACGTATTTTCATAAATGTTTTCAAACAACAATTTTCAGTTTTTAAACACATGTACCAAACGGGCCATGAGTGTTTGAACTTTGAGATTTTGTAATGAGCCATTTGAAACTGTGGAAGTGTTTGTATTTCGTAGATTTCAAGTCTTATAAACTCAATTTCCACGTGGCAATTTTGTCCAGCTAAGGATGGCACAAAACCATGAACTCGAGCTTTAGAAACTCGAGTTCTAATAGAACTCGAGTTTCTAAAATTCGAGATGCTAGTTTCACAGATTCTTTCAAAACAAGGCAACTAACGAAAATGTTAAAATATTATTGTTATTTGGAAAGGGTGTTCACGAGACGTTAGGTGAGGAGTTGAGAGAAATGTGGATAAGAAACTAATGGGATGAGAAATGTTAATTACTAATTTAACCCTATTATTTAAAATTTTGTGAGGTAATTTTAAAATCACACAAAAATCCAGTGCAATATTTTGTAGTATTTTAAGATTTTTTTTTAAAAAAAAAATTTAAGAAAGACATCAACCTGTATTTTTATTTTTTATATATAATTTTTTTTAAGAATCTAATTTATAAGTGGATAAAACAATTTAAAAATCAATAGGAAATTGACCTTATTTTGTAGGCAATGTTTTAGTGGGAGTTAGAATTGTATTTTTACTGGAGTAACTTTTAATTTTGCCCCTACTTAAACCTAGGGTGTAAGGGTATTTTGAAACCAAAAAAAAAAAAAATCAGGTCCAAACAAGGGAAGCCCCTTAAATAGTAGAATAGATGTTTGAATTTCATACCTTAAAGTTTTATAATTTAAAATTTATCCTCTGAAATTTCAACATATTTAAATTTTATATCTAATATTTTAGAATTTGAATTTTATCTCTTAAAGTTTCAAAGTTTTATATTTTACACTCTAAAATTTTAGGAGTAAAATTCAAACTCTGAAATTTTAGAATCTAAAATCCAAACACCCTAAACTTTAGAGGTATAATTTGTAATTTATCCCCTTATAATATTAATAGGGAAAATTTGTAGTTGATTTATATTGTAGATTAAATAAATATGTACAACATATTTTTTATATTAATATTAGTAGTATATGTAATTTTATAATTACTCTATTAATAATACCTTGTTAAGCCAATGGATATTCGAGATATATAGATAATTTTTTTTTAAAATAAGTGTTCTTTATTTTCTAAAAAAAAAGAATTAGAGATATCAACACTATGTTTTAAACCTTTTTGAATAACTAAAGCATTTTTTTTTCCCTCTACACCTTAGTCCTTACAATGTGTGCAAGGAGTACACCATGCCACATTTTTGGATTTGACATAGAAAACCATATCGAAGAGATTTGAAAGAAAATGAGAATTTGGTTTCAAGTACATGAATTAGATATCACTATTATATGATTATACAAAGGAAAATATTTGGTGCACACTTTGTTTTTTTCCTTTTCTCTTCTTCTGTCCCATCCGTTGCATGCAATCCTAGGACCCCCCCGTGGTCTATACTTCTATCCTTATGGATGACCCCTTTGACCCAAGAGAGTTTGGGTGGACAGAGTGTAGTGAATCAAATTTTAGCAATGACTTGTTTGCTAATGAAGTTGAGTCAGAGCTTCAAACTAGTGATGAAAAGGAGTTACCTTTTGCTAGGCACGAACTAGTCTTAGAAGTTGATCCTGAAGAACTTTCTAATCAACATGATTTCTGGATCTCCTGTGCAATAGGTTTCACTCTTGATTACCGCCGATTTTCTGTTTCACATCTCCAGCATATTATTAGTACTGCATGGCGTATCCAGGGAGCTATTCATGTTGTGGGAAGGGATTCTTCCTTTTATCTCATTCATTTTGAGTTTATGGATGATCTGAACCATGTCTGTGAGGAAGGCCTTCGGTCTGTTGATGGTGCTCTGTTTATTTTGGAAAAGTGGAGGCCGAACCTTGTAATCAGCAAGCTCCAAGTGAATTTCATCTCGGTGTGGGTCCAATTTCACAACTTACCGTTGGAGTATCAGTATCTCGAGCTAGTGGAGAGAATGGGACAGTTAATGGGTGTTTTTGAGAGATTGGATTGGGAAGACAACAAACCTCGCAACATCCGCTTCATGCGCGCCAGAGTTCGCATTGATCCGTGGTCACCTATGGTATTAGGCTTCGTTCTGAGGTTGGATGATGCAATGCAGGTACGAGCGCATCCACAAATTATGTAACAAATGTGGCCTAATTGGCCATACAAAAAACCAATGCACACAGAGCATGGATGAT